>NC_060174.1:104328195-104345695 GCF_021184085.1 Oncorhynchus gorbuscha | reverse complement strand
GAAAAACTTGATTGTTAATTGTCAAATAAGATAAAACACCCCTTAGTCTGCTCATGAAGTAGAACTAAATCACTCCTTAGTCTGTACATAAAGTAGACCTAAATCACCCTTAGTCTGCTCATGAAGTAGAACTAAATCACCCTTAGTCTGCTCATAAAGTATACCTAAATCACCCTTAGTCTGCTCATGAAGTAGAACTAAATCACCCCTTAGTCTGGTCATCAAGTAGACCTAAATCAACCCTTAGTCTGGTCATCAAGTAGACCTAAATCACCCTTATTCTGCCCATCAAGTAGAACTAAATCACCCTTAGTCTGCTCATGAAGTAGAACTAAATCACCCCTTAGTCTGTTCATAAAGTAGGACTAAATCACCCATAGTCTGCTCATGAAGTAGAACTAAATCACCCCTTAGTCTGCTCATCAAGTAGAACTAAATCACCCCTTAGTCTTCTCATGAAGTAGAACTAAATCACCCTTAATCTGTTCATAAAGTAGGACTAAATCACCCTTAGTCTGCTCATGAAGTAGGACTAAATCAACCCTTAGTCTGCTCATCAAGTAGAACTAAATCACCCCTTAGTCTTCTCATGAAGTAGGACTAAATCACCCTTAGTCTGCTCATGAAGTAGGACTAAATCACCCCTTAGTCTGCTCATCAAGTAGAACTAAATCACCCCTTAGTCTGCTCATCAAGTAGAACTAAATCACCCTTAGTCTGGTCAAGAAGTAGACCTAAATCACCGCTTAGTTTGTTCATAAAGTAGGCCTAAATCACCCCTGAGTCTGCTCATCAAGTAGAACTAAATCACCCTTAGTCTGCCCATCAAGTAGAACTAAATCACCCTTAGTTTGCTCATAAAGTAGGACTAAATCACCCTTAGTTTGCTCATAAAGTAGGACTAAATCCCCCTTAGTCTGTTCATATAGTAGGCCTAAATCACCCCTAAATCTGCTCATCAAGTAGAACTAAATCACCGCTTAGTTTGTTCATAAAGTAGGACTAAATTCCCCTTAGTCTGCTCATGAAGTAGAACTAAATTGCCCTTACTCTGCTCATCAAGTAGGACTAAATCCACCCTTAGTCTGCTCATAAAGTAGGAATAATTTGCCCTTAGTCTGCTCATAAAGTAGGACTAAATCCACCCTTAGTCTGCTCATAAAGTAGACCTAAATCACCCTTAGTCTGCTCATGAAGTAGGACTAAATCACCCGTAGTCTGCTCATAAAGTAGGACTAAATCACCGTAGTCTGCTCATGAAATAGGATTAAAGGTAATAAAGTCCAGGTGTGAATCATAATGATTAGCAGGTGTGCGTAATGATGAGTACCAGGTGTGCGTAATGATGAGTACCAGGTGTGCGTAATGATGAATCCCAGGACCGGTGGTAAGTATTTGGAGGGGAGGAGCAGGAGAAGACACGATGACAATACCAACCAGAGTACAAAGTAGTCTTGAAAAATGTTGGCCGCGATCAAGACTAAAAGATGACCTCCTCATCCGCTTTAGGGAGCGATAAATCGCTGGCCAATGATGGTTGAGTCCAGATATGTGGGTTACTTCAGAGCGTATTGACGGTTTAACGAGAGATCACGTGCCCATAATCTGGTGTGACTATCAATGGTTACAATTTGCCCAATGTATTCCAAAGGTTTTACAATTTAAAATTCAAAAAGGCACTCACACATTTGAGCTGTCTTTGTTGCAGGTGCACGGTAACAAAAATAAATTACAAAAAACTCTGAGGAAGGCCTTGAGGCCAATACATGAAGCTTAATAAAGAGCAGCGATACTATCAAGAGCAGCAATACTATCAAGAGCAGCAATACTATCAAGAGCAGCGATACTATCAAGAGCAGCGATACTATCAAGAGCAGCGATACTATCAAGAGCAGTGATACTATCAAGAGCAGCAATACTATCAAGAGCAGCGATACTATCAAGAGCAGTGATACTATCAAGAGCAGTGATACTATCAAGAGCAGCGATACTATCAAGAGCAGTGATACTATCAAGAGCAGTGATACTATCAAGAGCAGCGATACTATCAAGAGCAGTGATACTATCAAGAGCAGTGATACTATCAAGAGCAGCGTGCAGGTTTCTTATTTATTCTCTAAGAAAACAGAGAGAAAGACAGATAATTAGATGGAAAACAGAGAGAAAGACAGAGAATTAGATGGAAAACAGAGCGAAAGACAGAGAATTAGATGGAAAACAGAGAGAAAGACAGAGAATTAGATGGAAAAAGAGAGAAAGACAGAGAATTAGATAAAACAAGAGAGAGAAAGACAGATTAGATGGAAAACAGAGAGAAAGACAGAGAATTAGATGGAAAAGATCAAGAGCAGAGAATTAGATCAAAACAGAGAGAAAGACAGAGTTTTATTTATTCAGACTAAGAAAACAGATGAGAAAGACAGAGAATTAGATGGAAAACAGAGAGAAAGACAGAGAATTAGATGGAAAACAGAGAGAAAGACAGAGAATTAGATGGAAAACAGAGAGAAAGACAGAGAATTAGATGGAAAACAGAGAGAAAGACAGAGAATTAGATGGAAAACAGAGAGAAAGACAGAGAATTAGATGGAAAACAGAGAGAAAGACAGAGAATTAGATGGAAAACAGAGAGAAAGACAGAGAATTAGATGGAAAACAGAGAGAAAGACGAGAGAATTAGATGGAAAACAGAGAGAAAGACAGAGAATTAGATGGAAAACAGACAGAAAGACAGAGAATTAGATGGAAAACAGAGAGAAAGACAAGAGAGAATTAGATGGAAAACAGAGAGAAAGACGAGAGAATTAGATGGAAAACAGAGAGAAAGACAAGAGAATTAGATGGAAAACAGAGAGAAAGACAGAGAATTAGATGGAAAACAGAGAGAAAGACAGAGAATTAGATGGAAAACAGAGAGAAAGACAGAGAATTAGATGGAAAACAGACAGAAAGACAGAGAATTAGATGGAAAACAGAGAGAAAGACAAGAGAGAATTAGATGGAAAACAGAGAGAAAGACAGAGAATTAGATGGAAAACAGAGAGAAAGACAGAGAATTAGATGGAAAACAGAGAGAAAGACAGAGAATTAGATGGAAAACAGACAGAAAGACAAGAGAGAATTAGATGGAAAACAGAGAGAAAGACAGAGAATTAGATGGAAAACAGAGAGAAAGACAGAGAATTAGATGGAAAACAGACAGAAAGACAAGAGAGAATTAGATGGAAAACAGAGAGAAAGACAGAGAATTAGATGGAAAACAGAGAGAAAGACAGAGAATTAGATGGAAAACAGAGAGAAAGACAGAGAATTAGATGGAAAACAGAGAGAAAGACAGAGAATTAGATGGAAAACAGAGAGAAAGACAGAGAATTAGATGGAAAACAGAGAGAAAGAGAGAATTAGATGGAAAACAGAGAGAAAGACAGAGAATTAGATGGAAAACAGAGAGAAAGACAAGAGAGAATTAGATGGAAAACAGAGAGAAAGACAGAGAATTAGATGGAAAACAGAGAGAAAGACAGAGAATTAGATGGAAAACAGAGAGAAAGACAGAGGATTAGATGGAAAACAGAGAGAAAGACAAGAGAGAATTAGATGGAAAACAGAGAGAAAGACAGAGAATTAGATGGAAAACAGAGAGAAAGACAAGAGAGAATTAGATGGAAAACAGACAGAAAGTCACAGATAGAAACTGTGTCTGGGGTTGTTCAGAGGGGGACGGTGTGTGTGGGGTTGTTCAGAGGGGGACGGTGTGTGTTCAGGGGGGACGGTTGTTCAGAGGGGGACGGTGTGTGGGGGTTGTTCAGAGGGGGACGGTGTGTGTGGGGTTGTTCAGAGGGGGGGGACGGTGTGTGTGGGGTTGTTCAGAGGGGGACGGTGTGTCAGAGGGGGACGGTGTGTGTGGGGTTGTTCAGAGGGGGACGGTGTGTCAGGGTTGTTCAGAGGGGACGGTGTGTGTGGGGTTGTTCAGAGGGGGACGGTGTGTGTGGGGTTGTTCAGAGGGGGACGGTGTGTGGGGTTGTTCAGAGGGGGACGGTGTGTGGGGTTGTTCAGAGGGGGACGGTGGGGGGGTTGTTCAGAGGGGGACGGTGTGTGGGGGTTGTTCAGGGGGACGGTGTGTGGGGGTTGTTCAGAGGGGGACGGTGTGTGTGGGGTTGTTCAGAGGGGGACGGTGTGTGTGGGGTTGTTCAGAGGGGGACGGTGTGTGTGGGGTTGTTCAGAGGGGGACGGTGTGTGGGGGTTGTTCAGAGGGGGACGGTGTGTGTGGGGTTGTTCAGAGGGGGACGGTGTGTGGGGGTTGTTCAGAGGGGGACGGTGTGTGTCTGGGGTTGTTCAGAGGGGGACGGTGTGTGGGGGTTGTTCAGAGGGGGACGGTGTGTGGGGGTTGTTCAGAGGGGGACGGTGTGTGTGGGGTTGTTCAGAGGGGGACGGTGTGTGGGGGTTGTTCAGAGGGGGACGGTGTGTGTGGGGTTGTTCAGAGGGGGACGGTGTGTGTGGGGTTGTTCAGAGGGGGACGGTGTGTGTGGGGTTGTTCAGAGGGGGACGGTGTGTGGGGTTGTTCAGAGGGGGACGGTGTGTGTGGGGTTGTTCAGAGGGGGACGGTGTGTGTGGGGTTGTTCAGAGGGGACGGTGTGGGGGGTTGTTCAGAGGGGGACGGTGTGTGTGGGGTTGTTCAGAGGGGGACGGTGTGTCTGGGGTTGTTCAGAGGGGGACGGTGTGTGTGGGGTTGTTCAGAGGGGGACGGTGTGTGTGGGGTTGTTCAGAGGGGGACGGTGTGTGTGGGGTTGTTCAGAGGGGGACGGTGTGTGGGGGTTGTTCAGAGGGGGACGGTGTGTGTGGGGTTGTTCAGAGGGGGACGGTGTGTGGGGGTTGTTCAGAGGGGGACGGTGTGTGTGGGGTTGTTCAGAGGGGGACGGTGTGTGTGGGGTTGTTCAGAGGGGGACGGTGTGTGGGGTTGTTCAGAGGGGGACGGTGTGTGTGGGGTTGTTCAGAGGGGGACGGTGTGTGTGGGGTTGTTCAGAGGGGGACGGTGGGTTGTTCAGAGGGGGACGGTGTGTGTGGGGTTGTTCAGAGGGGGACGGTGTGTCTGGGGTTGTTCAGAGGGGGACGGTGTGTGGGGTTGTTCAGAGGGGGACGGTGTGTTCAGAGGGGGACGGTGGGGTTGTTCAGAGGGGGACGGTGTGTCTGGGGTTGTTCAGAGGGGGACGGTGTGTGTGGGGTTGTTCAGAGGGGGACGGTGTGTGGGGGTTGTTCAGAGGGGGACGGTGTGTCTGGGGTTGTTCAGAGGGGGACGGTGTGTGTGGGGTTGTTCCAGGGGGACAGAGGGGGACGGTGTGTGTGGGGTTGTTCAGAGGGGGACGGTGTGTGTGGGGTTGTTCAGGGGGGACGGTTCAGAGGGGGACGGTGTGTCTGGGGTTGTTCAGAGGGGGACGGTGTGTGTGGGGTTGTTCAGAGGGGGACGGTGTGTGTGGGGTTGTTCAGAGGGGGACGGTGTGTGGGGGTTGTTCAGAGGGGGACGGTGTGTGTGGGGTTGTTCAGAGGGGGACGGGTGTGTGGGGTTGTTCAGAGGGGGACGGTGTGTGTGGGGTTGTTCAGAGGGGGACGGTGTTGTGGGGTCAGAGGGGGACGGTGTGTTGTTCAGGGGGGACGGTGTTGTTCAGAGGGGGACGGTGTGTGGGGGGTTGTTTTCCTGCTCTCAGAGGGGGACGGTGTGTGGGGTTGTTTTCCTGCTCTCAGAGGGGGACGGTGTGTGTGGGGTTGTTTTCCTGCTCTCAGAGGGGGACGGTGTGTGTGGGGGTTGTTTTCCTGCTCTCAGAGGGGGACGGTGTGTGGGGGTTGTTTTCCTGCTCTCAGAGGGGACGGTGTGTGGGGGTTGTTTTCCTGCTCTCAGAGGGGACGGTGTGTGGGGTTGTTCAGAGGGGGACGGTGTGTGTGGGGTTGTTCAGAGGGGGACGGTGTGTCTGGGGTTGTTCAGAGGGGGACCTGGGGTTGTCAGAGGGGGACGGTGTGTGTGGGGTTGTTCAGAGGGGGACGGTGTGTGTGGGGTTGTTCAGAGGGGGACGGTGTGTTTGTTCAGAGGGGGACGGTGTGTCTGGGGTTGTTCAGAGGGGGACGGTGTGTGTGGGGTTGTTCAGAGGGGGACGGTGTGTGTGGGGGTTGTTCAGAGGGGGACGGTGTGTGTGGGGGTTGTTCAGAGGGGGACCTGTGTCTGGGGTTGTTCAGAGGGGGACGGTGTGTCTGGGGTTGTTCAGAGGGGGACGGTGTGTGTGGGGTTGTTCAGAGGGGGACGGTGTGTGTGGGGTTGTTCAGAGGGGGACGGTGTGTTCCCTGTTCAGAGGGGGACGGTGTGTCTGGGGTTGTTCAGAGGGGGACGGTGTTCAGGGGTTGTTCAGAGGGGGACGGTGTGTGGGGTTGTTCAGAGGGGGACGGTGTGTGTGGGGGTTGTTCAGAGGGGGGTGTGTCTGGGGGTTGTTCAGTGTGTGTGGGGTTGTTCAGAGGGGGACGGTGTGTGGGGGTTGTTCAGAGGGGGACGGTGTGTGTTGTTCAGAGGGGGACTCTTCAGAGGGGGACGGTGTGTGGGGTTGTTTTCAGAGGGGGACGGTGTGTGTGGGGTTGTTCAGAGGGGGACGGTGTGTGTGGGGTTGTTCAGAGGGGGACGGTGTGTGTGTGGGGTTGTTTTCCTGCTCTCAGAGGGGGACGGTGTGTGTGGGGTTGTTTTCCTGCTCTCAGAGGGGGACGGTGTGTGTGGGGTTGTTTTCCTGCTCTCAGAGGGGGACGGTGTGTGTGGGGGTTGTTTTCCTGCTCTCAGAGGGGGACGGTGTGTGGGGGTTGTTTTCCTGCTCTCAGAGGGGGACGGTGTGTGTGGGGTTGTTTTCCTGCTCTCAGAGGGGGACGGTGTGTGTGGGGTTGTTCAGAGGGGGACGGTGTGTGTGGGGTTGTTCAGAGGGGGACGGTGTGTCTGGGGTTGTTCAGAGGGGGACGGTGTGTGGGGTTGTTCAGAGGGGGACGGTGTGTGTGGGGTTGTTCAGAGGGGGACGGTGTGTGTGGGGTTGTTCAGAGGGGGACGGTGTGTGTGGGGTTGTTCAGAGGGGGACGGTGTGTCTGGGGTTGTTCAGAGGGGGACGGTGTGTGTCTGGGGTTGTTCAGAGGGGGACGGTGTGTGTGGGGTTGTTCAGAGGGGGACGGTGTGTGTCTGGGGTTGTTCAGAGGGGGACGGTGTGTGTGTGGGGTTGTTCAGAGGGGGACGGTGTGTGTCTGGGGTTGTTCAGAGGGGGACGGTGTGTGTCTGGGGTTGTTCAGAGGGGGACGGTGTGTGTCTGGGGTTGTTCAGAGGGGGACAGTGTGTGTCTGGGGTTGTTCAGAGGGGGACGGTGTGTGTGGGGTTGTTCAGAGGGGGACGGTGTGTGTGGGGTTGTTCAGAGGGGGACGGTGTTTGTCTGGGGTTGTTCAGAGGGGGACGGTGTGTCTGGGGTTGTTCAGAGGGGGACGGTGTGTGTGGGGTTGTTCAGAGGGGGACGGTGTGTCTGGGGTTGTTCAGAGGGGGACGGTGTGTGGGGGTTGTTCAGAGGGGGACGGTGTGTGGGGTTGTTCAGAGGGGGACGGTGTGTGTGGGGTTGTTCAGAGGGGGACGGTGTGTGGGTTGTTCAGAGGGGGACGGTGTGTGTGGGGTTGTTCAGAGGGGGATGGTGTGTGTGGGGTTGTTCAGAGGGGGACGGTGTGTGTGGGGTTGTTTTCCTGCTCTCAGAGGGGGACGGTGTGTCTGGGGTTGTTCAGAGGGGGACGGTGTGTGGGGGTTGTTCAGAGGGGGACGGTGTGTGTGGGGTTGTTCAGAGGGGGACGGTGTGTGTCTGGGGTTGTTCAGAGGGGGACGGTGTGTGGGGGTTGTTTTCCTGCTCTCAGAGGGGGACGGTGTGTCTGGGGTTGTTCAGAGGGGGACGGTGTTTGTCTGGGGTTGTTCAGAGGGGGACGGTGTTTGTCTGGGGTTGTTCAGAGGGGGACGGTGTGTGTGGGGTTGTTCAGAGGGGGACGGTGTTTGTCTGGGGTTGTTCAGAGGGGGACGGTGTGTCTGGGGTTGTTCAGAGGGGGACGGTGTGTCTGGGGTTGTTCAGAGGGGGACGGTGTGTCTGGGGTTGTTCAGAGGGGGACGGTGTGTCTGGGGTTGTTCAGAGGGGGACGGTGTGTGGGGGTTGTTCAGAGGGGGACGGTGTGTGGGGGTTGTTCAGAGGGGGACGGTGTGTGTCTGGGGTTGTTCAGAGGGGGACGGTGTGTGTGGGGTTGTTCAGAGGGGGACGGTGTGTGGGGTTGTTCAGAGGGGGACGGTGTGTCTGGGGTTGTTCAGAGGGGGACGGTGTGTGTCTGGGGTTGTTCAGAGGGGGGACGGTGTGTCTGGGGTTGTTCAGAGGGGGACGGTGTGTGTCTGGGGTTGTTCAGAGGGGGACGGTGTGTCTGGGGTTGTTCAGAGGGGGACGGTGTGTCTGGGGTTGTTCAGAGGGGGACGGTGTGTGTGGGGTTGTTCAGAGGGGGACGGTGTGTCTGGGGTTGTTCAGAGGGGGACGGTGTGTCTGGGGTTGTTCAGAGGGGGACGGTGTGTGTGGGGTTTTCCTGCTCTCAGAGGGGGACGGTGTGTCTGGGGTTGTTCAGAGGGGGACGGTGTGTCTGGGGTTGTTCAGAGGGGGACGGTGTGTCTGGGGTTGTTCAGAGGGGGACGGTGTGTGTGGGGTTGTTTTCCTGCTCTCAGAGGGGGACGGTGTGTCTGGGGTTGTTCAGAGGGGGACGGTGTGTCTGGGGTTGTTCAGAGGGGGACGGTGTGTGTGGGGTTGTTCAGAGGGGGACGGTGTGTGTGGGGTTGTTCAGAGGGGGACGGTGTGTGTGGGGTTGTTCAGAGGGGGACGGTGTGTGTGGGGTTGTTCAGAGGGGGACGGTGTTTGTCTGGGGTTGTTCAGAGGGGACGGTGTTTGTCTGGGGTTGTTCAGAGGGGGACGGTGTTTGTCTGGGGTTGTTCAGAGGGGGACGGTGTGTTGTGGGGTTGTTCAGAGGGGGACGGTGTGTCTGGGGTTGTTCAGAGGGGGACGGTGTGTGTGGGGTTGTTCAGAGGGGGACGGTGTGTGTGGGGTTGTTCAGAGGGGGACGGTGTGTGTGGGGTTGTTCAGAGGGGGGGGTTGTTCAGAGGGGGACGGTGTGTGTGGGGTTGTTCAGAGGGGGACGGTGTGTGTGGGGTTGTTCAGAGGGGGACGGTGTGTGTGGGGTTGTTCAGAGGGGGACGGTGTGTGTGGGGTTGTTCAGAGGGGGACGGTGTGTGTGGGGCTGTGGGGTTGTTCAGAGGGGGACGGTGTGTGTGGGGTTGTTCAGAGGGGGACGGTGTGTGGGGGTTGTTTTCCTGCTCTCAGAGGGGGACGGTGGTCTGGGGTTGTTCAGAGGGGGACGGTGTCTGGGGTTGTTCAGAGGGGGACGGTGTGTGTGGGGTTGTTCAGAGGGGGACGGTGTGTGTGGGGTTGTTCAGAGGGGGACGGTGTGTGTCTGGGGTTGTTCAGAGGGGGACGGTGTGTGTCTGGGGTTGTTCAGAGGGGGACGGTGTGTCTGGGGTTGTTCAGAGGGGGACGGTGTGTGTCTGGGGTTGTTCAGAGGGGGACGGTGTGTGTCTGGGGTTGTTCAGAGGGGGACGGTGTGTGTCTGGGGTTGTTCAGAGGGGGACGGTGTGTGTCTGGGGTTGTTCAGAGGGGGACGGTGTGTGTCTGGGGTTGTTCAGAGGGGGACGGTGTGTCTGGGGTTGTTCAGAGGGGGACGGTGTGTGTCTGGGGTTGTTCAGAGGGGGACGGTGTGTCTGGGGTTGTTCAGAGGGGGACGGTGTGTGTGGGGGTTGTTCAGAGGGGGACAGTGTGTGTCTGGGGTTGTTCAGAGGGGGACGGTGTGTGTCTGGGGTTGTTCAGAGGGGGACGGTGTGTGTGGGGTTGTTCAGAGGGGGACGGTGTGTGTGGGGGTTGTTCAGAGGGGGACGGTGTGTCTGGGGTTGTTCAGAGGGGGACGGTGTGTGTGGGGTTGTTCAGAGGGGGACGGTGTGTCTGGGGTTGTTCAGAGGGGGACGGTGTGTGTGGGGTTGTTCAGAGGGGGACGGTGTGTGTGGGGTTGTTCAGAGGGGGACGGTGTGTGGGGGTTGTTCAGAGGGGGACGGTGTGTGTGGGGTTGTTCAGAGGGGGACGGTGTGTGGGGGTTGTTCAGAGGGGGACGGTGTGTGGGGGTTGTTCAGAGGGGGACGGTGTGTGGGGGTTGTTCAGAGGGGGACGGTGTGTGTGGGGATGTTTTCCTGCTCTCAGAGGGGGACGGTGTGTGGGGGTTGTTCAGAGGGGGACGGTGTGTGTGGGGTTGTTCAGAGGGGGACGGTGTGTCTGGGGTTGTTCAGAGGGGGACGGTGTGTCTGGGGTTGTTCAGAGGGGGACGGTGTGTGTCTGGGGTTGTTCAGAGGGGGACGGTGTGTGTGGGGTTGTTCAGAGGGGGACGGTGTGTGTCTGGGGTTGTTCAGAGGGGGACGGTGTGTGTGGGGTTGTTCAGAGGGGGACGGTGTGTGTCTGGGGTTGTTCAGAGGGGGACGGTGTGTGTGGGGTTGTTCAGAGGGGGACGGTGTGTGTCTGGGGTTGTTCAGAGGGGGACGGTGTGTGGGGTTGTTTTCCTGCTCTCAGAGGGGGACGGTGTGTCTGGGGTAGTTCAGAGGGGGACGGTGTGTCTGGGGTTGTTCAGAGGGGGACGGTGTGTGTGGGGTTGTTTTCCTGCTCTCAGAGGGGGACGGTATTTCTGGGGTTGTTCAGAGGGGGACGGTGTGTCTGGGGTTGTTCAGAGGGGGACGGTGTGTCTGGGGTTGTTCAGAGGGGGACGGTGTGTGTGGGGTTGTTTTCCTGCTCTCAGAGGGGGACGGTGTGTCTGGGGTTGTTCAGAGGGGGACGGTGTGTCTGGGGTTGTTCAGAGGGGGACGGTGTGTGTGGGGTTGTTCAGAGGGGGACGGTGTGTGTGGGGTTGTTCAGAGGGGGACGGTGTTTGTCTGGGGTTGTTCAGAGGGGGACGGTGTGTCTGGGGTTGTTCAGAGGGGGACGGTGTGTGTCTGGGGTTGTTCAGAGGGGGACGGTGTTTGTCTGGGGTTGTTCAGAGGGGGACGGTGTTTGTCTGGGGTTGTTCAGAGGGGGACGGTGTGTGTGGGGTTGTTCAGAGGGGGACGGTGTGTCTGGGGTTGTTCAGAGGGGGACGGTGTGTGTGGGGTTGTTCAGAGGGGGACGGTGTGTGGGGGTTGTTCAGAGGGGGACGGTGTTTGTCTGGGGTTGTTCAGAGGGGGACGGTGTTTGTCTGGGGTTGTTCAGAGGGGGACGGTGTGTCTGGGGTTGTTCAGAGGGGGACGGTGTGTCTGGGGTTGTTCAGAGGGGGACGGTGTGTCTGGGGTTGTTCAGAGGGGGACGGTGTGTCTGGGGTTGTTCAGAGGGGGACGGTGTGTGTGGGGTTGTTCAGAGGGGGACGGTGTGTGTCTGGGGTTGTTCAGAGGGGGACGGTGTGTGGGGGTTGTTCAGAGGGGGACGGTGTGTGTGGGGTTGTTCAGAGGGGGACGGTGTGTCTGGGGTTGTTCAGAGGGGGACGGTGTGTGTCTGGGGTTGTTCAGAGGGGGACGGTGTGTGGGGGTTGTTCAGAGGGGGACGGTGTGTGGGGGGTTGTTTTCCTGCTCTCAGAGGGGGACGGTGTGTGTGGGGTTGTTCAGAGGGGGACGGTGTGTGTGGGGTTGTTCAGAGGGGGACGGTGTGTCTGGGGTTGTTCAGAGGGGGACGGTGTGTCTGGGGTTGTTCAGAGGGGGACGGTGTGTGTCTGGGGTTGTTCAGAGGGGGACGGTGTGTGTGGGGTTGTTCAGAGGGGGACGGTGTGTGTCTGGGGTTGTTCAGAGGGGGACGGTGTGTGTGGGGTTGTTCAGAGGGGGACGGTGTGTGTCTGGGGTTGTTCAGAGGGGGACGGTGTGTGTGGGGTTGTTCAGAGGGGGACGGTGTGTGTCTGGGGTTGTTCAGAGGGGGACGGTGTGTGGGGGTTGTTTTCCTGCTCTCAGAGGGGGACGGTGTGTCTGGGGTAGTTCAGAGGGGGACGGTGTGTCTGGGGTTGTTCAGAGGGGGACGGTGTGTGTGGGGTTGTTTTCCTGCTCTCAGAGGGGGACGGTGTGTCTGGGGTTGTTCAGAGGGGACGGTGTGTCTGGGGTTGTTCAGAGGGGGACGGTGTGTCTGGGGTTGTTCAGAGGGGGACGGTGTGTGGGGGTTGTTTTCCTGCTCTCAGAGGGGGACGGTGTGTCTGGGGTTGTTCAGAGGGGGACGGTGTGTCTGGGGTTGTTCAGAGGGGGACGATGTGTGTGGGGTTGTTCAGAGGGGGACGGTGTGTGTGGGGTTGTTCAGAGGGGGACGGTGTTTGTCTGGGGTTGTTCAGAGGGGGACGGTGTTTGTCTGGGGTTGTTCAGAGGGGGACGGTGTTTGTCTGGGGTTGTTCAGAGGGGGACGGTGTGTGTGGGGTTGTTCAGAGGGGGACGGTGTGTGTGGGGTTGTTCAGAGGGGGACGGTGTGTGGGGTTGTTCAGAGGGGACGGTGTGTGTGGGGTTGTTCAGAGGGGGACGGTGTGTGTGGGGTTGTTCAGAGGGGGACGGTGTTTGTCTGGGGTTGTTCAGAGGGGGACGGTGTTTGTCTGGGGTTGTTCAGAGGGGGACGGTGTGTCTGGGGTTGTTCAGAGGGGGACGGTGTGTCTGGGGTTGTTCAGAGGGGGACGGTGTGTCTGGGGTTGTTCAGAGGGGGACGGTGTGTCTGGGGTTGTTCAGAGGGGGACGGTGTGTGTGGGGTTGTTCAGAGGGGGACGGTGTGTGTGGGGTTGTTCAGAGGGGACGGTGTGTGTCTGGGGTTGTTCAGAGGGGGACGGTGTGTGGGGGTTGTTCAGAGGGGGACGGTGTGTGGGGGTTGTTCAGAGGGGGACGGTGTGTCTGGGGTTGTTCAGAGGGGGACGGTGTGTGTCTGGGGTTGTTCAGAGGGGGACGGTGTGTCTGGGGTTGTTCAGAGGGGGACGGTGTGTGTGGGGTTGTTCAGAGGGGGACGGTGTGTGTCTGGGGTTGTTCAGAGGGGGACGGTGTGTCTGGGGTTGTTCAGAGGGGGACGGTGTGTGTCTGGGGTTGTTCAGAGGGGGACGGTGTGTCTGGGGTTGTTCAGAGGGGGACGGTGTGTCTGGGGTTGTTCAGAGGGGGACGGTGTGTGTGGGGTTGTTCAGAGGGGGACGGTGTGTGTGGGGTTGTTCAGAGGGGGACGGTGTGTGTGGGGTTGTTCAGAGGGGGACGGTGTGTGTGGGGTTGTTCAGAGGGGGACGGTGTGTCTGGGGTTGTTCAGAGGGGGACGGTGTGTGTCTGGGGTTGTTCAGAGGGGGACGGTGTGTGGGGGTTGTTCAGAGGGGGACGGTGTGTCTGGGGTTGTTCAGAGGGGGACGGTGTGTGTGGGGTTGTTCAGAGGGGGACGGTGTGTGTTGGGTTGTTCAGAGGGGGACGGTGTGTGTGGGGTTGTTCAGAGGGGGACGGTGTGTGTGGGGTTGTTCAGAGGGGGACGGTGTGTGTGGGGTTGTTCAGAGGGGGACGGTGTGTGTCTGGGGTTGTTCAGAGGGGGACGGTGTGTCTGGGGTTGTTCAGAGGGGGACGGTGTGTGTCTGGGGTTGTTCAGAGGGGGACGGTGTGTCTGGGGTTGTTCAGAGGGGGACGGTGTGTGTCTGGGGTTGTTCAGAGGGGGACGGTGTGTGTGGGGTTGTTCAGAGGGGGACGGTGTGTGGGGGTTGTTCAGAGGGGGACGGTGTGTCTGGGGTTGTTCAGAGGGGGACGGTGTGTGTCTAGGGTTGTTCAGAGGGGGACGGTGTGTGTGGGGTTGTTCAGAGGGGGACGGTGTGTGTCTGGGGTTGTTCAGAGGGGGACGGTGTGTGGGGGTTGTTTTCCTGCTCTCAGAGGGGGACGGTGTGTGTGGGGTTGTTCAGAGGGGGACGGTGTGTGGGGGTTGTTCAGAGGGGGACGGTGTGTGGGGGTTGTTCAGAGGGGGACGGTGTGTGTGGGGTTGTTTTCCTGCTCTCAGAGGGGGACGGTGTGTGTGGGGTTGTTTTCCTGCTCTCAGAGGGGGACGGTGTTTGTGGGGTTGTTTTCCTGCTCTCAGAGGGGGACGGTGTGTGTGGGGTTGTTCAGAGGGGGACGGTGTGTGTGGGGTTGTTCAGAGGGGGACGGTGTGTGTGGGGTTGTTCAGAGGGGACGATGTGTGTGGGGTTGTTTTCCTGCTCTCAGAGGGGGACGGTGTGTGTGGGGTTGTTCAGAGGGGACGGTGTGTGTGGGGTTGTTCAGAGGGGGACGGTGTGTGTGGGGTTGTTTTCCTGCTCTCAGAGGGGACGGTGTGTGTGGGGTTGTTTTCCTGCTCTCAGAGGGGGACGGTGTTTGTGGGGTTGTTTTCCTGCTCTCAGAGGGGGACGGTGTGTGTGGGGTTGTTCAGAGGGGGACGGTGTGTGTGGGGTTGTTCAGAGGGGGACGGTGTGTGTGGGGTTGTTCAGAGGGGGACGGTGTTTGTGGGGTTGTTTTCCTGCTCTCAGAGGGGGACGGTGTTTGTGGGGTTGTTTTCCTGCTCTCAGAGGGGGACAGTGTTTGTGGGGTTGTTTTCCTGCTCTCAGAGGGGGACGGTGTGTGGGGTTGTTCAGAGGGGGACGGTGTGTGTGGGGTTGTTCAGAGGGGTGTGGGGTTGTTCAGAGGGGGACGGTGTGTGGGGGGTTGTTTTCCTGTTCAGAGGGGACGGTGTGTGTGGGGTTGTTTTCCTGCTCTCAGAGGGGGACGGTGTGTGTGGGGTTGTTTTCCTGCTCTCAGAGGGGGACGGTGTTTGTGGGGTTGTTTTCCTGCTCTCAGAGGGGGACGGTGTGTGTGGGGTTGTTCAGAGGGGGACGGTGTGTGGGGTTGTGGGGTTGTTCAGAGGGGGACGGTGTGTGTGGGGTTGTTCAGAGGGGGACGGTGTGTGTGGGGTTGTTTTCCTGCTCTCAGAGGGGGACGGTGTGTGTGGGGTTGTTTTCCTGCTCTCAGAGGGGGACGGTGTGTGTGGGGTTGTTTTCCTGCTCTCAGAGGGGGACGGTGTTTGTCTGGGGTTGTTCAGAGGGGGACGGTGTGTGTGGGGTTGTTTTCCTGCTCTCAGAGGGGGACGGTGTGTGTCCGGGGTTGTTTTCCTGCTCTCAGAGGGGGACGGTGTGTGTGGGGTTGTTTTCCTGCTCTCAGAGGGGGACGGTGTGTCTGGGGTTGTTTTCCTGCTCTCAGAGGGGGACGGTGTGTCTGGGGTTGTTTTCCTGCTCTCAGAGGGGGACGGTGTGTGTGGGGTTGTTTTCCTGCTCTCAGAGGGGGACGGTGTGTGTCTGGGGTTGTTCATCTATCCTTGTGGACACCTAAAATCCCCAAAAGGCCCCACTAGGATAGTTAAACAAGGAAAATGATTCCCCATGAGGACAAAGGCTGTTTTAATATTAGGGGTTAGGTTTAGGGTCAGGAGTTAGGGTTAGGAGTTAGGTTTAGGGTTAGGAGTTAGGTTTAGGGTTAGGAGTTAGGTTTAGGGTTAGGAGTTAGGTTTAGGGTTAGGAGTTAGGTTTAGGGTTAGGAGTTAGGTGTTAGGAGTTAGGTTTAGGGTTAGGAGTTAGGTTTAGGAGTTAGGTTTAGGAGTTAGGGTTAGGAGTTAGGTTTAGGGTTAGGAGTTAGGTTTAGGGTTAGGAGTTAGGTTTAGGAGTTAGGGTTAGGAGTTAGGTTTAGGGTTAGGAGTTAGGTGTAGGGTTAGGAGTTAGGTTTGGGGTTAGGAGTTAGGTTTAGGGTTAGGAGTTAGGTTTAGGGTTAGGAGTTAGGTTTAGGATTTAGGTTTAGGGTTAGGAGTTAGGTTTAGGATTTAGGAGTTAGGTTTAGGAGTTAGGTTTAGGGTTAGGAGTTAGGTTTAGGGTTAGGAGTTAGGTTTAGGAGTTAGGTTTAGGAGTTAGGGTTAGGAGTTAGGGTTAGGATTTAGGAGTTAGGAGTTAGGTTTAGGAGTTAGGTTTAGGGTTAGGAGTTAGGTTTAGGAGTTAGGTTTAGGGTTAGGAGTTAGGTTTAGGGGTTAGGAGTTAGGTTTAGGGGTTAGGAGTTAGGTTTCGGGTTAGGAGTTAGGTTTAGGAGTTAGGTTTAGGGTTAGGAGTTAGGTTTAGGGTTAGGAGTTAGGTTTAGGATTTAGGTTTAGGGTTAGGAGTTAGGTTTAGGATTTAGGAGTTAGGTTTAGGAGTTAGGTTTAGGGTTAGGAGTTAGGTTTAGGGTTAGGAGTTAGGTTTAGGAGTTAGGTTTAGGAGTTAGGGTTAGGAGTTAGGGTTAGGATTTAGGAGTTAGGAGTTAGGTTTAGGAGTTAGGTTTAGGGTTAGGAGTTAGGTTTAGGAGTTAGGTTTAGGGTTAGGAGTTAGGTTTAGGGGTTAGGAGTTAGGTTTAGGGGTTAGGAGTTAGGTTTCGGGTTAGGAGTTAGGTTTAGGGTTAGGAGTTAGGTTTAGGGTCAGGAGTTAGGTTTAGGGTTAGGAGTTAGGTGTAGGGTTAGGAGTTAGGTTTAGGGTTAGGAGTTAGGTGTAGGGTTAGGAGTTAGGTGTAGGGGTTAGGAGTTAGGTTTAGGGTTAGGAGTTAGGTTTAGGGTTAGGAGTTAGGTGTAGGGTTAGGAGTTAGGTTTAGGGTTAGGAGTTAGGTTCAGGGTTAGGAGTTAGGTTTAGGGTTAGGAGTTAGGTTTAGGATTTAGGTTTAGGGTTAGGAGTTAGGTTTAGGATTTAGGAGTTAGGTTTAGGAGTTAGGTTTAGGGTTAGGAGTTAGGTTTAGGGTTAGGAGTTAGGTTTAGGAGTTAGGTTTAGGAGTTAGGGTTAGGAGTTAGGGTTAGGATTTAGGAGTTAGGTTTAGGAGTTAGGTTTAGGGTTAGGAGTTAGGTTTAGGGGTTAGGAGTTAGGTTTAGGGTTAGGAGTTAGGTTTAGGGTTAGGAGTTAGGTTTAGGGTCAGGATTTAGGTTTAGGATTTAGGTTTAGGGTTAGGAGTTAGGTTTAGGGGTTAGGTTTAGGATTTAGGAGTTAGGTTTAGGATTTAGGAGTTAGGAGTTAGGTTTAGGAGTTAGGTTTAGGGTTAGGAGTTAGGTGTAGGGTTAGGAGTTAGGTTTAGGAGTTAGGTTTAGGGTTAGGAGTTAGGTTTAGGATTTAGGAGTTAGGTTTAGGAGTTAGGTTTAGGGTTAGGAGTTAGGCTTAGGGTTAGGAGTTAGGTTTAGGAGTTAGGTTTAGGAGTTAGGGTTAGGAGTTAGGGTTAGGATTTAGGAGTTAGGAGTTAGGTTTAGGGGTTAGGAGTTAGGTTTAGGGGTTAGGAGTTAGGTTTAGGGTTAGGTTTAGGAGTTAGGTTTAGGGTCAGGAGTTAGGTTTAGGAGTTAGGTTTAGGGTTAGGAGTCAGGTTCAGGGTTAGGAGTTAGGTTTAGGGTTAGGAGTTAGG
>NC_060174.1:104308195-104320695 GCF_021184085.1 Oncorhynchus gorbuscha | reverse complement strand
TTTCATTAAGATAGCCCAGGCAGTGTTATTACGAGGTGATTTCATTAAGATAGCCCAGGCAGTGTTATTACGAGGTGTTTTCATTAAGATAGCCCAGGCAGTGTTATTACGAGGTGTTTTTATTAACCTGTTTGGGATAGGGGGCAGCAATGTTAGTGATGGCTGTTTAACAGTCTGATGGCCTTGAGATCGAAGCTGTTTTTCAGTCTCTCGGTCCCAGCTTTGATGCACCTGTACCGACCTCACCTTCTGGATGATAGCGGGGTGAACAGTCCACGATCATCACCTTTGTTTTGTTGACGAAGTGTCATCTGCAAACTTGATGATTGAGTTGGAGGCGTGCATGGCCACGCAGTCATGGGTGAACACGGAGTACAGCAGAGGGCTGAGAACGCACCCTTATGGGGCCCCAGTGTGAGGATCAGTGGAGAGGAGATATTGTTAGTTACCCTCTCCACCTAGGGGCGTTCTGTCAGAAAGTCCAGGACCCAGTTGCACAGGGCGGGGTCGAGAGCCAGGGTCTCGAGCTTAATGATGAGTTTGGAGGGTACTACGTTGTTAAATGCTGAGCTGTAGTCAATGAACATCATTCTTACACAGGTATTCCTCTTGTCCAGATGGGTTAGGGCAGTGTGCAGTGTGATTGCGTCGTCTGTGGACCTATTGGGGCGGTAAGCAAATTGAAGTGGGTCTAGGGTGTCAGGTAGGGTGGAGGTGACATGATCCTTGACTAGTCTCTCAAAGCACTTCATGATGACAGAAGTGAGTGTTACGGGGCGATAGTCGTTTAGCTCAGTTACCTTAGCTTTCTTGGGAACATGAACAATGGTGCCCCTCTTGAAGCATGTGGGAACAGCAGACTGGGATAGGGATTGATTGAATATGTCCATAAACACACCAGCCAGCTGGTCTGCGCATGCTCTGAGGACGCAGCTAGGGATGCCGTCTGGGCCGGCAGATTTGCGAGGGTTAACACGTTTAAATGTTTTCCTGACGTTGGCTGCGGTGATGGAGAGCCCGCAGGTTTTGGTAGCGGGCCGTGTCGGTGGCACTGTACTGTCAAAACGAGCAAAGAAGTTGTTTAGTTTATCTGGGAGCAAGACATTGGGGTCAGCAATGGGCTGGTTTTCTTTTTGTAGTCTGTGTTTGACTGTAGACCCTACCACATACCTCTCGTGTCTCAGCCGTTGAATTGCAACTCTACTTTGTCTCTCTATTGACACTTAGCTTGTTTGATTGCCATGCGGAGGGAATAGCTAAACTGTTTGTATTCGGTCATGTTTCCGGTCGCCTTGCTCTGATTAAAAGAAGTGGTTCGCGCTTCCAGTTTTGCGCAAATGCTGCCATCAATCCACGGTTTCTGGTTGGGGAAGGTTTCAATAGTCACCATGGGTACAACATCACCGATGCACTTGCTAATAACTTCATTCACCGATTCAACATTTACATCAATGTTGTTGTCCGACGCTATCCAGAACATATCCCGGTCCACGTGATTGAAGCAATCTTGAAGCGTGGAATCAGATTGGTCGGACCAGCGTTCAGTCTATAGTCTGGGAGCAACAAAATGGAGTCGTGGTCAGATTTGCCGAGGGAGGGCTTTGTATGCGTCGTGGAAGTTAGAATAACAATGATCCAGGGTTTTACCAGCCCGGGTCACGCATTCGATATGCTGATCAAATTTAGGCAGCCTTGTTTTCATTACCCTTGTTAAAATCCCCATCTACAATAAATGCAGCCTCAGGATATGTGGTTTCCAGTTTACATAAAGTCCAATGAAGTTAAGGTGTCTGCTTGGGGGGGGGGGGATATACTTGGCTGTGATTATAATCAAAGAGAATTCTCTTGTTAGATGATGTGGTCTGCATTTTATTGTAAGGAATTCTAGGTCAGATGAACAAAAGAACTTGAGTTCCTGTATGTTGTTATGATCACACCACGACACCATGATCACACCACGACACCATGATCACACCACGACACCATGATCACACCACGACACCATGATCACACCACGACACCATGATCACACCACGACACCATGATCACACCACGACACCATGATCACACCACGACACCATGATCACACCACGACTTCTGTCGGCGCGATGCGTGAAGAAACCAGGTGGCTGTATCGACTCTGACAACGTATCCCGAGTGAGCCACGTTTCCATGAAACAGAGAATGTTATAATCTCTGATGTCTCTCTGGAAGGCAACCCTTGCTCAGATTTCGTCTACCTTGTGGTCAAGAGACTGGACATTGGCGAGTAGTATACTCGGGAGCGGTGGGCGATGTGCCCGTCCACAGAGCCTGACCAGAACACCGCTCCGTCTGCCCCTTCTGTAGCGCCGTTGTTTTGGGTCGCCTGCTGGGATCCGATCTATTGTCCGGGGTGGTGAACCAAACAAAGGATCCGCTTTCAGGAAAGTCATATTCCTGGTCGTAAATTTGGTAAGTTGACGTTGCTCTTATATCCAATAGTTCCTCCCGGCTGTATGTAATAAGACGTAAGTTTCCTGGGGTAACAATGTAAGAAATAGTAAGTTGGCAGCATCGGTTTCGGTTCTGCGGTGGTGGTGGCTGGAACATCAAGTCTGTCTCACTTAATAAAAAAGAGGAGGAAGGTTGATGGGGGATGGGAGAGAGAGACTTACGACTCTGGGAACTCCACACATTTAGTCCTGATCTTATTGTGTAGAACCAGGATGTATTCATCAATGAACGGACACTGCGTGAAGAGGAGAGAAAAAAGGAGAAGAGAGGAGAGGAGAGGAGAGAGGGTTCAAAAGTTAGCTACGAGTTATAATTACATCTAAGACAATTCTAAGAACATCTTGGAGCAAAACAATAATATATAATAATAATAAATATAATAATAATATATGCCATTTAGCAGACGCTTTTATCCAAAGCGACTTACAGTCATGTGTGCATACATTCTACGTATGGGTGGTCCCGGGGATCGAACCCACTACCCTGGCGTTACAAGCGCCATGCTCTACCAACTGAGCTACAGAAGGACCACCCAAGTCGGCTGCTTAGGTAATAGCATGAATATGACGTGCACCAGACTCTGTCCATGTTACAGTCTCTGTCTCTATAACAATACAACACGGTCCATGTTACAGTCTCTGTCTCTATAACAATACAACACGGTCCATGTTACAGTCTCTGTCTCTACAACAATACAACACGGTCCATGTTACAGTCTCTGTCTCTACAACAATACAACACGGTCCATGTTACAGTCTCTGTCTCTATAACAATACAACACGGTCCATGTTACAGTCTCTGTCTCTACAACAATACAACACAATAGGTCCATGTTACAGTCTCTGTCTCTACAACAATAGAACACGGTCCATGTTACAGTCTCTGTCTCTACAACAATACAACACGGTCCATGTTACAGTCTCTGTCTCTACAACAATACAACACGGTCCATGTTACAGTCTCTGTCTCTACAACAATACAACACGGTCCATGTTACAGTCTCTGTCTCTATAACAATACAACACGGTCCATGTTACAGTCTCTGTCTCTACAACAATACAACACGGTCCATGTTACAGTCTCTGTCTCTACAACAATACAACACGGTCCATGTTACAGTCTCTGTCTCTACAACAATACAACACGGTCCATGTTACAGTCTCTGTCTCTATAACAATACAACACGGTCCATGTTACAGTCTCTGTCTCTACAACAATACAACACGGTCCATGTTACAGTCTCTGTCTCTACAACAATACAACACGGTCCATGTTACAGTCTCTGTCTCTACAACAATAGAACACGGTCCATGTTACAGTCTCTGTCTCTACAACAATACAACACGGTCCATGTTACAGTCTCTGTCTCTACAACAATACAACACGGTCCATGTTACAGTCTCTGTCTCTACAACAATACAACACGGTCCATGTTACAGTCTCTGTCTCTACAACAATAGAACACGGTCCATGTTACAGTCTCTGTCTCTACAACAATACAACACGGTCCATGTTACAGTCTCTGTCTCTACAACAATACAACACGGTCCATGTTACAGTCTCTGTCTCTACAACAATACAACACGGTCCATGTTACAGTCTCTGTCTCTACAACAATACAACACGGCCCATGTTACAGTCTCTGTCTCTACAACAATACAACACGGTCCATGTTACAGTCTCTGTCTCTACAACAATACAACACGGTCCATGTTACAGTCTCTGTCTCTACAACAATACAACACGGTCCATGTTACAGTCTCTGTCTCTACAACAATACAACACGGTCCATGTTACAGTCTCTGTCTCTATAACAATACAACACGGTCCATGTTACAGTCTCTGTCTCTATAACAATACAACACGGTCCATGTTACAGTCTCTGTCTCTACAACAATACAACACGGTCCATGTTACAGTCTCTGTCTCTACAACAATACAACACGGTCCATGTTACAGTCTCTGTCTCTACAACAATACAACACGGTCCATGTTACAGTCTCTGTCTCTACAACAATACAACACGGTCCATGTTACAGTCTCTGTCTCTACAACAATACAACACGGTCCATGTTACAGTCTCTGTCTCTACAACAATACAACACGGTCCATGTTACAGTCTCTGTCTCTACAACAATACAACACGGTCCATGTTACAGTCTCTGTCTCTACAACAATACAACACGGTCCATGTTACAGTCTCTGTCTCTATAACAATACAACACGGTCCATGTTACAGTCTCTGTCTCTACAACAATACAACACGGTCCATGTTACAGTCTCTGTCTCTACAACAATACAACACGGTCCATGTTACAGTCTCTGTCTCTACAACAATACAACACGGTCCATGTTACAGTCTCTGTCTCTATAACAATACAACACGGTCCATGTTACAGTCTCTGTCTCTACAACAATACAACACGGTCCATGTTACAGTCTCTGTCTCTACAACAATACAACACGGTCCATGTTACAGTCTCTGTCTCTACAACAATAGAACACGGTCCATGTTACAGTCTCTGTCTCTACAACAATACAACACGGTCCATGTTACAGTCTCTGTCTCTACAACAATACAACACGGTCCATGTTACAGTCTCTGTCTCTATAACAATACAACACGGTCCATGTTACAGTCTCTGTCTCTACAACAATACAACACGGTCCATGTTACAGTCTCTGTCTCTATAACAATACAACACGGTCCATGTTACAGTCTCTGTCTCTACAACAATACAACACGGTCCATGTTACAGTCTCTGTCTCTACAACAATACAACACGGTCCATGTTACAGTCTCTGTCTCTACAACAATAGAACACGGTCCATGTTACAGTCTCTGTCTCTACAACAATACAACACGGTCCATGTTACAGTCTCTGTCTCTACAACAATACAACACGGTCCATGTTACAGTCTCTGTCTCTACAACAATACAACACGGTCCATGTTACAGTCTCTGTCTCTACAACAATAGAACACGGTCCATGTTACAGTCTCTGTCTCTACAACAATAGAACACGGTCCATGTGTCTCTGTATCTACAACAATACAACACGGTCCATGTTACAGTCTCTGTCTCTACAACAATACAACACGGTCCATGTTACAGTCTCTGTCTCTACAACAATACAACACGGTCCATGTTACAGTCTCTGTCTCTACAACAATAGAACACGGTCCATGTTACAGTCTCTGTCTCTACAACAATACAACACGGTCCATGTTACAGTCTGTGTCTCTACAACAATACAACACGGTCCATGTTACAGTCTCTGTCTCTACAACAATACAACACGGTCCATGTTACAGTCTCTGTCTCTACAACAATACAACACGGTCCATGTTATAACAATACAGGTCTCTGTCTCTACAACAATACAACACGGTCCATGTTACAGTCTCTGTCTCTACAACAATACAACACGGTCCATGTTACAGTCTCTGTCTCTACAACAATACAACACGGTCCATGTTACAGTCTCTGTCTCTACAACAATACAACACGGTCCATGTGCTGGTCTGTGTCTCTATAAACACGGTCCATGTTACATCTGTGTCTCTATAACTACAACACGGTCCATGTTACAGTCTCTGTCTCTACAACAATACAACACGGTCCATGTTACAGTCTCTGTCTCTACAACAATACAACACGGTCCATGTTACAGTCTCTGTCTCTATAACAATACAACACGGTCCATGTGCTGGTCTCTGTCTCTACAACAATACAACACGGTCCATGTTACAGTCTCTGTCTCTACAACAATACAACACGGTCCATGTTACAGTCTCTGTCTCTACAACAATACAACACGGTCCATGTTACAGTCTCTGTCTCTACAACAATACAACACGGTCCATGTGCTGGTCTGTGTCTCTATAACAATACAACACGGTCCATGTTACAGTCTCTGTCTCTACAACAATACAACACGGTCCATGTTACAGTCTCTGTCTCTACAACAATACAACACGGTCCATGTTACAGTCTCTGTCTCTACAACAATAGAACACGGTCCATGTTACAGTCTCTGTCTCTACAACAATACAACACGGTCCATGTTACAGTCTCTGTCTCTACAACAATACAACACGGTCCATGTTACAGTCTCTGTCTCTACAACAATACAACACGGTCCATGTTACAGTCTCTGTCTCTACAACAATAGAATGTTACACAACAATACAACACGTCCATGTTACAGTCTCTGTCTCTACAACAATACAACACGGTCCATGTTACAGTCTCTGTCTCTACAACAATACAACACGGTCCATGTTACAGTCTCTGTCTCTACAACAATACAACACGGTCCATGTTACAGTCTCTGTCTCTATAACAATACAACACGGTCCATGTGCTGGTCTCTGTCTCTACAACAATACAACACGGTCCATGTTACAGTCTCTGTCTCTACAACAATACAACACGGTCCATGTTACAGTCTCTGTCTCTACAACAATACAACACGGTCCATGTTACAGTCTCTGTCTCTACAACAATACAACACGGTCCATGTGCTGGTCTGTGTCTCTATAACAATACAACACGGTCCATGTTACAGTCTCTGTCTCTACAACAATACAACACGGTCCATGTTACAGTCTCTGTCTCTACAACAATACAACACGGTCCATGTTACAGTCTCTGTCTCTATAACAATACAACACGGTCCATGTGCTGGTCTCTGTCTCTACAACAATACAACACGGTCCATGTTACAGTCTCTGTCTCTACAACAATACAACACGGTCCATGTTACAGTCTCTGTCTCTACAACAATACAACACGGTCCATGTTACAGTCTCTGTCTCTACAACAATACAACACGGTCCATGTTACAGTCTCTGTCTCTACAACAATACAACACGGTCCATGTTACAGTCTCTGTCTCTACAACAATACAACACGGTCCATGTTACAGTCTCTGTCTCTACAACAATACAACACGGTCCATGTTACAGTCTCTGTCTCTACAACAATACAACACGGTCCATGTTACAGTCTCTGTCTCTACAACAATACAACACGGTCCATGTTACAGTCTCTGTCTCTACAACAATACAACACGGTCCATGTTACAGTCTCTGTCTCTACAACAATACAACACGGTCCATGTTACAGTCTCTGTCTCTACAACAATCAACACGGTCCATGTTACAGTCTCTGTCTCTACAACAATACAACACGGTCCATGTTACAGTCTCTGTCTCTACAACAATACAACACGGTCCATGTTACAGTCTCTGTCTCTACAACAATACAACACTCTGTCTCTGGTCTCTGTCTCTACAACAATACAACACGGTCCATGTTACAGTCTCTGTCTCTACAACAATACAACACGGTCCATGTTACAGTCTCTGTCTCTATAACAATACAACACGGTCCATGTTACAGTCTCTGTCTCTACAACAATACAACACGGTCCATGTTACAGTCTCTGTCTCTACAACAATACAACACGGTCCATGTTACAGTCTCTGTCTCTATAACAATACAACACGGTCCATGTTACAGTCTCTGTCTCTACAACAATAGAACACGGTCCATGTTACAGTCTCTGTCTCTACAACAATACAACACGGTCCATGTTACAGTCTCTGTCTCTACAACAATACAACACGGTCCATGTTACAGTCTCTGTCTCTACAACAATACAACACGGTCCATGTGCTGGTCTCTGTCTCTACAACAATACAACACGGTCCATGTTACAGTCTCTGTCTCTACAACAATACAACACGGTCCATGTTACAGTCTCTGTCTCTACAACAATACAACACGGTCCATGTTACAGTCTCTGTCTCTACAACAATACAACACGGTCCATGTTACAGTCTCTGTCTCTACAACAATACAACACGGTCCATGTTACAGTCTCTGTCTCTATAACAATACAACACGGTCCATGTTACAGTCTCTGTCTCTACAACAATAGAACACGGTCCATGTTACAGTCTCTGTCTCTACAACAATACAACACGGTCCATGTTACAGTCTCTGTCTCTACAACAATACAACACGGTCCATGTTACAGTCTCTGTCTCTACAACAATACAACACGGTCCATGTTACAGTCTCTGTCTCTACAACAATACAACACGGTCCATGTTACAGTCTCTGTCTCTACAACAATACAACACGGTCCATGTTACAGTCTCTGTCTCTACAACAATACAACACGGTCCATGTTACAGTCTCTGTCTCTACAACAATACAACACGGTCCATGTTACAGTCTCTGTCTCTACAACAATACAACACGGTCCATGTTACTGGTCTCTGTCTCTACAACAATACAACACGGTCCATGTTACAGTCTCTGTCTCTACAACAATACAACACGGTCCATGTTACAGTCTCTGTCTCTACAACAATACAACACGGTCCATGTTACAGTCTCTGTCTCTACAACAATACAACACGGTCCATGTTACAGTCTCTGTCTCTACAACAATACAACACGGTCCATGTTACAGTCTCTGTCTCTATAACAATACAACACGGTCCATGTTACAGTCTCTGTCTCTACAACAATAGAACACGGTCCATGTTACAGTCTCTGTCTCTACAACAATACAACACGGTCCATGTTACAGTCTCTGTCTCTACAACAATACAACACGGTCCATGTTACAGTCTCTGTCTCTACAACAATACAACACGGTCCATGTTACAGTCTCTGTCTCTACAACAATACAACACGGTCCATGTTACAGTCTCTGTCTCTATAACAATACAACACGGTCCATGTTACAGTCTCTGTCTCTACAACAATACAACACGGTCCATGTTACAGTCTCTGTCTCTACAACAATACAACACGGTCCATGTTACAGTCTCTGTCTCTACAACAATACAACACGGTCCATGTTACAGTCTCTGTCTCTACAACAATACAACACGGTCCATGTTACAGTCTCTGTCTCTACAACAATACAACACGGTCCATGTGCTGGTCTTTTGAACAGACAAATTTACCCTGTTCCCCACTATCGTGCTAACCCAAACCAAACGGCGTCGGTTCAGATAGTTTCTATTCATATTGTCCGGCATTTCATCACCATTTCATCACCAATAGAGGTACACGAGAGAAACACTTCTTCCATAGGATGTCACTAAACAAGCAAGTTGTGGGCAGGCTGGGAGGAAGTAACAAGAGGAGTAAAATGGACTGTTGGCTTACCTTCCCAAACACAAAGCAGTAGAGAGTTACTCCCATGGCCCATACGTCCAACGCCTGAAAAACAGCAGTAGAAGGGTTGGAGGAGATGTATCACTATAAACAGTAGAAGGGTTAGAGGAGATGTATCACTATAAACAGTAGAAGGGTTGGAGGAGATGTATCACTATAAACAGTAGAAGGATTGGAGGAGATGTATCACTATAAACAGTAGAAGGGTTAGAGGAGATGTATCACTATAAACAGTAGAGGGTTAGATAAACAGTAGAAGGGTTGGAGGAGATGTATCACTATAAACAGTAGAAGGGTTGGAGGACATGTATCACTATAAACAGTAGAAGGGTTGGAGGACATGTATCACTATAAACAGTAGAAGGGTTAGAGGAGATGTATCACTATAAACAGTAGAAGGGTTGGAGGAGATGTATCACTATAAACAGTAGAAGGGTTGGAGGAGATGTATCACTATAAACAGTAGCAGACAGGTGGATACAGACAGATAGACAAGCACCCAACATTCATAGTCCATCATCAACCCAACCTGCAGAGTAGTCTTTCTCTCTCTCCTAATGTCATACTGCTAATGCTCATGGGAAATGGTTCTGTGTCCATCATCAACCCAACCTGCAGAGTAGTCTTTCTCTCTCTCCTAATGTCATACTGCTAATGCTCATGGGAAATGGTTCTGTGTCCATCATCAACCCAACCTGCAGAGTAGTCTTTCTCTCTCTCCTAATGTCATACTGCTAATGCTCATGGGAAATGGTTCTGTGTCCATCATCAACCCAACCTGCAGAGTAGTCTTTCTCTCTCTCCTAATGTCATACTGCTAATGCTCATGGGAAATGGTTCTGTGTCCATCATCAACCCAACCTGAAGAGTAGTCTTTCTCTCTCCTAATGTCATACTGCTAATGCTCATGGAAATGGTTCTGTGTCCATCATCAACCCAACCTGCAGAGTCTTTCTCTCTCTCCTAATGTCATACTGCTAATGCTCATGGGAAATGGTTCTGTGTCCATCATCAACCCAACCTGCAGAGTAGTCTTTCTCTCTCTCCTAATGTCATACTGCTAATGCTCATGAGAAATGGTTCTGTGTCCATCATCAACCCAACCTGCAGAGTAGTCTTTTTCTCTCTCTCCTAATGTCATACTGCTAATGCTCATGGGAAATGGTTCTGTGTCCATCATCAACCCAACCTGTCCATCATCAACCCAAAATGGTTCTGTGTCCATCATCAACCCAACCTGCAGAGTAGTCTTTCTCTCTCTCCTAATGTCATACTGCTAATGCTCATGGGAAATGGTTCTGTGTCCATCATCAACCCAACCTGCAGAGTAGTCTTTCTCTCTCTCCTAATGTCATACTGCTAATGCTCATGGGAAATGGTTCTGTGTCCATCATCAACCCAACCTGCAGAGTAGTCTTTCTCTCTCTCCTAATGTCATACTGCTAATGCTCATGGGAAATGGTTCTGTGTCCATCATCAACCCAACCTGCAGAGTAGTCTTTCTCTCTCTCCTAATGTCATACTGCTAATGCTCATGGGAAATGGTTCTGTGTCCATCATCAACCCAACCTGCAGAGTAGTCTTTCTCTCTCTCCTAATGTCATACTGCTAATGCTCATGGGAAATGGTTCTGTGTCCATCATCAACCCAACCTGCAGAGTAGTCTTTCTCTCTCTCCTAATGTCATAATGCTAATGCTCATGGGAAATGGTTCTGTGTCCATCATCAACCCAACCTGCAGAGTAGTCTTTCTCTCTCTCCTAATGTCATACTGCTAATGCCAACCTGCTTTTAAACATCTTCCAGTGACATGGTAGCTCTGAAAATCCAATCATTTAGACTGTAGAAGTGTTGTGCTGCTGTATATAGAATATGTAAATGTCAATGAGCAGCGTACAGCGTTCGCTCTTCAACGAGGCTCGGGGAGTTACTAATCACTCAAGGACTACTGGGCTAATCAGAACAGGAGAGACACTTGTACAGCACATGTTCCTTGCAGTCAGACAGCCAAAAGGAAGGCGAGCAGCCTACAGCAGCAGTATTTCAGTCAGCTGTATAGTGATAGGGCAAAACAAGTTAACCTGTCCCCAGAGGTGGAGGAGTTTGGGAAACTCTGGTCTACAGTAGTCAGTCTCATACAGTTCTGCCTGTTCCTGACCCAACCCATCAAATAAAACTGCCATTGGGGGATTTACCCAGAAAATAGTCCTGAAAATGAATGAGTTATTTTAAAAAGTGTGTGGGCAGATTAAATAGAAGCAGTTTAGTCAACGCAGCACACTGAAGGATAGAGAGATAGAGAGAGCTGCTGCAGCTGCTGTGTTGTTCTGCCCAGTGGTGGGCTCCTCCTCTCCCCTCCCATCCCATCCCACCCTCCCTCCCCTCCCCTCCCCTCCCCTCCCCTCCCCTCCCCTCCTCCCCTCCCCTCTCCTTCCTGCCTGACGCTTGTTGCTAAATCAACATGCAGGAAGGGAAACGGAGAGAAAGAGAGACAAAGAGAGAGAGGGAGGGGAGAGAGAGGGAGAGGGAGAGAGAGGGAGAGGAGAGAGAGGGGAGAGGAGAGAGGAGAGAGAGAGAGGAGAGAGAGAGGGAGATGAGAGAGAGAGAGGAGGAGGGAGGGAGAGAGAGAGGGAGAGGAGAGGAGGGAGAGGGGAGAGGAGGGAGAGAGAGAGAGGGAGAGGAGAGAGAGGGAGGGGAGAGAGAGAGAGGGAGAGGAGAGAGGAAGAGGGAGAGGGAAAGAGGGAGAGGGAGAGAGAGGGAGAGAGGATGAGAGAGAGGGAGGGAGAGAGAGGGGAGAGGA
>NC_060174.1:104293195-104300695 GCF_021184085.1 Oncorhynchus gorbuscha | reverse complement strand
GTCATGCATTAAAGGGCCAATCTGTGAGTCATGCATTAAAGGGCCAATCTGTGAGTCATGCATTAAAGGGCCAATCTGTGAGTCATGCATTAAAGCCAATCTGTGAGTCATGCATTAAAGGGCCAATCTGTGAGTCATGCATTAAAGGGCCAATCTGTGAGTCATGCATTAAAGGGCCAATCTGTGAGTCATGCATTAAAGGGCCAATCTGTGAGTCATGCATTAAAGGGCCAATCTGTGAGTCATGCATTAAAGGGACAATCTGTGAGTCATGCATTAAAGGGCCAATCTGTGAGTCATGCATTAAAGGGCCAATCTGTGAGTCATGCATTAAAGGGCCAATCTGTGAGTCATGCATTAAAGGGCCAATCTGTGATTTCTACATCCAGTTTTTGACTTTTAAATTAATTAGATACACATTGATTCTTGAAGAATGTAACTTATAAATGCTTCATGAGCTGAGTTCAACTGTCATACCTCATTAGAAACCCCCCAAAATAAGCTTGTTTAACACAGATGTTTGTAAACAATGTATTGGTAAACAAACAGTCAATCCTGGCATCTGTAGTTCTGTCTATGAATTTGAGAGTGGGTACATTTCTCCAGGCCCATCCCTCAGTTTTTTAACCAAAATATACAGCAGGTAGACCGCTTTGAAGTGCAGAACCTTGAAGTGTACATTAGAGATAGAGCAAACATATACACTAACTCCTCCTATTTTATTTTATTTATTTTACAAGGCAAGTCAGTTAAGAACAAATTCTTATCTTCAATGACGGCCTAGGAACGAACAGTGGGTTACTAGTCCAACGCTCTAACCACTAGACTACCCTGCCGCCCCTACACTCTAACCACTAGACTACCCTGCCGCCCCTACACTCTAACCACTAGTCTACCCTGCCGCCCCTACACTCTAACCACTAGACTACCCTGCCGCCCCTACACTCTAACCACTAGACTACCCTGCCGCCCCTATGTGACCCAACATCCTGCGATGCAGCTGTAACGACAACAATTACAAGAACATTGCTCTAAGCTGGTGAGTCGCCTCATTAAGGAAACTAGCATTTATTTAACTAGGCAACTCAGTTAAGAACAAATTCGGATTTACAACTGATTCCCTAGGCACAGTGGGTTAACTGGTCTAGGAACAGTGGGTTAACTGGTCTAGGAACAGTGGGTTAACTGGTCTAGGAACAGTGGGTTAACTGGTCTAGGAACAGTGGGTTGACTGGTCTAGGAACAGTGGGTTAACTGGTCTAGGAACAGTAGGTTAACTGGTCTAGGAATAGTGGGTTAACTGACCTAGGAACAGTGGGTTAACTGGTCTAGGAACAGTGGGTTAACTGGTCTAGGAACAGTGGGTTAACTGGTCTAGGAAAAGTGGGTTAACTGGTCTAGGAACAGTGGGTTAACTGGTCTAGGAACAGTGGGTTAACTGGCCTCGGAACAGTGGGTTAACTGGCCTCGGAACAGTGGGTTAACTGGTCTAGGAACAGTGGGTTAACTGGTCTAGGAAAAGTGGGTTAACTGGTCTAGGAACAGTGGGTTAACTGATCTAGGAACAGTGGGTTAACTGGTCTAGGAACAGTGGGTTAACTGGTCTAGGAACAGTGGGTTAACTGGTCTAGGAACAGTGGGTTAACTGGTCTAGGGACAGTGGGTTAACTGGTCTAGGAACAGTGGGTTAACTGACCTAGGAACAGTGGGTTAACTGGTCTAGGAACAGTGGGTTAACAGGTCTAGGAACAGTGAGTTAACTGCCTTGTTCAGGGGCAGAACAACAGATGTTTACCCTGTCAGCTCAGGGATTCGATCCAGAGACCTTTCGGTTACTGGCCCAAAGCTCTAACCACTAGGCTACCTGCCGTAAACTATGTGAAGCATATTGCTTATCGTACGTGATACTCGTAGCCATGCTGTTACGGAGGTGAATACTTCCTGTAGGCATTATCCACTCCCTATATGTTACACAACATAGCCCAAGCTCTGCCATGCTATACAGACGCCTACAGATATGTTACACAACATAGCCCAAGCTCTGCCATGCTATACAGACGCCTACAGATATGTTACACAACATAGCCCAAGCTCTGCCATGCTATACAGACGCCTACAGATATGTTACACAACATAGCCCAAGCTCTGCCATGCTATACAGACGCCTACAGATATGTTACACAACATAGCCCAAGCTCTGCCATGCTATACAGACGCCTACAGATATGTTACACAACATAGCCCAAGCTCTGCCATGCTATATGTTACACAACATAGCCCAAGCTCTGCCATGCTATACAGACGCCTACAGATATGTTACACAACATAGCCCAAGCTCTGCCATGCTATACAGACGCCTACAGATATGTTACACAACATAGCCCAAGCTCTGCCATGCTATACAGACGCCTACAGATATGTTACACAACATAGCCCAAGCTCTGCCATGCTATACAGAAGCCTACAGAGCACACGCTGCATACTTAGTTAGAGAGCATACAGGACACAACATACTGTAACCTATAATACCATGGTACTACAGTGCAGTTCACCTATTGATTATGCTAATAACCCTGTGAGCCAGATACCCCTCAGTCTAATATAGGACAACAGCCTTAGAAAAGCTCCTGATTGGCTATGAGCGCAATAGCACTGAGGGGGTATATTGTGTCTGACAGTCTGACACACCAGAAGAGAGAAAGTCCTTTAGGACCTGAACATACTGTGGCTGGAGGGGAGCTAGACGAGGGCTGAGGGGGAAAACACAGAGGGGGAAATGGAGACTCAAGTCTACCAGGCACACTGTTTTACCCTGTTCAGTGATGGAGCTGGCTCCTCTTCTCCACTGAGATTATGATATGGGTTAGTCTGGCAGTCAGTCAGTATGATAGTCTGGCAGTCAGTCAGCCTGATAGTCTGGCAGTCAGTCAGCCTGATAGTCTGGCAGTCTGGCAGTCAGACAGTCTGATAGTCAGTCAGTATGATAGTCTGGCAGTCAGTCAGCCTGATAGTCAGGCAGTCTGGTAGTCAGGCAGTATGATAGTCAGGCAGTCTGGCAGTCAGTCAGCCTGATAGTCTGGCAGTCAGGCAGTCTGATAGTCAGGCAGTATGATAGTCAGGCAGTCTGGTAGTCAGGCAGTCTGATAGTCAGGCAGTCGGATAGTCTGGCAGTCTGATAGTCAGGCAGTCTGGTAGTCAGGCAGCCTGGTAGTCAGGCAGTCTGATAGTCAGGCAGTCGGATAGTCTGGCAGTCTGAGAGTCTGGCAGTCTGGTAGTCAGGCAGTCAGGCGGTCTGATAGTCAGGCAGTATGATAGTCAGGCAGTCTGGTAGTCAGGCAGTCTGGTAGTCAGGCAGTCTGATATTAAGGCAGTCTGGCAGTCAAGTAGTCAGGCAGTCAGGCAGTCTGGTAGTCAGGCAGTCTGGTCGTCAGGCAGTCTGGTAGTCAGGCAGTCTGATAGTCAGGCACGATGGCAGTCTGGCAGTCAGGCAGTCTGGTAGTCAGGCAGTCTGGCAGTCTGGTAGTCAGGCAGTCTGGCAGTATGATAGTCAGGCACTCTGATAGTCAGGCAGTATGATAGTCAGGCAGTCTGATAGTCAGGCAGTCTGATAGTTTGGCAGTCTGATAGTCTGGCAGTCTGATAGTCAGGCAGTCGGATAGTCTGGCAGTCTGAGAGTGTGGCAGTCTGGTAGTCAGGCAGTCAGGCGGTCTGATAGTCAGGCAGTATGATAGTCAGGCAGTCTGGTAGTCAGGCAGTCTGGTAGTCAGGCAGTCTGATATTAAGGCAGTCTGGCAGTCAAGTAGTCAGGCAGTCAGGCAGTCTGGCAGTCTGGTAGTCAGGCAGTCTGATATTAAGGCAGTCTGGTAGTCAGGCAGTCTGGTCGTCAGGCAGTCTGGCAGTCAGGCAGTCTGACAGTCAGGCAGTCTGGTAGTCAGGCACTATGGCAGTCTGGCAGTCAGGCAGTCTGGTAGTCAGGCAGTCTGGCAGTCTGGTAGTCAGGCAGTCTGGCAGTATGATAGTCAGGCACTCTGATAGTCAGGCAGTATGATAGTCAGGCAGTCTGATAGTCAGGCAGTCTGATAGTTTGGCAGTCTGATAGTCTGGCAGTCTGATAGTCAGGCAGTCTGATAGTCAGTCAGTCTGGTAGTCAGGCAGTCTGGCAGTCAGGCAGTCTGGTAGTCAGTCAGTCTGGTAGTCTGGCAGTCAAGCAGTCAGTCAGTCTGGTAGTCAGTCAGTTTGGTAGTCAGGCAGTCTGGTAGTCAGGCAGTCTGGCAGTCAGTCAGTCTGGTAGTCAGTCAGTCTGGTAGTCAGTCAGTCTGGTAGTCAGGCAGTCTGGCAGTCAGGCAGTCTGATAGTCAGGCAGTCTGATAGTCTGGCAGTCTGGGAGTCAGGCTGTCTGGTAGTCTGGTAGTCAGGCAGTCTGGTCGTCAGGCAGTCTGATAGTCTGGCAGTCAGGTAGTCTGGTAGCTCAGTGTAAGCCTCTGCTGCAACTCAATGATGTAGCGGTATAGACAGTACTGTATGTACGAGGGGGAAAGGAGAGGAAGGAGTAGGATGGTAGTACTCACAGTACTGTATGTACGAGGGGGAAAGGAGAGGAAGGAGTAGGATGGTAGTACTCACAGTACTGTATGTACGAGGGGGAAAGGAGAGGAAGGAGTAGGATGGTAGTACTCACAGTACTGTATGTACGAGGGGGAAAGGACAGGAAGGAGTAGGATGGTAGTACTCACAGTACTGTATGTACGAGGGGGAAAGGAGAGGAAGGAGTAGGATGGTAGTACTCACAGTACTCCATGCCCAAGACGATGTCTCTGAAGTAGAGCCGTGTCTGGTCCTCAGTGAAGGGGCTGTCTGTAGGGACCTCCATCACTGGACTGGGATCACCGCAGGAACCAACCCACAGATAGGTAGAGAGAGAGAGAGAGATAACATAGTACATAGCTAACAATAACATTTTAAACATTATTCTTTTGAAATTTTGTGTGTGTAATGTTTACTGTGAATTTGTTTGTTTACTTGCTATGGCAATGTAAACATGTTTCCCATGCCAATAAAGCCCATTTGAGAGGGGTATATAGAGAGAGAGCGAGGAAGAGATAGCTGGAGAGACTCTATGTCTGTCTGACTGAAGAGATAGCTAGAGAGTCTGTCTGACTGACTGAAGAGATAGCTAGAGAGACTCTATGTCTGTCTGACTGAAGAGATAGCTAGAGAGACTGTCTGTCTGACTGAACAGATAGCTAGAGAGACTGTCTGTCTGTCTGACTGACCGAAGAGATAGCTAGAGGGACTGTCTGTCTGTCTGACTGACTGAATAGATAGCTAGAGACTGTCTGTCTGACTGAATAGATAGCTAGAGGGACTGTCTGTCTGACTGAAGAGATAGCTAGAGAAACTGTCTGTCTGTCTGACTGAAGAGATAGCTAGAGAGACAGTCTGTCTGTCTGACTGAAGAGACAGCTAGAGAGACTGTCTATCTGACTGACTGACCAACAGACAGAGACACAGAGAGACTGTCAATCCGGTCAGTCTCTCTAGCTGTCACACAGACAGATGGACAGACAGAGAAAGAGACAGACAGACGGACACAGAGAGCGAGAGAAGGAGACAGAGACACAGAGAGCAAGGGAGAGAGAGAAACGAGAGAGAGCGAGAGAGCGACAGACAGACACAGGCTGACTGACTATTGGTTGCATCACTGCCTGGTACGGTAACTGCTCCGCCTCCGACCGCAAGGCACTACAGAGGGTAATGCATACGGCCCAGTACATCACTGGGGCCACGCTTCCTGCCACAGAGGACCTCTATACCAGGCGGTCAGAGGAAGGCCCTAAAAATTGTCAAAGACCCCAGCCACCCTAATCATAGACGGGTCTCTATGCTACCGCACAGAAGAGTGGTACTGGAGCACCAAGTCGAGGTCCATGAGGCTCTTTAACAGCTTCTACCCCCAAGTCATAAGACTGCTGAACAGCTAATCAAAGGCAGACCCAGACACCTCTTTTACACTGCTGCTACTCTCTGTTTATTATCGATGGATAGTCACTTTGCCTCTACCTACATGTACATATTTACGTCAATTACCTCGACTAACCGGTGCCCCCCCCGCACATTGACTCTGTACCGTAACACCCTGTATATAGCCTCCACATTGACTCTGTACTGGTACCCCCTGTATATAGTCTCCACATTGACTCTGTACCGGTACCCCCTGTATATAGCCTCCACATTGACTCTGTACTGGTACCCCCTGTATATAGCCTCCACATTGACTCTGTACTGGTACCCCCTGTATATAGCCTCCACATTGACTCTGTACCGGTACCCCCTGTATATAGTCTCCATATTGACTCTGTACTGGTACCCCCTGTATATAGTCTCCACATTGACTCTGTACCGGTACCCCCTGTATATAGTCTCCACATTGACTCTGTACCGGTACCCCCTGTATATAGTCTCCACATTGACTCTGTACTGGTACCCCCTGTATATAGCCTCCACATTGACTCTGTACCGGTACCCCCTGTATATAGTCTCCACATTGACTCTGTACTGGTACCCCCTGTATATAGAATCCACATTGACTCTGTACCGGTACCCCCCTGTATATAGCCTCCACATTGACTCTGTACCGGTACCCCTGTATATAGCCTCCACATTGACTCTGTACCGGTACCCCTGTATATAGTCTCCACATTGACTCTGTACCGGTACCACCTGTATATAGTCTCCACATTGACTCTGTACTGGTACCACCTGTATATAGCCTCCACATTGACTCTGTACCGGTACCCCCTGTATATAGTCTCCACATTGACTCTGTACCGGTACCCCCTGTATATAGCCTCCAAATTGACTCTGTACCGTAACCCCTGTATATAGCCTCCACCTTGACACTGTACCGGTACCCCCTGTATATAGCCTCCACATTGACTCTGTACTGGTACCCCCCTGTATATAGCCTCCACATTGACTCTGTACCGGTACCCCCTGTATATAACCTCCACATTGACTCTGTACCGGTACCCCCTGTATATAGCCTCCACATTGACTCTGTACCGGTACCCCCTGTATATAGCCACCACATTGACTCTGTACCGGTACCCCCTGTATATAGTCTCCACATTGACTCTGTACCGGTACCTCCTGTATATAGTCTCCACATTGACTCTGTACCGGTACCACCTGTATATAGTCTCCACATTGACTCTGTACTGGTACCACCTGTATATAGCCTCCACATTGACTCTGTACCGGTACCCCCTGTATATAGTCTCCACATTGACTCTGTACCGGTACCCCCTGTATATAGCCTCCAAATTGACTCTGTACCGTAACCCCCTGTATATAGCCTCCACCTTGACACTGTACCGGTACCCCCTGTATATAGCCTCCACATTGACTCTGTACTGGTACCCCCCTGTATATAGCCTCCACATTGACTCTGTACCGGTATCCCCTGTATATAGCCTCCACATTGACTCTGTACCGCTACCC
>NC_060174.1:104274765-104293095 GCF_021184085.1 Oncorhynchus gorbuscha | reverse complement strand
GTTATTGGCCACATACACATGATTAGCAGATGTTGATTAGCAGATGGTCACATACACATGATTAGCAGATGATTAGCAGATGTTATTGGTCACATACACATGATTAGCAGATGTTATTGGTCACATACACATGATTAGCAGATGTTATTGGTCACATACACATGATTAGCAGATGTTATTGGTCACATACACATGATTAGCAGATGTTATTGGCCACATACACATGATTAGCAGATGTTATTGGTCACATACACATGATTAGCAGATGTTGATGCGAGTGTAGCGAAATGCTTGTGCTTCTAGTTCCGACAATGCAGTAATATCTAACAAGTAATCTAACCTATCAATTTCACAACAACTACCTTATACACACACAAGTGTAAAGGAATGAATGAGAATATGTACATATAAATATATGGATGAGCGATGGCCGTGCGGCACAGGCAAGATGCAGTAGATGGTATAAAACACAGTATATTGCATCTTGCCTATGCCGCTCAGTGTGTGTGTGTGTGTGTGTGTGTGTGTGTGTGTGTGTGTGTGTGTGTGTGTGTGTGTGTGTGTGTGTGTGTGTGTGTGTGTGTGTGTGTGTGTGTGTGTGTGTGTGTGTGTGTGTGTGGCCAAACGGCATAGGCAAGATGCAGTAGATGGTACAGAGTACAGTGTATACATATGAGATGAGTAATGTAGGGTATGTAAACATTATATTAAATGACTAGTGATACACTTATTACATCAATTTTTCCATTATTAAAGTGGCTGGAGTTGAGTCAGTATGTTGGCAGCAGCCACTCAAAGAGAGAGGGAGGGAGGGAGGGAGGGAGGGAGGGACAGAGAGAGAGGGAGAGAGAGAGACAGAGAGAGAGGGAGAGAGAGAGTGAAAGGTAGAGTAGAGAGAGACAGAGAGACAGAGAGAGGGAGGGAGGGAGGGAGGGAGGGAGGGAGGGAGGGAGGGAGGGAGGGAGGGAGGGAGGGAGGGAGGGAGGGAGGGAGGGAGGGAGGGGGAGGGAGGGAGGGAGGGAGGGAGGGAGGGAGGGAGTGAAAGGTAGAGTAAAGAGAGAGAGAGAGAGAGAGAGAGAGAGAGAGGGAGAGGGAGAGAGAGAGAGAGACAGAGAGAGAGAGACAGTCAGACAGACAGACAGATCAACCAAGCACAGTTAGAGCAGATTGTAAATACAAGACAACCACACAACCTCCCACATCACTGGCACCCAACACCTAACAACAAGAACATCCATTCCATGTCAAATCAACCAGAACCAAGTAACAGCTCAGAGTTCTATTTAACACAGGGCTGAAATAGAACATAACCAATTTCCCAATGTTAGTCTATGTAGTCACCAAATCAGCTATTCCACAGACAGCTAGCTACCTTCAACTCTCAAATGTTTTCAAGTCCTCCATTTAATTAATCCATCTAAATGCCAACTATCCTGAGTGTGTAGATGGAAAGAGCCGGATGAATGGAAATGAAAGGGGAACCATTTCCGGTGGGAAATAGATCATTAGAAACGATTATGCAGACAGAGAGAAAATGCTCTCTCTCTCCCTCTCTCTCCCTTTCCCCCCTCTCTCTCTCTCCCTCCCTCTCTCTCCCCCCCTCTCTCTCTCTCTCTCTCTCTCTCTCTCTCTCTCTCTCTCTCTCTCTCTCTCTCTCCCCTTCTCTCTCCCTCTCTCTCTCTCCCCTTCTCTCTCTTTCCCTCCCTTTCCCCTCTCTCTCTTTCCCTCTCTTTCCCCCTCTCTCTCTCTTTCTTTTTTCCCTCCCTCCCTCCCTCTCCCTCCATCTCTCTCTCTCTCTCTCTCTCTCTCTCTCTCTCTCTCTCTCTCTCTCTCTCTCTCTCTCTCTCTCTCTCTCTCTCTCTCTCTCTCTCTCTCTCTCTCTCTCTCTCTCTCTCCTCTCTCTCTCCCCCTCCCTCCCTCCCTCCCTCCCTCCCTCCCTCCCTCCCTCCCTCTCTCTCTCTCTCTCTCTCTCTCTCTCTCTCTCTCTCTCTCTCTCTCTCTCTCTCTCTCTCTGTTTCTCTCTCTCTCTCTTTCTCTCTCTCTCCCTCTCTCTCTCCCTCCCTCTCTCTCCCTCTCTCTCCCTCCCTCTCTCTCTCTCTCTGTAGGTAAACTATGGAAGGTTTGGGAATCTCTTCCTTTTAGGTGCTTGTAGAATTTGGTGTTTTATTTGGTGTTTTATGTTGTACACAGAGGATATTTTTGAAGAGGATATAATTGGTATATCAAATTATTTGTTCCTTTTGATGGCATAGAAGGCCCTTCTTGCCTTGTCACTCAGATCGTTCACAGCTTTGTGGAAGTTACCCGTGGCGCTGATGTTTAGGCCGAGGTATGTATAGTTTTTTTGTGTGATCGAGGGCAACGGTGTCCAGATGGAATTTGTAATTGTGGTCCTGGCGTCTGGATCAGTCTATGAATTCCTAAATTACATTGAGCTGATTTCTGACGTGCTGTTCCTTCTTTTTCCGTAGTGTATTTCTGTATTGTTTTAGTGATTCACCATAGTGAAGGCGTATTGTTTTAGTGATTCACCATAGTGAAAGTGTTTTGTTTTAGTGATTCACCATAGTGAAGGCGTAGACTCAGGTTTTCTGGGTCTCTAAGTTTTTGGTTGGACAGGTTTCTCAATTTCTTTCATAGGTTTCTGCATTCTTAATCAAACCATTTGTCATTGTTGTTAATTTTCTTCCGTTTTCAGTTTGCCATTTGAAGCTGTGAGGTCAAATACAGTTGAAGTCGTAAGTTTACATACACCTTAGCCAAATACATTTATACTCACAATTCCTGACATTTAATCCCAGTAAAATGTCCCTGTCTTAGGGATTTCTGTGTTTGTGTCTACATTTTTCAACTTAGGTGCAAACGTGCCCCTTGTAAAAAAGGTCAGCTCCCTCCCTCCCTCCCTCCCCCTCTCTCTCTCCCTCCCCCTCTCTTTCCCTCTCCAATTCCCCCTCTCTCTCTCCCTCCCTCCCTCCCTCCCTCCCTCCCTCCCTCCCTCCCTCCCTCCCTCCCTCCCTCCCTCCCTCCCTCCCTCCCTCCCTCCCTCCCTCCCTCCTCCCTCTCTCTCCCTCCTCCTCTCTCTCCCTCCCCTCTCTCTACCTCCCTCCCTCCCCCTCTCTCTCTACCTCCCCCTCTCTCTACCGCCCCCTCTCACTCCCTCTCTCCCTCCCTTTCTCTCCCTCCCTCCCTCCCCTCTCTCTCTTCCTCCCCCTCTCCCTCCTCTCTCTCTCTACCCCTCCCTCTCTCTACCTCCCTCTCTCTCCCTCTCCCCTCTCTCTGTCTCTCTCCCTCCCCCTCTCTCTCTCCCTTTCCCCCTCCCCCTCTCCCTCCCTCCCTCCCTCTCTCTCTCCCTTTCCCCCTCTCTCTCCCTCCCTCGCTCTATCTCGCCCTCCCCTCTCTCTACCTCCCTCCCTCTCCCTCCCTCCCCCTCCCTCCCTCTCTCTACCTCCCTCCCTCCCTCCCTCCCTCCCTCCCTCCCTCCCTCCCTCCCTCCCTCCCTCCCTCCCTCCCTCCCTCCCTCCCTCCCTCCCTCCCTCTCTCTCTCTCTCCCTCCGTCTCTCTCTCTCCCTCCATCTCCCTCTACCTCCGTCTCTCTCCCTCCCCCTCTCCCTCCCTCTTTCTCTCTCTCCCTCCCTCTCTCTCTACCTCCCTCTCTCTCCCTCCCCCTCTCTCTCTCTCCCTCCCTGTCTCTCCCTCCCTCCCCCCCTCTCTCTCTCTCCCTCCCTGTCTCTACCTCCCTCTCTCTCCCTCACCCCAGTTAAATGGGTATTGGGTGGATTAGATGGGATGTTGCCCTTCTATTGAATCAAAATGTCAGCATTCAGAAAGAATTCCCTCATGATACCAGCTCTCTATTTCTTCTGTTTTCTTGTCACAAAGCTATTAGCTTCACATCAAATGTGTTTCTCAGTGATCTATACAGGGGAATGTCTGGTACATCAAAGGGGTTTCTCAGTAGTCTATACAGGGGAATGTCTGGTACATCAAAGGGGTTTCCCAGTTGGTTTAAACAGGGGAATGTCTGGTACATCAAAGGGGTTTCCCAGTGGTCTAAACAGGGGAATGTCTGGTACATCAAAGGGGTTTCCCAGTGGTTTAAACAGGGGCATGTCTGGTACATCAAAGGGGTTTCCCAGTGGTTTAAACAGGGGCATGTCTGGTACATCAAAGGGGTTTCCCAGTGGTTTAAACAGGGGCATGTCTGGAACATCAAAGGGGTTTCCCAGTGGTTTAAACAGGGGCATGTCTGGTACATCAAAGGGGTTTCCCAGTGGTTTAAACAGGGGAATGTCTGGTACAAAATGGCTTCTCCATTGTCTAAACTGTTAATTTACACCTGTTGTTTACGAAGCACGTGACAAATAACATTTGATTTGAGTCACTAAACCAAAGGAACCCATCATCCCTTTACCTGCAACAAATAAGAGGAATGAAACCTCTCTCTTAACAGGAAGAAAAGCAGGGAGGAGGGGGGGGGCATAGAGAAACTCTGGTCTGGCGGTAATACCACTGGTAATAACTGTCAAGTGTCAAACACAAAGCACATGACGAATCCCCTCTGGAAAGAGAGCGACGGGGGGGGTAGGAGGACAGGAAGAGAGAGCAGTGAACAAAGACACTAAGTCAGCTTTGAGTAATGAAGGAGGCACTGGAGAGAGAGAGAGAGAGAGAGAGAGAGAGAGAGAGAGAGAGAGAGAGAGAGAGAGAGAGAGAGAGAGAGAGAGAGAGAGAGAGAGAGAGAGAGGGAGAGAGAGAGACACAGAGACACACAGAGAGAGAGAGAGAGAGAGAGAGAGAGAGAGACACAGAGAGAGTGAGAGAGAGACACAGAGAGAGAGAGAGACAGAGACACAGAGAGAGAGAGACAGAGAGAGAGAGACAGAGAGAGAGAGAGAGAGACAGAGAGAGAGAGGAAAAGGAGGATGAGGGGTCAGGCTTCAATTATTGATGAAAAAAAGGACACAACATGCCCTAGGCTACTCACCCTTTTGGCATCAAATCAAACACTTCAGGATAGAGAGAGAGAGAGAGAGAGAGAGAGAGAGAGAGAGAGAGAGAGAGAGAGAGAGACAGAGATGATACATGCATCAGTCTATATCTGTCAAAGACATTGTAGTGCTGTATACTGTTGAGCATAATTGGTTGAAGTCTAACTGACACTAACACTGTCAGGTACAACACCTTTTAATTTCATCAACCAATAGCCATAATTACCTAAAGTAGATTAGGAGGTGGGATGCCTTAACTCAGCCTCTCTCCTGCCATGTCTACTGATACTGATGGAGGGAATCCAACCATAGTCTATATACGTTGAAGAGGTGACACACGCTTTAGAAAACACCTAGAATCATAGGGTTCAAGGGTCAAGGGTTCTTCAACCGTCCCTCCGAAAATAACTATTGTTTTTGTTCCAAGTGGAACCCTTTCACCACTAAAGGGTTCTACCTGAAACCAAAAAAAGAGTTATATTCTCTCTTACAAATGAAGAAAATGTTTTTTTTTCCTAAGTGTGCGTGGTCGAGAGACTTATCTCCCTGCATCCGGTAGTCTAGCGTTTTCATATGGAGTCAGCTGTGTCAACTGCTCAGGGCCCACTAACAGGTCGATTTACAGTCCAGATAAAGAGTGTGAAGGTACATACCCATGTGAAGGTTGTCCTCTGCAGGATCATCCAACACCTGCAACAATAATAACACGTCATCGGGAATACATCCCATAATATTATTAAGCATAAGAGGCAGACGCGTGTAAATAGCGTTGTTCGGCCCACCGTGATTTACTGCTTTTATGAAAACTGTTATTAAAATTACAATGAATTACCACATATTATAATAACAACATATTAAAATTACAATAAATGACAAATTTTCATTAAAAGTAAATTAGAACAATTTAATTATTCCATCAGAAAATATGTTCTGGACAAAAAAATCGGATTGTTTCTACAGATGCGACCCAATCTTGAGTTCCTTTTTTGCATAGTTGCCTTTCAAAAAGGACTGGTCATCAGTTCTAAACAAAATGGTTGCTACGCTGCTCGTCCAATCAGCAGCTAGGATCCCAAACAACCAGTTTTATAATACACCCTACTTGGAACTTAAGGCCAGTTCAAAATTTTTTTCATTGATTTGTTTTGTAAATCAGGAAATGATTTAGGCCTGGGAAACCACATGGGTACATTTACTTATCAGGTGGAACATAAAACCACTGGACCTACAGTATAGGTATTACCGTAACACTGGAGAATACACTGGAGAATACAGCAGCAGCATAACGAGTATTCATTGGCCTTTAAAGCACACTCAAGAGGATCTTAGATGCCAGTTTGAATTGAGTTTGAATTGAGGAGGATATTAATATCTAACGTGGACTGTATTATCTTAGCTACTAACCATCTGTGACAAATGTAATTGCCACTTTACGTTTTACATTTTCCCTCTAGCTGAGACTCTTTTATAACAAGAGAACAGTTCTGAAGCATAATAAGAACATTTCACTGTGAATTGGAGAGGCACAATGAATATGATCTCATCCCAGCGCCCAACCCAAGCCCGGTAGGTACTTTACATAATGAGCTTTGAATTGGGAATGAATGGAGAATAGAGAAGGACAGGAGGAGATGAGGAGATGGGGAGAGGAGGAAAGGAGGACATGGAGAGAGGAGGACAGGAGGAGATGAAGAGAGGAGGACAGGAGGAGATGAAGAGAGGAGGACAGGAGGAGATGGAGGGAGGAGGACAGGAGGAGATGAAGAGAGGAGGACAGGAGGAGATGAAGAGAGGAGGACAGGAGGAGATGGAGAGAGGAGGACAGGAGGAGATGAAGAGAGGAGGACAGGAGGAGATGGAGAGAGGAGGACAGGAGGAGATGGAGAGAGGAGGACAGGAGGAGATGGAGAGAGGAGGACAGGAGGAGATGGAGAGAGGAGGACAGGAGGAGATGGAGAGAGGAGGACAGGAGGAGATGAAGAGAGGAGGACAGGGGGAGATGGAGAGAGGAGAACAGGAGGAGATGAAGAGAAGAGGACAGGAGGAGATGGAGAGAGGAGGACAGGAGGACATGGAGAGAGGAGGACAGGAGGAGATGAAGAGAGGAGGACAGGAGGAGATGGGCAGAGGAGGACAGGAGGAGATGAAGAGAGGAGGAGATGAGGAGATGAGAGGAGGACAGGAGGAGATGGAGGAGGAGGACAGGAGGAGATGAAGAGAGGAGGACAGGAGGAGATGGAGAGAGGAGGACAGGAGGAGATGGAGGAGATGGAGAGAGGAGGACAGGAGGAGATGGAGAGAGGAGGACAGGAGGAGATGGAGAGGAGGATAGGAGGAGATGGAGTGAGGAGGACAGGAGGAGATGGAGAGAGGAGGACAGGAGGACATGGAGAGAGGAGGACAGGAGGAGATGGAGAGAGGAGGACAGGAGGAGATGGGCAGAGGAGGACAGGAGGAGATGAAGAGAGGAGGAGATGAGGAGATGGGGAGAGGAGGACAGGAGGAGATGGAGAGAGGAGGACAGGAGGAGATGAAGAGAGGAGGACAGGAGGAGATGGAGAGAGGAGGACAGGAGGAGATGGAGAGAGGAGGACAGGAGGAGATGGAGAGAGGAGGACATGGAGAGAGGAGGACAGGAGGAGATGGGCAGAGGAGGACAGGAGGAGATGAAGAGAGGAGGACAGGAGGAGATGGAGAGAGGAGGACAGGAGGAGATGGAGAGAGGAGGACAGGAGGAGATGAAGAGAGGAGGACAGGAGGAGATGGAGAGAGGAGGACAGGAGGAGATGAAGAGAGGAGGACAGGAGGAGATGGAGAGAGGAGGACAGAAGGAGATGGAGAGAGGAGGACAGGAGGAGATGGAGAGAGGAGGACAGGAGGAGATGGAGAGAGGAGGACAGGAGGAGATGAAGAGAGGAGGATAGGAGGACATGGAGAGAGGAGGACAGGAGGAGATGGAGAGAGGAGGACATGGAGAGAGGAGGACATGGAGAGAGGAGGACAGGAGGAGATGGGCAGAGGAGGACAGGAGGAGATGAAGAGAGGAGGACAGGAGGAGATGGAGAGAGGAGGAGATGGAGAGAGGAGGACACGAGGAGATGAAGAGAGGAGGACAGGAGGACAGGAGGAGATGGAGAGAGGAGGACAGGAGGAGTGGGAGTGGCTGGTTGCTCTGGGATGAGGCTGTAGAGTGAAACACTAAGAGAAGAGCTCCACTTTCACTGTAACTCATTATGACTGACTGGCATGATACCTCCTACTGACTCCAGCCCTCTCGATGCCCTCCACCCACCCACCCGGCCCTCCATCAGGCCTTGATGAGCCCCCCCCGCCATCTGCCAGTGATTGAAGAGCACTCTGATGATGTCACTGGGGAGACGAGTGCATGAGCGCGGTGCGTTCTGTCCGTCTCTCCTACGTCTCTCCTCTGTCTCTCCTACGTCTCTCCTAAATATACATCTCCTTCACATAAGCCACTGTGGTTAGCAGCGCAGTGATTGGTCACATCCCAAAATGGTACTCTATCCCCTATATTACACGTATTTTGACCGTAGTGCACTACACCGTGCCTTCAGAAACTAGTGCACTACACCGTGCCTTCAGAAACTAGTGCACTACACCATGCCTTCAGAAACTAGTGCACTACACCATGCCTTTAGAAACTAGTGCACTACACCATGCCTTTAGAAACTAGTGCACTACACCATGCCTTTAGAAACCAGTGCACTACACCGTGCCTTCAGAAACTAGTGCACTACACCATGCCTTCAGAAACTAGTGCACTACACTGTGCCTTCAGAAACTAGTGCACTACACTGTGCCTTCAGAAACTAGTGCACTACACCATGCCTTCAGAAACTAGTGCACTACACTGTGCCTTCAGAAACTAGTGCACTACACCATGCCTTCAGAAACTAGTGCACTACACTGTGCCTTCAGAAACTAGTGCACTACACCATGCCTTCAGAAACTAGTGCACTACACCATGCCTTCAGAAACTAGTGCACTACACTGTGCCTTCAGAAACTAGTGCACTACACTGTGCCTTCAGAAACTAGTGCACTACACTGTGCCTTCAGAAACTAGTGCACTACACCATGCCTTCAGAAACTAGTGCACTACACTGTGCCTTCAGAAACTAGTGCACTACACTGTGCCTTCAGAAACTAGTGCACTACACTGTGCCTTCAGAAACTAGTGCACTACACTGTGCCTTCAGAAACTAGTGCACTACACTGTGCCTTCAGAAACTAGTGCACTACACTGTGCCTTCAGAAACTAGTGCACTACACCATGCCTTCAGAAACTAGTGCACTACACTGTGCCTTCAGAAACTAGTGCACTACACCATGCCTTCAGAAACTAGTGCACTACACTGTGCCTTCAGAAACTAGTGCACTACACTGTGCCTTCAGAAACTAGTGCACTACACTGTGCCTTTAAAAAAAAAGTTATTATTTACAGTGACGGTCTAGGAACAGTGGGTTAACTGGTCTAGGAACAGTGGGTTAACTGGTCTAGGAACAGTGGGTTAACTGGTCTAGGAACAGTGGGTTAACTGGTCTAGGAACAGTGGGTTAACTGCCTGTTCAGGGGCAGAACGACATATTTGTACCTTGTCAGCTCAGGGATTCGAACTTGCAACCTTTCGGTTGCTAGTCCAACGCTCTAACTACTAGGCTATATACTGTGTATATTTAGGGAATATATATATATATATATATATATATATATATATATATATATATATATATATATATATATATTGTGTATATATAGGGAATATATATATATACTGTGTATATATAGGGAATATATATATATATATACTGTGTATATATAGGGAATATATATATATATATACTGTGAACACAACCAGGTTGTCCATGCTGTGTACTCTGTGGAAATCAAATCAAATCAAATCAAATTTTATTTGTCAGCATCACAGGTTAGCAGATGTTAACCCAAACAGCTCCCGATTCCTATTCATCTGTCTCCTCTCCAAATAAGCAACAAGTCCTTCAGCCTTCCCTCAACATATGACACTGTGTGGTAAATGAAAAGCCTGTAGCTGATGTCTGGTAAATGGACATTCTTTGTAGTTCTGTTGTGGTGGCAGCATGTCTGAGATGATTTCTACAGTAACAACTATCAATGAAAGTGTTGCCTTGCTGGATGAAGCTTAAAGTGTATATTTGTATATGAGATGCCTCTTAGGTCAATTAAATTATTTAAAATTCCATTCACATTCTCCTTGTGGCTCTTGTTTCTTTACATCAGAGACAGACACCATTATTAAAATGGCTGGAGTTGGGTCAGTGTCTTTGGCCTTACGTTTCAGCTTACCTAGTGAACTACCTGTGCTAAATAAATAACAATGAAATGAAATATTTTTCTTTAACCGGTCAAACCAGCGTTGACAGACACCTGAAACAGACTGACACTTGGTCTATGGTTTCTTGATCAGAGCAGTGGTAGGCTCTCCTCTCACCTCCACCAGTTTGACTATCTTGAGATGGTCCAGCTTCCTTGAGGATGGCGATCTCCTGGTACACCCTCTCCAGGGGCCCAGGATTTGGGCAGTCCCCTGGACTGCAGCCTTGGGACCTCTCGGAGGGGCGACCTGCGGGAACCAACCCCCAAACCTCAGGTCATCTGCAATTTTAGTGCAATTCAATTAAATGTAATACTTCAGCCTCCATTTTGAAACTTTCATTGCGATTTTCACGACGCTGTCAGTGTGAGTGGACCAATATCAGTTTGATTTGAATGGGATTTGCGAGGAACTTAAAATGCTAAAATCCACTACTGTTCCAACAGTGACAGGGAAACTTAACCAAAGCCTGATTCCTGTCCCATCTTATCCATTTGCTGAACTATTTCACTTTTAACCCTTTACGCTCATGGAAATAGGCCTCCTCCCTGGACAGAACCAAATTGAAATGTTGGTAATCAAGAACTATAAATGGGGGTGGCAGGTAGCCTTGTGGTTGAGTTGGAGGAGGCAGGTAGCCTAGTGGTTAGAGTGTAGAGGAGGCAGGTAGCCTAGTGGTTGAGGATCAGAGGGGAGGTAGCCTAGTGGTTAGAGTGTAGACCCTCAGCCTAGTGGTTGGTGTCAGGGAGGCAGGTAGCCCAGTTAGAGTGTAGAGGAGGCAGGTAGCCTAGTGGTTAGAGTGTAGAGGAGGCAGGTAGGCTAGTGGTGTTGAGGAGGCAGGTAGCCTAGTGGTTAGAACAGCATTCTCACATAGGTATTCCTCTTGTCCAGGTGGGTTAGGTAGCTAGTGGTGCAGTGTGGTTGAGATTAGTCTGTGGACCTAGTGGTTAGACTGTAGAGCAAGGTAGGTAGCCTAGTGGTTAGGTGTCAGGTAGGAGTGGAGGTAGATAGTGGTTTGACTAGAGAAGGTAGGTCAAAACACTTCAGTGATTACGGAGTGTAGGGAGGTAGGTAGCCTAGTGGTTAGAGCTTTCTAGAGGAGGTAGGAACAATGGTGGTTTGAGCTGTAGAGGACAGCAGGTAGCCTAGTGGTTAGAGTGTGTCCGGAGGTAGGTAGCCAGTGGTTAGAGTGGAGGGGAGGCTAGGTAGCCTAGTGGTTAGAGTGTAGAGGAGGTAGGTAGTTTAAATGTCTTAGACCTCGGCTGCAGTGAAGGAGGTAGCCTGCAGTGGTTAGAGTTAGAGGAGGTCAGTGTAACTGTAGTGGTTAGAGCGGGAAAAGTTAGGTAGTCTGCCTAGTGGCAAGACATCCTGGTCCGTAGATTGGGCAGGTAGCCTAGTGGTTAGATTGACTGTAGACCAGGTAGCCATGGTTAGTGTCTGAGGAGCCATTGAATTGAGATTCCAGTGGTTGTCTCTGTAGGAGGCAGGTAGCCTAGTGTTTAGAGTGTAGAGGAGGCAGGTAGCTGCACTGTTTGTATTCAGTCAGTTGCCAGACACCTAGTGGTTGATTAAAGGAGTAGGTAGCCTCAGTTTAGAATGTAGATCAAGGCAGGTAGCCTAGTGGTTAGAGTTTGTAGATGGGAGGTAGGTATCTAGTGGTTAGAGTGTAGAGGAGGCAGGTAGCCTAGTGGTTAGAGTATAGAGGAGGTAGGTAGCCTAGTGGTTAGAGTGTAGAGGAGGTAGGTAGCCTAGTGGTTTCCCATCTGTAGAGGAGGTAGGTAGCCCAGTGGTTAGATGGAAGCAGTCTTGGAGTGTAGGTAGCCTAGTGGTTAGAGTGTAGACAGGAGGTAGGTAGCCTCTAGTTTTAGAGCCTGTAGAGGAGGCAGGTAGCCAGTGGCAAAATAGAGGAGGTAGGTAGCCTAGTGGTTAGAGGTAGCGGGGCAGGTAGCCTAGTGGTTAGAGTGTAGAGGAGTTAGGTAACAGTGGTTAGAGTTTTAGACCCCTGGAGGCAGGTAGCCTAGTGGTTAAAGTTTAGAGGAGTCTTGTTTTCAGATAGCCTAGTGGTTAAAGTGTACAATGAGGCATGTAGCCTAGTGGTTAAATGTTTTCCAGTTTGCAAAGCAGTTAAATAGTGGTTAGAGTGTCAGAGGAGGCAGGTAGCCTAGTGGTTACGGCTGTGATTATAAGAGGAGGTAGGTAGCCTACAGTGGTTAGAGTGTAAAGAGGAGGAGGTAGGTAGCCTAGTGGTTAGAGTGTAGAGGAGGTAGGTAGCCTAGTGGTTAGACTTAGAGTTCCTGTAGGTAGCCTCAGTGGTTAGATGTGTAGTCAGGAGGTAGGTAGCCTAGTGGTTAGAGAGAGAGGTAGGTAACCTAGTGGTTAGATGGAGAAAGGTAGGTAGCCTAGTGGTTAGAGTGTAGAGGAGGTAGGTAGCCAGTGGTTAGACTGTAGAGGAGAGTAAGTAGCTAGTGGTTATATCCCTCTGGAATGCCACCCTAGCCGGATTTCAGTGGTTGTTGTAGAGGAGACTGGAGCATAGTGGTTAGAGAATACTGGGAAGTGGTAGGTAGCCTAGTGGTTAGACCAGAGGAGGTAGGTAGCCTAGTGGTTAGAGTGTAGAGGAGGTAGGTATCCATTAGTGGTTAGTTTGTAGAGGCAGGTAGGTAGCCTAGTGGTTAGAGTGTAGAGGAGGCAGGTAGGCTAGTGGTTAGATGGTGAGAGGAGGCAGGTAGCCTAGTGGTTAGAAATAACACAAAAAACAAAAACTGCATAGTTTCCTAGTGTAGAGGAGGTAGGTAGCCTAGTGGTTAGAGTGTAGAGGAGGTAGGTAGCCTAGTGGTTAGAGTGTAGAGGAGGTAGGTAGCAAAAAAGTGGTTAGACTGTAGAGGAGGTAGGTAGCCTAGTGGTTCAGTGTAGAGCGAGGTAGGTAGCCTAGTGGTTAGCAGCATCAAGAAGGTAGGTAACCAAACAGCTAGAGGAGATTAGGTAGCATCTGTGGTTAAATAAGGAGGTAGGTAGCCTAGTGGTTGACACTGTAGAGGAGGTAAAGGTAGCCTAGTGGTTGATGTCTGGATGGACATAGCTTTGTAGTTCTGTTGTGGTGGCAGCCTAGATTTGGTTACAACTATCAGAGGAAAGGTAGCCTAGTGGTGAAGTGTAAAGGATATTTGTAGCCTAGTGGTTAGAGTTAAAATTCCAGGTAACCTAGTGGTTAGTTTCTTTGTAGAGGAGGTAGGTAGCCTAGTGGTTAGAGTGTAGAAGAGGCAGGTAGAAACTTGGTCTTGGTTTCTAGTGGTTAGACTGTAGATGAAAGGCAGGTAGCCTAGTGGTTAGAGTGAAACAGACTGAGGCATGTAGCCTAGTGGTTTCTTGATCAGAGGAGGCAGGTAGCCTAGTGGTTAGACCTCCACCAGTTTGACTAGGTAGAGATGGTCCAGCTTGTAGAGGATGGCAGGTAGCTCTAGTGGTTAGACCCTCTCCAGGGGGCCCAGGTACTTAGTGGTTGCTCCCCTGGACTGCAGCCTTGGGAGCCTAGTGGTTAGACCTGCAGGGAGGCAGGTACCCCAAACCTCAGGTCAGCTGCAATTTTAGAGGAGGCAGGTCAATTAAATGGTTAGAGTTCAATCCATTTTTAGAAACTTTCATTGGATTTCGACATGAGTGCGAAAAAGCTAATATCAGTCCCAGTGATTTGAATGGGAGGTAGGTAGCCTAGTGGTTAAATGCTAAAATATTAGCGTTTGGTTAGAGTGAGAGGAGGTAGGTAGCCAAAGTGGTTAGTCCCATGTAGAGGAGGTAGGTAGCCTAGTGGTTAGAGTGTAGAGGAGGCAGGTAGCCTAGTGGTTAGAGTGTAGAGGAGGTTTAGCCTAGTGGTTAGAGTGTAGAGGAGGCAGGTAGCCTAAAGTGGTTAGAGTATAGATGGAGGTAGGTAGCCTAGTGGTTAGAGTGTAGAGGAGGCAGGTAGCCTAGTGGTTAGAGTGTAGAGGAGGCAGGTAGCCTAGTGGTTAGAGTGTAGAGGAGGCAGGTAGCCTAGTGGTTAGAGTGTAGAGGAGGCAGGTAGGCTAGTGGTTAGAGTGTAGAGGAGGCAGGTAGCCTAGTGGTTAGAGTGTAGAGGAGGTAGGTAGCCTAGTGGTTAGAGTGTAGAGGAGGTAGGTAGCCTAGTGGTTAGAGTGTAGAGGAGGTAGGTAGCCTAGTGGTTAGACTGTAGAGGAGGTAGGTAGCCTAGTGGTTAGAGTGTAGAGGAGGTAGGTAGCCTAGTGGTTAGAGTGTAGAGAAGGTAGGTAACCTAGTGGTTAGAGTGTAGAGGAGGTAGGTAGCCTAGTGGTTAGAGTGTAGAGGAGGTAGGTAGCCTAGTGGTTAGACTGTAGAGGAGGTAGGTAGCCTAGTGGTTAGAGTGTGGAGGAGGTAGGTAGCCTAGTGGTTAGAGTGTAGAGGAGGTAGGTAGCCTAGTGGTTAGAGTGTAGAGGAGGTAGGTAGCCTAGTGGTTAGAGTGTAGAGGAGGTAGGTAGCCTAGTGGTTAGAGTGTAGAGGAGGTAGGTAACCTAGTGGTTAGAGTGTAGAGGAGGTAGGTAGCCTAGTGGTTAGAGTGTAGAAGAGGCAGGTAGCCTAGTGGTTAGACTGTAGAGGAGGCAGGTAGCCTAGTGGTTAGAGTGTAGAGGAGGCAGGTAGCCTAGTGGTTAGAGTGTAGAGGAGGCAGGTAGCCTAGTGGTTAGAGTGTAGAGGAGGCAGGTAGCCTAGTGGTTAGAGTGTAGAGGAGGTAGGTAGCCTAGTGGTTAGACTGTAGAGGAGGTAGGTAGCCTAGTGGTTAGAGTGTGGAGGAGGTAGGTAGCCTAGTGGTTAGAGTGTAGAGGAGGTAGGTAGCCTAGTGGTTAGAGTGTAGAGGAGGTAGGTAGCCTAGTGGTTAGAGTGTAGAGGAGGTAGGTAGCCTAGTGGTTAGAGTGTAGAGGAGGTAGGTAGCCTAGTGGTTAGAGTGTAGAGGAGGTAGGTAGCCTAGTGGTTAGAGTGTAGAGGAGGCAGGTAGCCTAGTGGTTAGAGTGTAGAGGAGGCAGATAGCCTAGTGGTTAGAGTGTAGAGGAGGTAGGTAGCCTAGTGGTTAGAGTGTAGAGGAGGCAGGTAGCCTAGTGGTTAGAGTGTAGAGGAGGTAGGTAGCCTAGTGGTTAGAGTGTAGAGGAGGCAGGTAGCCTAGTGGTTAGAGTGTAGAGAAGGCAGGTAGCCTAGTGGTTAGAGTGTAGAGGAGGTAGGTAGCCTAGTGGTTAGAGTGTAGGGGGGCAGGTAGCCTAGTGGTTAGAGTGAAGAGGAGGCAGGTAGCCTAGTGGTTAGAGTGTAGAGGAGGTAGGTAGTATAGTGGTTAGACTGTAGAGGAGGCAGATAGCCTAGTGGTTAAAGTGTAGGGGAGGCAGATAGCCTAGTGGTTAGAGTGTAGAGGAGGCAGGTAGCCTAGTGGTTAGAGTGTAGAGAAGGCAGGTAGCCTAGTGGTTAGAGTGTAGAGGAGGTAGGTAGCCTAGTGGTTAGAGTGTAGGGGGGCAGGTAGCCTAGTGGTTAGAGTGGAGAGGAGGCAGGTAGCCTAGTGGTTAGAGTGTAGAGGAGGTAGGTAGTATAGTGGTTAGACTGTAGAGGAGGCAGATAGCCTAGTGGTTAAAGTGTAGGGGAGGCAGATAGCCTAGTGGTTAGAGTGTAGAGGAGGCAGATAGCCTAGTGGTTAGAGTGTAGAGGAGGCAGATAGCCTAGTGGTTAGAGTGTAGGGGAGGTAGGTAGTATAGTGGTTAGAGTGTAGAGGAGGCAGATAGCCTAGTGGTTAGAGTGTAGAGGAGGCAAATAGCCTAGTGGTTAGAGTGTAGAGGAGGCAGATAGCCTAGTGGTTAGAGTGTAGAGGAGGCAGATAGCCTAGTGGTTAGAGTGTAGAGGAGGTAGGTAGCCTAGTGGTTAGAGTGTAGAGGAGGTAGGTAGCCTAGTGGTTAGAGTGTAGAGGAGGTAGGTAGCCTAGTGGTTAGAGTGTAGAGGAGGTAGGTAGCCTAGTGGTTAGAGTGTAGAGGAGGCAGGTAGCCTAGTGGTTAGAGTGTAGAGGAGGTAGGTAGCCTAGTGGTTAGAGTGTAGAGGAGGCAGGTAGCCTAGTGGTTAGAGTGTAGAGGAGGCAGATAGCCTAGTGGTTAGAGTGTAGAGGAGGTAGGTAGCCTAGTGGTTAGAGTGTAGAGGAGGTAGGTAGCCTAGTGGTTAGAGCGGTGGGCCAGTAACCGAAAGGTTGCTGAATCGAAGGCAGTTAACCCACTGTTCCTAGGCCGTCAACGTAAATAAGAATTTGTTCTAAACTGACTTGCCTAGTTAAATAACGGTTAAATATATATATATATATTTTTTTAAAGCATAAGAAGCATATGCACGACCATGGTTAAGAAAACACTATGGACATTATGAGGAAATGATCAGACCAAAAGGTGAGGACACATCAGTTCACCTGACACAAGACTGAATCCAAAACTCTGTTGAATTGATGTGAATTTGACATTTCCTGTACTTTACACAACATATTGTCAATAATGAAAATACTCTGGATACATTCAGTAACATAATGAGAATATTCAATGGAATGCTGAAGTAGGTGCAATATAATACAACACTATGACAAGGGTTTGAGTGAACGGTCTAACTGGTGTTGCTAAGTGACCACACACCTCTCCAAACTGTGGGTTTGAGTGAACGGTCTAACTGGTGTTGTTGAGTGAACGGTCTAACTGGTGTTGTTGAGTGAACGGTCTAACTGGTGTTGTTGAGTGAACGGTCTAACTGGTGTTGCTGAGTGACCAAACACCTCTCCAAACTGTGGGTTTGAGTGAACGGTCTAACTGGTGTTGCTAAGTGACCAAACACCTCTCCAAACTGTGGGTTTGAGTGAACGGTCTAACTGGTGTTGCTAAGTGACCAAACACCTCTCCAAACTGTGGGTTTGAGTGAACGGTCTAACTGGTGTTGCTAAGTGACCAAACACCTCTCCAAACTGTGGGTTTGAGTTACAACTCTAACTGGTGTTGCTAAGTGACCAGACACCTCTACAAACTGTGGGTTTGAGTTAGATCTCTAACTGGTGTTGCTAAGTGACCAGACACCTCTGCAAACTGTGGGTTTGAGTTAGAACTCTAACTGGTGTTGCTAATTGGCCAAAAACCTAATTTCAATGCACTATTATGACACTGTAAAGTGTTTTTATTAAGCTCTACTAGCTTTGCCATTGAGGAACTGAAGCAAGCAGCCTTTTAATATCTGCTTATAACACAGCCCTGCGTCCACACCATCATACAATTATTGGCGTTGTTTACGCAATCCAAAAATGTTCCATTATGAATTGCAATCTGGGTCAGCTGGGCATCATCTGTTCCATTGCCAACATGGCTCGCTAAGTTATGCAAATTGATCTTAGGCTTTCAAAAGGCACTTCAGATAAACAGATTGTAATTTAGGTCACAGAATATAGAGTCATGAGTGCATTCAAGTCCGTGTTCTGCGGCTAATTATTATTATTTTTTTAACCTTTTATTTAACCAGGCAAGTCAGTTAAGAACAAATTCTTATTTTCAATGACGGCCTGGGAAAAGTGGGTTAACTGCCTGTTCAGGGGCAGAACGACAGATTTGTACCTTGTCAGCTCGGGGGTTTGAACTCGCAACCTTCCGGTTACTAGTCCAACGCTCTAACCACTACGCTACCCTGCCGACCCTATACATGTCGCAACACAACATGCATATGTTAATTCTGTTCAGGACAGGACAGGGTATAACACATGTCATCCTTGTAAACGTTGACACTGTAAATGACCTGCGTTTTCAACTATGGAAATGTAAAGTGCACATTTGGACTCATGGGTGTGTGTTTTGCTTGTATGACATCAAAGCGATATTTATTATAATCCTCAACATTTCATCTTTCAGAACACATGGACTCTCGATTTACAGCATTTTCCTCACTCAAGACAACAACAAA
>NC_060174.1:103992265-104267265 GCF_021184085.1 Oncorhynchus gorbuscha | reverse complement strand
CGAGGACTATCCTGAAGCTGTGCGCCAGAAGAGGAAAGAACTGATCCCAGCCATGAAAGCTGCAAGAGCGTGTGGGGACATTGCTTACATCCGCTGTGACAGGCTCATTGTCCTATCATTGAGAGCCAAGCCTGTGGTTTCGTAGCTTCAACCCCCGCAGCACACACACACACACACACCAACTGATTAATGGACTGCTGAATGTATATCATTTTCTCCTGCATTGTTTGCTCTTGTCCATATTATGTTTATCTCTGATAAGCTCCCCAGGAAAGGGCTGAAAATAGCCAATATTAATATATGATTTTATGAAATCAATAACTTGCTAACATCAGAGAACATTCATATATTAGCCATTTCTGAGACTCACTTAGATAATTCATTTGATACACCAGTAGCAATACAAGGATATATAACTTCTATAGAAGAGACAGGAATGCTTATTGGAGAGGTGTTGCTGTATATATTCAGAGCCATAATCCCTGTAATGCTTAAAGAATATCTCATGTCCAGTGTTGATGAAGTGGCAGGGTAGCCTAGTGGTTAGAGTGTTGGACTAGTAAACGGAAGGTTGCAAGTTCAAATCCCTGAGCTGACACTTCTTTTTTTTTGACACAGAACAGGCAGAAGAGCAACATGCCTGAAAGTGGAAGAAAATTATGAAACTGGAATATCCCTGCGCTCTGTCGTTCTGCCCCTGAACAGGCAGTTAACCCTCTGTTCCTAGGCCTTCATTGAAAATAAGAATTCGTTCTTAACTGACTTGCCTAGTAAAATTAAAGTGTTGTGGTTGCAGGTTCACTTGGCACATCTAAAGCCTTTTCTTTTGGGGTGTTGCTATAGGCCACCAAGTGCTAACAGTCAGTATCTAAATAATATGTGTGAAATGCTTGATAGTGTATGTGATGTAAACAGAGAGGTCTACTTTCTACTTTTTTAGGGGGGGGGGGGGGGGGGGGGGGGTGTTGCTATAGGCCACTAGTGCTAACAGTCAGTATGTAAATTAGAGGTCGACCGATTATGATTTTTCAACACCGATACCGATACCGATTATTGGAGGGCCAAAAGACCCGCTGCCGATTAATCGGCCGATTTTTATTTATTTATTTGTAATAATGACAATTACAACACTACTGAATGAATACTTTTTTTTATTGATTTATAATATTAAGTTTAAAAAATTAATATTATACATCAATAAAATCAATTTAGCCTCAAGTAAATAGTGAAACATGTTCAATTTGGTTTAAATAATGCAAAATCAAAGTGTTGGAGAAGAAAGTAAAAGTGCAATATGTGCTATGTAAGAAAGCTAACGTTTCAGAACCTTGCTCAGAACATGAGAACATATGAAAGCTAGTGGTTCTTCAATATTCCCAGGTAAGAAGTTTTAGGTTGTAGTTAATTTAGGAATTATAGGACTATTTCCCTCTATACCATTTGTATTTCATTAATTAATAAATCCTCTTAAGGCTAAGTGAGACGTCTGCGTCTCATTTAGCCAACAGGAAATGCAAATGCGCAACGCCAAATATTAATAGTACTCGCTAAAACTCATATTAAGTTTTAAAAAATTCTATTTTACATCAATAAAATCAATTTAGCCTCAAGTAAATAATGAAACATGTTAAATTTGGTTTAAATAATGCAAAAACAAGCAATCTCTTTGTGGAGTGCAACGAGAGAGAGGCAGGTCGTTATTGCGTTGGACTAGTTAACTGTAAGGTTGCAAGATTGAATCCCCCGAGCTGACAAGGTGAAAATCTGTCGTTCTGCCGCTGAACGAGGCAGTTAACCCACCACTCCTAGGCCGTCATTGAAAATAAGCATGTGTTCTTAACTGACTTGCCTCGTTAAATAAAGGTAAAAATAAATAAATGATCAAAAATCGGCAAATCGGCGCCCAAAAATACCGATTTCCGATTGTTATGAAAACTTGAAATCGGCCCTATTTAATCGGCCATTCCGATTAATCGGTCGACCTCTAATTTAAATAATATGTGTGAAATGCTTGATAGTGTATGTGATGTAAACAGAGAGGTCTACTTTCTTGAGGACCTGAATATTGACTGGTTTTCATCAAGCTGTCCACTCAAGAGGAAGCTTCTTACTGTAACCAGTGCCTGTAATCTGGTTCAGGTTATTAATCAACCTACCAGGGTGTTTACAAACACATGTATTGATCACATTTTTACTAATACTGTAGAACTTTGTTCTAAATCTGTATCCGTTCCCATTGGATGCAATGATCACAATATAGTGGCTATATGCAGGAAAGACAAAGTTCCAACAGCAGGTCTAAAATAGTGTATAAGAGATCATACAAAATATTTGGCTGTGACTCTTATGTGGATATTGTTAAAAAATATTTGTTGGTCTGATGTGATTAATGACGACCATCCAGACGCCGCCCTTGATGAATTTATGAAATTGCTTCTTCCAATTATTGATAAACATGCACCTGTTAGAACTGTTAAGGCTCCATGGATTGATTGATGAGAAATGTAAAAACAGTATGGTTGAAAGAGATGGGGCAAAAAGGAGTGGCTACTAAGTCTGGCTGCACATCTGACCAGTTGACTTATTGCAAATTGAGAAATGATGTGACATAATGTGACTATTATGTATTATGAAGCCAAGATCAATTACATAAAGAATGATGTAAAAAAACTTGAGTACTTTAAATGAAATTATGGCCTTAATGAAAAAATCAACTCTATCATTCATCGAAACAGATGGCATATTCATCACAAAACCATTTGATGTTGCCAATTATTTTAATGATTACTTCATTGGCAAAGTCAGAAAACTTGGCAGGAAATGCCAAAAAACGAACAGCGAGCCATCGCACTCATGCATAAAAAAACAAATAATGAAAGAAATGCATTGCAAGTTTGAATTTTATAAAGTTAGTGTGAGAGAGGTGGATTTTTTTGTTTGTTATCGATCAATAATGACAATAATCAATAATCAATCAATAATGACAATAATCAATAATCAATCAATAATGACTGAAGATGGTAGCTGACTCTATAGCCACTCCTATCTGTCATATCTTTAATCTGAGCCTAGAGGAAGGTGGTTATCCTCAGGCCTGGAGGGAAGCCAAAGTCATTCCACTACCCAAGAGTGGTAAAGCGGCCTTTACTGGTTCTAACAGCCGACCAATCAGCTTGCTGCCAGCTCTTAACAAACTGTTGGAAAAAATGTTGCTTGACCAAATACAATGCTATTCTCTGTAAACAAATGAACAACAGACTTTCAGCACTCAATGTGTACTGCACTGACACGAATGACTGACGATTGGTTTAAATTCATATATAATAAGAAGATTGTGGGAGCTGTACTGTTAGATTTCAGTGCAGTCTTTGATATTATTGATCATAACGTGTTGTTTAGAAAATGCACATTACCGGTCAAAAGTTTTAGAACTCCTACTCATTCAAGGGTTTTTCTTTATTTTTTAAAACTATTTTCTACATTGTATAATAATAGTGCAGGCATCAGAACTATGAAATAACACATATGGAATCATGTAGTAACCAAAAAAACATTAAACAAATAAAAATATATTTTATGTTTGAGATTCTTCAAATAGCCACCATTTGCATTGATGACAGCCTTGCACACTCTTTCTGTCAACCAGCTTAATGAGGTAGTCACCTGGAATGCATTTCAATTAACAGGTGTGACTTCTTAAGCTCTAGCGTCGAGCAATCCCGTATCCGGGAGCGTAATTATAGCCTCAAGCTCATTACCATAACGCAACGTTAACTATTCATGAAAATCGCAAATGAAATGAAAGAAATATATTCACTCACAAGCTTAGCCTTTTGTTAACCTGCTACTCCTACCCCCTACTTTTTCGAACATTCTGTTAAAAATCGCGCAACATTTCAGCGCCCTGCTACTCATGCCAGAAATACAGTATATGCATATGATTAGTATGTGTGGATAGAAAACACTCAGACGTTTATAAAACTGGTTAAATCACGGCTGTGACTATAACAGAACGTGCGTTTCATCGAAAAGTGCAGGAAAATCTGATCACTGAAAATGGGAAAATATATCCATGCGCCACTTCAACCCATTGTTAAACGTGATCCACATTAAATGGGGCCGAGGTTGCAATACCTACAGCTTCCACACGATGTCAACAGTCTTGTCATTTGCCTACGATTTGTTTCTTGATCAAACAGACACAAGGCAGCGCAGTTCTTCCGGTCTCCGACCGGATATTTTGGTTGAGATTTACCCGGACATTATTTCCAGACGTACAGCTATAGAATATACATCGCCTCGTGATCAATTTGATCGCTTATTAACGTTTACTAATACCTAAAGTTGCATTACAAAAGTATTTCGAAGTGTTTTGTGAAAGTTTATCGTCGACTTTTTTAATTTAAAAAAATGACGTTACGTTATAAAACGCTATTTTTTTTGTTGATCACACAGTTCTTCATAGATCGATATCTAGGCTATATATGGACCGATTTAATCGAAAAAAAGACCCAATAGTGATGTTTATGGGACATCTAGGAGTGCCAACAAAGAAGATGGTCAAAGGTAATGAATGTTTTATATTTTATTTGTGCGTTTTGTGTAGCGCCGACTATGCTAATTATTTTGTTTATGTCCCCTGCGGGTCTTTTGGGGTGTTACATGCTATCAGATAATAGCTTCTCATGCTTTCGTCGAAAAGCATTAAAAAAATCTGACTTATTGCCTGGATTCACAACGAGTGTAGCTTTAATTCAATACCCTGCATGTGTATTTTAATGAACGTTTGAGTTTTAACGAGTGCTATTAGCATTTAGCGTAGTGCATTTGCATTTCCAGATGTCTAGATGGGACGCCTGCGTGTCAGGTAGGAGCAAGAGGTTAACAACACTGTCATCTCAGATTTTCAAAATATGCTTGATAGCTAGCATTGATAGCTAGCATAGCATTAAGCCTAGCATTCAGCAGGCAACATTTTCACAATCTCAACAGATAAAAGACCCAGGGTTCTCCTGGTGGACAATCTCAACAGATAAAAGACCCAGGGTTCTCCTGATGGACAATCTCAACAGAAAAAAGACCCAGGGTTCTCCTGATGGACAATCTCAACAGATAAAAGACCCAGGGATCTCCTGATGGACAATCTCAACAGATAGTCCATCAGGAGAACCCTGGGTTATCTCAACAGATAAAAGTAATATTCCTAAAGGGAACCAACTGCTAAGAGCCATGCAGAATCTACATTCTACACCAAATTTATTTATTTATTTATTTATTTATTTATTGCGTTCAAGGACGATTTGCATTGCTGACGACTTGAGAAGCTTCGGTTTGTCAGAGCAGAGCCAGGGAAGATGGGGAAGACAAAGAGAAGAGAAAGTCATGAATATTTAAAAGGTGTGTCAGGGGAAAGCTACGCAGGCAAAACGGTGTGTGTGTGTGTTTGTGCATGTCAAACTACACTTCACAGGCTTAACTGCTGTTTGTTAAACACCAGCAGACAGAGAGCGTACTACCACTACGACTACTACTACTACACTACTACTACTACTACTACTAAGACTACTACTACTACTACTACTACTACACAACTACTACTACTACTACTACTACACTACTACACTACTTACTACTTTACCATTTACCAGTCATTTACTGCAGACACTACTACTACTACTACTCCAGAGCGACTTACTACTACTACTACTACTACTACTACTACTACTACTACTACTACTACCACTACCGCTACCACTACTACTACTACTGCTACTACACTACTACTATTACTACTACTACTACTACTACTACTACTACTACCACTACTACTACTACTGCTACTACTACTACTACTACCACTACTACTACTACTACTACTACTGCTACTACACTACTACTATTACTACTACTACTACTGTCGTGCTCTAGTGTCATGCTCTAGCATGAACTCCACCTCATCCTAACGGCCACGGCTTTATTTCATTGGCCCGTGTGTTTATGCAACTTTCAAAAAGGATTCCACCAATCTGATAACCCCTCAGTGACAGAAACTCTACCACAAAAGTGTATTTTGAACACTCAAAAGATCTGGGCACAGCAGAGCTTTAGAGGAAGTGATTAGAGCGACTACCATACTCATGGAAAACAGTCTACGATAGACTGTAGATTGTAGCGTGCAAAACTGGACAACAACAACAAAATCACAAAATAATCTATTGCAAAATCTGTTACAGCGAAGCCTTTCTTGTTGTCCAGCATCTTTACCATTAGAAGGTTACTGGTACTCTGTGTGAGGATGTATAACAGAGCTACCACCTTGAGCTCTCACTGTGGACACAGATGTACAGATCCAAGTCTGGAATGCCTGGAAATATAATTAAATCCTGTGCCTGCCTCTTCTTCCTCATGTTACATTACATTTGAGTCACTTAGCAGACGCTCTTCTCCAGAGCGACTTCCAGTTGCGATGTCATACATTTTTGTTGTTGTGATGTCATACATTTTTGTTGTTGTGATGTCATACATTTTTGCTGTTGTGATGTCATACATTTTTGTTGTTGTGATGTCATACATTTCTGTTGTTGTGATGTCATACATTTTTGTTGTTGTGATGTCATACATTTTTGTTGTTGTGATGTCATACATTTTTGCTGTTGTGATGTCATACATTTTTGTTGTTGTGATGTCATACATTTTTGTTGTTGTGATGTCATACATTTTTGTTGTTGTGATGTCATACATTTTTGCTGTTGTGATGTCATATATTTTTGCCGTTGTGATGTCATACATTTTTGTTGTTGTGATGTCATACATTTTTGTTGTTGTGATGTCATACATTTTTGCTGTTGTGATGTCATACATTTTTGTTGTTGTCATGTCATACATTTTTGTTGTTGTGATGTCATACATTTTTGCTGTTGTGATGTCATACATTTTTGCTGTTGTGATGTCATACATTTTTGTTGTTGTCATGTCATACATTTTTGTTGTTGTGATGTCATACATTTTTGTTGTTGTGATGTCATACATGTTTGCTGTTGTGATGTCATACATTTTTGTTGTTGTGATGTCATACATTTTTGCTGTTGTGATGTCATACATTTTTGCTGTTGTGATGTCATACTTTTTTTTCTCATTCATCTCTCCTTGTTTTTATCTAGGAGCAAACCTCAATCTCTCTCACCTCTCTCCCCCTATCTCTCGCTCTGTCCCCCTCCTCTCTCCACCCCCCATCTCTCATTCTGTCCCTTTCTCTCTCTCAGTACCTCTGCATCCATCTCTCTCTCCTTTTCTCTCTCTCTCTTTCTCTCACCACCCTCTCTCCCCCTATCTCTCGCTCTGTCCCCCTCCTCACTCCACCCCCCTCTCTCATTCTGTCCCTTTCTCTCTGTATCCATCTCTCTCTCTCCAGATGAGACCAGTCTGTCTCTGATTTGAACCATGCAATCTGTCCGTGCATTTACAGTACAGGCCACATCTCACTGTCAGCATGAGCACTAAGACGGGGAACGGAGAACCCGTTCTGATGTGATCGCTTTGCATCGACACCGCTGACGTGAATCACAAACATGCACACGGAGTTATGCGCGCTACACACACACACACGCACGCACACGCACGCACACACGCACACACACACACACACACACACACACACACACACACACACACACACACACACACACACACACACACACACACACACACACACACACACACACACACACACACACACACACACACACACACACACACACACACACACACAGGGGACGGACAACTAAGACAGTGTGCAGGTAGATAAAGGCCTTGAGTTGGGCCATTATCATTTCAAGCTACTAAAACGTTCCACTTCACAAAGAGCTGAAAATGGTTGATGGACCATAATTGTCTCCTTTTACAAGTAGAAAGAGGGCTAACACACACACACACACACACACACACACACACACAGACACAGACACAGACACAGACACAGACACACTCACAGACACCGGCACACACACACACACACACACACACACACACACACACACACACACACACACACACACACACACACACACACACACACACACACACACACACACACACACACACACACACACACACACAGACACAGACACAGACACCGGCGCACACACACACACACACACACACACACACACACACACACACACACACACACACACACACACACACACACACACACACACACACACACACACAGACACAGACACAGACACAGACACACACACACACACACACACACACACACACACACACACACACACACACAGACACAGACACAGCACACAGACACACACACACACACACACACACACACACACACACACACACACACACACACACACACACACACACACACACACACACACACACACACACACACACAGACACACAGACACAGACACAGACACAGACACACACACACACACACACACACACACACACACACACACACAGACACAGACACAGACACAGACACAGACACACACACACACACACACACACACAGACAATCACACACACACACACACCAAACAAACACGCTGGTCACTTACATAGTGATTGTCATCATTGTCATTGTAGACCAGTTTGACAACCCCGTAGGAGCCCTGCAAAGTCACAGGAGAGGAGAGAGACATGTCAATAATGCAGCATATTTAGTCCATCTCTCTATGTTATTATAGTGTATCTCTATGTTATTATAGTGTATCTCTATGTTATTATAGTGTATCTCTATGTTATTATAATGTATCTCTCTATGTTATTATAGTGTATCTCTCTATGTTATTATTGTGTATCTCTATGTTATTATAGTGTTTCTCTCTATGTTATTATGGTGTATCTCTATGTTATTATAGTGTATCTCTCTATGTTATTATTGTGTATCTCTATGTTATTATAGTGTTTCTCTATGTTATTATAGTGTTTCTCTCTATGTTATTATTGTGTATCTCTATGTTATTATAGTGTATCTCTCTATGTTATTATTGTGTATCTCTATGTTATTATAGTGTATCTCTATGTTATTATAGTGTATCTCTATGTTATTATAATGTATCTCTCTATGTTATTATAGTGTATCTCTCTATGTTATTATAGTGTATCTCTCTATGTTATTATAATGTATCTCTCTATGTTATTATAGTGTATCTCTCTATGTTATTATTGTGTATCTCTATGTTATTATAGTGTATCTCTCTATGTTATTATTGTGTATCTCTATGTTATTATAGTGTATCTCTATGTTATTATAGTGTATATCTCTATGTTATTATAGTGTATCTCTATGTTATTATAGTGTTATTATAGTGTATATCTATGTTATTATAGTGTATCTCTATGTTATTATAGTGTATCTCTATGTTATTATAGTGTATCTCTATGTTATTATAGTGTATCTCTATGTTATTAGAGTGTATCTCTATGTTATTATAGTGTATCTCTCTATGTTATTATAGTGTATATCTATGTTATTATAGTGTATCTCTATGTTATTATAGTGTATCTCTCTATGTTATTATTGTGTATCTCTATGTTATTATAGTGTATCTTTCTATGTTATTATAGTGTATGTCTATGTTATTATAGTGTATCTCTATGTTATTATAGTGTTTCTCTCTATGTTATTATAGTGTTATTATAATGTATCTCTCTATGTTATTATAGTGTATCTCTCTATGTTATTATAGTGTATATCTATGTTATTATAGTGTATCTCTATGTTATTATAGTGTATCTCTCTATGTTATTATAGTGTATCTCTATGTTATTATAGTGTTTCTCTCTATGTTATTATAGTGTTATTATAGTGTATCTCTATGTTACTGTAGTGTTTCTCTCTTTGTTATTATAGTGTATGTCTATGTTATTATAGTGTATCTTTCTATGTTATTATAGTGTATCTCTATGTTATTATAGTGTTATTATAGTGTTATTATAGTGTATCTCTGTGTTATTATAGTGTTATTATAGTGTATCTCTATGTTATTATAGTGTATCTCTCTATGTTATTATAGTGTAACTTTCTATGTTATTATAGTGTATCTCTCTATGTTATTATAGTGTAACTTTCTATGTTATTATAGTGTATCTTTCTAATATATAATAATAATAATAATAATAATAATAATGGTCCTTCTGTAGCTCAGTTGGTAGAGCATGGCGCTTGTAACGCCAGGGTAGTGGGTTCGATCCCCGGGACCACCCATACGTAGAATGTATGCACACATGACTGTAAGTCGCTTTGGATAAAAGCGTCTGCTAAATGGCATATATTATTATTATTATTATTATCTTTCTATGTTATTATAGTGTATCTCTGTGTTATTATAGTGTATATCTATGTTATTATAGTGTTTCTCTCTATGTTATTATAGTGTTTCTCTCTATGTTATTATAGTGTATCTTTCTATGTTATTATAGTGTATCTCTATGTTATTATAGTGTATCTCTATGTTATTATAATGTATCTCTATGTTATTATAGTGTATCTCTATGTTATTATAGTGTTTCTCTCTATGTTATTATAGTGTATCTCTATGTTATTATAGTGTATCTCTATGTTATTATAGTGTATCTCTGTGTTATTATAGTGTTTCTCTCTATGTTATTATAGTGTATCTCTGTGTTATTATAGTGTATCTCTGTGTTATTATAGTGTATCTCTGTGTTATTATAGTGTATTTCTATGTTATTAGAGTGTTATTATAGTGTATCTCTCTATGTTATTATAGTGTATTTCTATGTTATTAGAGTGTTATTATAGTGTATCTCTCTATGTTATTATAGTGTATCTCTATGTTATTATAGTGTATCTCTATGTTATTATAGTGTATCTCTGTGTTATTATAGTGTATCTCTATGTTATTATAGTGTATCTCTATGTTATTATAGTGTATCTCTGTGTTATTATAGTGTATCTCTGTGTTATTATAGTGTATCTCTGTGTTATTATAGTGTATCTCTGTGTTATTATAGTGTATCTCTGTGTTATTATAGTGTTTCTCTCTATGTTATTACAGAGTATCTCTGTTAGGTTTATCTAGTCTTAGTAGGTGTGGAATGAATCATCTGTGGAACGGAACACCTCTTAGAAATTCACCCCAGAACCAGTGCCAGTGCCAGTGCCAGTGCCAGTCCCAGTGCCAGTCCCAGTGCCAGTCCCAGTGCCAGCCCCAGTCCCAGCCCCAGTCCCAGTCCCAGTCCCAGTGCCAGCCCCAGTCCCAGTCCCAGCCCCAGTCCCAAGTCCAGTCCCAGTGCCAGTGCCAGTCCCAGCCCCAGTCCCAGCCCCAGTCCCAAGTCCAGTCCCAGTGCCAGTGCCAGTCCCAGTCCCAGTGCCAGTCCCAAGTCCAGTCCCAGTGCCAGTGCCAGTGCCAGTCCCAGTCCCAAGTCCAGTCCCAGTGCCAGTGCCAGTCCCAGTCCCAAGTCCAGTCCCAGTGCCAGTGCCAGTGCCAGTCCCAGTCCCAAGTCCAGTCCCAGTGCCAGTCCCAGTGCCAGTCCCAGTCCCAGCCCCAGTCCCAGTGCCAGTCCCAGCCCCAGTGCCAGTCCCAGTCCCAGTGCCAGTGCCAGTCCCAGCCCCAGTCCCAGTCCCAGTGCCAGTCCCAGTCCCAGCAGTCCCAGTCCCAGTGCCAGTGCCAGTCCCAGCCCCAGTCCCAGTCCCAGTCCCAGTCCCAGATGAGATGCTTCATGGACATGCTCTACCGTAGGATTCAAGTTCACATCAAAGCAGCGTGACTCGTCCAGAGGCTTTCATGAGACAGGAGACAGACAGTACATATAGCCTGAGGGATCATTCTTAAGAGAAACCACTTGTTGGATTAGGAGACAGACAGTACATATAGCCTGAGGGATCATTCTTAAGAGAAACCACTGGTTGGATTAGGAGACAGACAGTACATTTTTAAGAGAAACCACTGGGTGGATTAGGAGACAGACAGTACATATAGCCTGAGGGATCATTCTTAAGAGAAACCACTGGTTGGATTAGGAGACAGACAGTACATATAGCCTGAGGGATCATTCTTAAGAGAAACCACTGGTTGGATTAGGAGACAGACAGTACATATAGCCTGAGGGATCATTCTTAAGAGAAACCACTGGTTGGATTAGGAGACAGACAGTACATTTTTAAGAGAAACCACTGGGTGGATTAGGAGACAGACAGTACATATAGCCTGAGGGATCATTCTTAAGAGAAACCACTGGTTGGATTAGGAGACAGACAGTACATATAGCCTGAGGGATCATTCTTAAGAGAAACCACTGGTTGGATTAGGAGACAGACAGTACATATAGCCTGAGGGATCATTCTTAAGAGAAACCACTGGTTGGATTAGGAGACAGACAGTACATATAGCCTGAGGGATCATTCTTAAGAGAAACCACTGGTTGGATTAGGAGACAGACAGTACATATAGCCTGAGGGATCATTCTTAAGAGAAACCACTGGTTGGATTAGGAGACAGACAGTACATATAGCCTGAGGGATCATTCTTAAGAGAAACCACTGGTTGGATTAGGAGACAGACAGTACATATAGCCTGAGGGATCATTCTTAAGAGAAACCACTGGTTGGATTAGGAGACAGACAGTACATATAGCCTGAGGGATCATTCTTAAGAGAAACCACTTGTTGGATTAGGAGACAGACAGTACATATAGCCTGAGGGATCATTCTTAAGAGAAACCACTGGTTGGATTAGGAGACAGACAGTACATATAGCCTGAGGGATCATTCTTAAGAGAAACCACTTGTTGGATTAGGAGACAGACAGTACATATAGCCTGAGGGATCATTCTTAAGAGAAACCACTGGTTGGATTAGGAGACAGACAGTACATTTTTAAGAGAATCCACTGGGTGGATTAGGAGACAGCTAATATCTATTGGACAGACGCGCATAACATATCATTTGGACAAATCACGATTTCGCATCTTTTCAAATTTCGGAAGGGGAGGGAACATTTGACCCATAGGCTTGCCTGTAAGTTGTAAAGAGTGTGGGGTGGAGCTACGACCTTGCTTCAGCTCCTCTTTCTAGTACATGTTCTAACACATCTCCCCTCCAAGATGAAGAGGTAGCCAGCTAGAGAATACTATGGACCGACTGGAGCCCCCGTTGATACCCCTAGGACTCTAATATGAGCTATAGAGGGAACAGCTACGACTGAACATCTAAAAGATGGCCGTCTTCTATTGATGGTCAGGTCCTTTAAATGGAGATTGTCACATAAGCCTGTCCTGATTGACAAGGCAAACCCAGACAGACCCAGACAGAGACAGACCCAGACAGAGATAGACCCAGACAGAGACAGACCCAGACAGAGATAGACAGACACAGACCCAGACAGAGATAGACCCAGACAGAGATGGACCCAGACAAAGATGGACCCAGACAAATCCAGACAGAGATAGACCCAGACAGATCCAGACAAAGATAGACCCAGACAGACCCAGACAAAGATAGACCCAGACAGACATAGACCCAGACAGAGATTGATCCAGACAGACCCAGACAGACACAGACCCAGACAGACACAGACCCAGACAGAGATAGACCCAGACAGAGATAGACCCAGACAGAGATTGATCCAGACAGACCCAGACAGACACAGACCCAGACAGACACAGACCCAGACAGAGATAGACCCAGACAGACCCAGACAAAGACAGACCCAGACAGAGATAGACCCAGACAGATCCAGACAGAGAAAGACCCAGACAGACAGAGACAGAGGCAGCGCGCGGATAACACCAGCAGGGTTGACATAAGGTAATTGAACATGGGCTATTCCGCCCAGGGATAATATTGATTTGTCTTTGGTGTTAATCATAACAGACTGTATAATCAATGGGAGACAGTTCGATACAACGGGGACACAATGGTAAAGAAACACGCTATATCAATATCAGAAAGAGAATAATTAAATCCAGGGTGTCCTGCGTTAGGTCTAGGCTCACCTTGCCGATCTCACTCTTCAGCTTGTACTGGTTCAGCTGGATACAGTCCTGAAGCAGGAAGAAGACAAGAAAAGGGAGAACATTTGTAAACGACAACATATGATAGAAAGACATCCGCCCTGCGGAGAGAAATAGATGGCTGAAATAGATGACTACAGCCTTGGACACATGAACAAAATGTTCTTCACCGCCGAGCTCATAGAGACGGCAGTAGTGATGTGTACGGTCACTCAATTCTGTTTACAGTCACAGATCAAATCAAATGTATTTATATAGCCCTTCTTACATCAGCTGATATCTCAAAGTGCTGTACAGAAACCCAGCCTAAAAACCCAGAAGCACGGTGTCTGGGAAAAACTCCCTAGAAAGGTCAAAACCTAGGAAGAAACCTAGAGAGGAACCAGGATATGTGGGGTGATCAGTCCTCTTCTGGCTGTGCCGGGTGGAGATTATAAACCTAGAGAGGAACCGGGCTATGAGGGGTGGCCAGTCCTCTTCTGGCTGTGCCGGGTGGAGATTAGAAACCTAGAGAGGAACCAGGCTATGAGGGGTGATCAGTCCTCTTCTGGCTGTGCCGGGTGGAGATTATAAACCTAGAGAGGAACCGGGCTATGAGGGGTGATCAGAGATTAGAAACCTAGAGAGGAACCAGGCTATGAGGGGTGATCAGTCCTCTTCTGGCTGTGCCGGGTGGAGATTATAACAGAACATGGCCAAGATGTTCAAATGGTCATAAATGACCAGCAGGGTCAAATAACAATAATCACAGATCCATCACAGAGCTGTTTAAACGGATGTTTCTGAACTCCATAGCAACCACTGATACTGCATGCACTCAACCAGGGTCAGTCAACCAGGGACAGTCAACCAGGGACAAGGCAGAGAGAGGAGCCCTGCTCTGTTGGGTCGAGAGAGCGAGAGAGAGAGAGAGAGAGAGAGAGAGAGAGAGAGAGAGAGAGAGAGAGAGAGAGAGAGAGAGAGAGAGAGAGAGAGAGAGAGAGAGAGAGAGAGACAGAGAGAGAGAGAGAGAGAGAGAGAGAGAGAGAGAGAGAGAGAGAGAGAGAGAGAGAGAGAGAGAGAGAGAGAGAGAAAGAGAGAGAGAGAGAGAGAGAGAGAGAGAGAGAGAGAGAGAGAGAGAGAGAGAGAGAGAGAGAGAGAGACAGAGGGAGAGAGAGAGAGAGAGAGAGAGAGAGAGACAGAAGACAGAAGGAGAGAGAGAGAGATGGACAGCAGAAAAGAAAATACAGCTATCCCTCCCTACTCAGAGGAAACAGCTATCCCTCCCTACTCAGGGGACACAGCTATCCCTCCCTACTCAGAGGACACAGCTATCCCTCCCTACTCAGAGGAAACAGCTATCCATCCCTACTCAGAGGAAACAGCTATCCATCCCTACTCAGAGGACACAGCTATCCCTCCCTAATCAGAGGTCACAGCTATCCCTCCCTACTCAGAGGAAACAGCTATCCCTCCCTACTCAGAGGAAACAGCTATCCCTCCCTACTCAGAGGAAACAGCTATCCCTCCCTACTCAGGGGACACAGCTATCCCTCCCTACTCAGAGGAAACAGCTATCCATCCCTACTCAGAGGAAACAGCTATCCCTCCCTACTCAGAGGAAACAGCTATCCCTCCCTACTCAGGGGACACAGCTATCCCTCCCTACTCAGAGGAAACAGCTATCCATCCCTACTCAGAGGAAACAGCTATCGCTCCCTACTCAGAGGACACAGCTATCCCTCCCTACTCAGAGGACACAGCTATCCCTCCCTACTCAGAGGACACAGCTATCCCTCCCTACTCAGAGGGCACAGCTATCCCTCCCTAATCAGAGGTCACAGCTATCCCTCCCTACTCAGAGGAAACAGCTATCCCTCCCTACTCAGAGGAAACAGCTATCGCTCCCTACTCAGAGGACACAGCTATCCCTCCCTACTCAGAGGACACAGCTATCCCTCCCTACTCAGAGGAAACAGCTATCCCTCCCTACTCAGAGGACACAGCTATCCCTCCCTACTCAGAGGACACAGCTATCCCTCCCTACTCAGAGGACACAGCTATCCCTCCCTACTCAGAGGAAACAGCTATCCCTCCCTACTCAGAGGAAACAGCTATCCCTCCCTACTCAGAGGAAACAGCTATCCCTCCCTACTCAGAGTAAACAGCTATCCCTCCCTACTCTGAGGACACAGCTATCCCTCCCTCCATTTCATCCATTCCTCCATCCCCCATAACCTTTGATTTCATAATTTCTTGTGATGTGATGTATCTTACAAGGTGGCTGGATGTCATGTTCCTCATTCGGTAACTTCCTGTACAGGTTAACAGGGGTTGTGACCTGCAGGTCAGCATTTAATTGGACAGTGTATACCATGTGTATCATATACATATAACAAATACAACTTGAAACTACCATTATATTATTGAAAACCTATTGAATGAGGATAAAATGCTTACTAGAGCACATTTCAAAATGATGCTAATGACTTTAGCATAATGTACTTTGGATGGTGTCCATATTAGTCATGTCCTCAGAAACTGAGAATAAAAATGGTCTTCTTTTATAGAAATAGGTCCAGCCTCTCGCTAAATAGTCGATGTTCCTACCGTTCCTAGACCGCGGCAACATCATCTATATGAACGCAGCTGCCACATCATTAACTCTGCTAGATACTGTAGTGTCTTTGGCTATGCCGGATTAAGTGATATGACATGCTATTCTATAAAATAATTCCTCCACAATTAATATCACCTGATTGAGCTAATCATGTAAATGTAATTAACTAGAGAGTCGGGCACCACAAAATAATATTTATAGAGCTGTTATCTTCCGAATAAACTCTTAAAGACCTAGTAATATTTTACATCAATAGCAGTCAATATCAGTCTCATCTGATCTGTAAATTATTTTATCTGCACGAACACTGGCTAACAAGTTGAATCAGCAAAACAAAATTGGGTTGAATTATTTATTTACTAAATACCTAACTAATCACACAGAATTACACATACACACAATTAATCATAACTTGATTACAAATTACGTCATAAAGGAAAACGTCCCTACCGGGCGGAACAGATATGACAGCTTGTTACACAAAAGAAAATGGGCTGGATTGAGTGAAAGAGCGGGAAGACTGAGGGACAAAGGGAAGAAGCGGGCTATCGTAAATACAGTATCTTATGCATTCTAAATTACCGCCCATTTCGAAAAGAAAAATGCTATAAATATTTACTCTGAGCTGTGCTTCGGTAGGTTGGTGGTAGATGGAAGGCCGTGTTGCCCATCCGAGTCCTTTGAAGAATGTCTCTGGTGGTCAATTGGATACGTTGTAGTAACGTCGTTGTGTGGTATACTCGGTCTGTTCCTTCCTAACCTGCGTTTGCATCTGCGGTTAGTAACTCAACGGCTAGGAGGTATCACTTCTGTTGTGAATAAGAGTTCAAAGTTCATACCATTCGCAACCAAAGCTCACGCTGATGTTGGCTTCATTCTGTAGTTATTATCTGAGCCATTCTGACATAGGACTGTCATCCTACCTCATTGGAACAGGAAGTTATGTTGTCGTCAAGTGCTTATACGTCGGGATTGGTCTGTGGTCAAATTCAATTATGTTTTCTATTCTTCTATCCCCGTCTTTTTTCTTCTTCTTCGCTTTCCTTTCCTGTTGGTTATTATAGGAAGGGAGAGGAGGGCATGTTTGAAAAGTTTTATAGCCCATGTCCCTTCACAGGGCGGGCCACTGATTGAGCAGAGCCCTATCTTATGAAAACCCACATCTCACATTTTAGAAGCTAAAATCACATTTCATCCCATCACAAACACATTTCATATTCAAACATTTAAATTGAACAACAATTCCATGTGCATCTGATAACTCTGATGTGTAGACTTTCCACTGTGGAGTTTATGTCATCTTATCATTGATGAGAATGTCTCAGATGACAACCGAACTGATATCATATTCATTAAGGGGCGGCAGGGTAGCCTACTGGAAGGTTGCAAGTTCAAACCCCCGAGCTGACAAGGTACAAAAATCTGTCATTCTGCTCCTGAACAGGCAGTTAACCCACTGTTCCTAGGCCGTCATTGAAAATAAGAATTTGTTCTTAACTGACTTACCTGGTTAAAAAAAATAAAAAGTACCACTGCATATGTTCAATTGTTCAGATTTCCAGAATATAGTTCATTTCCCCCCACATACTGATGTTGCCAGAATCTCTATGTTAACCAAGGGGTTTTCAAATGTAACATCAGTCGGGTAGAGAAAGGGAAGAGGGTTTTTATGACTGTCATAAACCTACCCCCAGGCCAACATCATGACAATACCCATAGTGCACTTCATTTTATCACAGGTTTAGGACATCACTGTATTCTCTACCAGAGAGTAGGTTGGCTCTCTTTAACTTCATACATCTTTTCATTTACAAAGCTATTTTAGGGAAAATTCCCACTGTACAACATCAATAACCTTTAAACGTACGAGTTACGTTATCCGGCCTCAAAGATGGCTAACTCTGGAATCTACAAGCAGCACAAACAGCTATAGTATTTGACAAAAGCAGAATCATTTAAAACCCTTGTTAAATTTGGAATACAATCACATATGTTGATCTAATTACGTGTGGGAATACTTGGGAACAGATTTCCTACATTTGAATCGCTTCCAGCTGATTTCCCAGTGATTTTACAAGTCTCCATTTTGGTTCTGTCCCTCACCTTGAAGTGGCCCTGCAGGGGAGAGAGGTTCTGTCCCTCAGATTGTAGTGGCCAGAGGCCAGAGGTCAATAGTTTCGTCCAACACCTTAGTGAGGGCAGAGAGACACACCTGAGTGCACTGTGCGAGGCTGGAACCCAATTAAACAGACATTGCTCCTTCAGTACTGAGCATCGGGTGACGAGCCAATTAATAGAAGAGGGAAATGTATTGGTGCCAAAACGCTGCTCATGTTTTTTCTGAAAAGTGTGAAGGCGATGCTGTCACTGTGGTCTGAAAATGAGTAGAGAGATGGAGGGGGCAGAGTGAGAAAGAGAGAGAGACGAGAGAGAGAGAGAGAGAGAGAGAGAGAGAGAGAGAGAGAGAGAGAGAGAGAGAGAGAGAGAGAGAGAGAGAGAGAGAAAGAGGTTCCTAATACCACTGAAACATCAAAACTATGAGACACGGATGTGGATGTGGGATGCTGTTGTGGGTGTGGGATGCTGTTGTGGATGTGGGATGCTGTTGTGGGTGTAGGATGCTGTTGTGGGTGTGGGATGCAGATTGTGGATGTGGGATGCTGTTGTGGGTGTGGGATGCTGTTGTGGGTGTGGGATGCTGTTGTGGGTCTGGGATGCTGTTGTGGGTGTAGGATGCTGTTGTGGGTGTGGGATGCTGTTGTGGGTGTAGGATGCTGTTGTGGGTGTGGGATGCTGTTGTGGGTGTGGGATGCTGTTGTGGGTGTGGGATGCTGTTGTGGGTGTGGGATGCTGTTGTGGGTGTAGGATGCTGTTGTGGATGTGGGATGCTGTTGTGGGTGTGGGATGCTGTTGTGGGTGTGGGATGCTGTTGTGGGTGTGGGATGCTGTTGTGGGTGTGGGATGCTGGTGTGGATGTGGGATGCTGTTGTGGCTGAGATCATCTGACTGTCAGTGTTGTTAAAGCTTCGCTGCATTGTTGGGTTTTTTACTCTTCGGATTACTGTGGTTAATCCTCGGCTTCAAAACAAGAGACTCCATAATTAGGTTAATCCCTCTAAAATAGGGAGAGAGGAAGGGAGAGAGATAGAGAAGGAGAGAGAGAGAGAGAGAGAGAGAGAGAGAGAGAGAGAGAGAGAGAGAGAGAGAGAGAGAGAGAGAGAGAGAGTAAGGGAGAGAGAGAGGAAGGAGAGAGAGAGGAAGGGAGAGAGAGAAAGAAAGAGAGACAGAGAGAGAGAGAGAGAGAGAGAGAGAGAGAGAGAGAGAGAGAGAGAGAGAGAGAGAGAGAGAGAGAGAGAGAGAGAGAGAAGGAGAGAGAGAGAGAGGAAGGGAAGGAAGGAAGGAGGGAGAGAGAGAGAGAGGAGGAAGGAAGGAAGGAAGGAAGGGAGAGAGAGACAGGGAGAGAGGAAGGGAGAGAGGAAGGGAGAGAGAGAGAGGAAGGGAGAGAGAGAGAGAGGAAGGGAGAGAGGAAGGGAGAGAGAGAGAGAGAGGAAGGGAGAGAGGAAGGGAGAGAGAGAAACGTAGTGTGAGAGCAGTGGAGTAAAGTAATTAAGTAGAAATACTTTAAAGTACTACTTTTAGGGGTCTGTACTTTACTTTTGACAGGAAAATGGTCAAATTCACACACTGGTCATCCTTATTGCCTCTGATCTGGCAGACTCACTAAACATAAACGCTTCGTTTGTAAATTATGTCAGAGATGGAGTGTGAGAGAGACAGAAAGAGAGAGAAAGACTGAGAGGTAGATAGATTGTAAAACATACTGTGTCTGTAAAATGTATATAGCCCATATAAGCCTAAGTGCTGTTGTCTATTAGTTTACTCTAATTAGAGGAGGGTGGTAGGGTTTGGGGAAAATAACAAAGGAGAATATCAATACTTTAAAAAAGTATATACACTGTATATTTACAATAAATATATATGGGGGGGATTAGAAATGATGCAGACAATGATATTGATAAAAGCCACAATCAATCTGCAATATTAAAGCTGAAATACCCCAAGTCAATAAGAGGAAAACCTCCTCTCTCTCTCTCTCTCACCATGCCATTCAAGGTTAACCTGGTTCACTCTCACTCAGCACGGTTACAACCTTGGTGCGTCCCACGTAAAACCCTATTACCCACAGGGCTTTGGTCAGAAGGAGTGCACTATATAGGGACTAGGGTGCTGTAGTAGTGCACTATATAGGGAATAGTGTGCTACATTAGTGCACTATTTAGGGAATAGGGTGCTATAGAAGTGCACTATATAGGGAATAGGGTGCTATAGTAGTGCACTATATAGGGAATAGGGTGCTATAGTAGTGCACTATATAGGGAATAGGGTGTTATATTAGTGCACTATATAGGGAATAGGGTGCTATATTAGTGCACTATATAGGGAATAGGGTGCTATATTAGTGCATTATATAGGAAATAGGGTGTTATATTAGTGCACTATATATAGAGAATAGGGTGCTATAGTAGTGCACTATATAGGGGATAGGGTGCTATAGTAGTGCACTATATAGGGAATAGGGTGCTATATTAGTGCAATTTATAGGGAATAGGGTGCTATATTAGTGCACTATATATAGGGAATAGGGTGCTATATTAGTGCACTATATAGGGAATAGGGTGCTATATTAGTGCACTATATAGGGAATAGGGTGCTATATTAGTGCACTATATAGGGAATAGGGTGCTATAGTAGTGCACTATATAGGGAATAGGGTGCTATAGTAGTACACTATAAAGGGAATAGGGTGCTATAGTAGTGCACTATATAGGGAATAGGGTGCTATATTAGTGCACTATAAAGGGAATAGGGTGCTATAGTAGTGCACTATATAGGGAATAGGGTGCTGTAGTAGTGCACTATATAGGGAATAGGGTGCTATATTAGTGGACTATATAGGGAATAGGGTGCTATAGAAGTGCACTATATAGGGAATAGGGTGCTATATTAGTGCACTATTTAGGGAATAGGGTGCTATAGAAGTGCACTATATAGGGAATAGGGTGCTATAGTAGTGCACTATATAGGGAATAGGGTGCTATAGTAGTGCACTATATAGGGAATAGGGTGCTATAGTAGTGCACTATATAGGGAATAGGGTGCTATAGTAGTGCACTATATAGGGAATAGGGTGCTATATTAGTGCACTATATAGGGAATAGGGTGCTATAGTAGTGCACTATATAGGGAATAGGGTGCTATATTAGTGCACTATATAGGAATAGGGTGCTATAGTAGTGCACTATATAGGGAATAGGGTGCTATATTAGTGCACTATATAGGGAATAGGAGCTATAGTAGTGCACTATATAGGGAATAGGGTGCTATAGTAGTGCACTATATAGGGAATAGGGTGCTATAGTAGTGCACTATATAGGGAATAGGGTGCTATAGTAGTGCACTATATAGGGAATATAGGGTGCTATAGTAGTGCACTATATAGGGAATAGGGTGCTATATTAGTGCACTATATAGGGAATAGGAGCTATAGTAGTGCACTATATAGGAATAGGGTGCTATAGTAGTGCACTATATAGGGAATAGGGTGCTATAGTAGTGCACTATATAGGGAATAGGGTGCTATAGTAGTGCACTATATAGGGAATAGGGTGCTATAGTAGTGCACTATATAGGGAATAGGGTGCTATATTAGTGCACTATATAGGGAATAGGGTGCTATAGTAGTGCACTATATAGGGAATAGGGTGCTATATTAGTGCACTATATAGGGAATAGGGTGCTATAGTAGTGCACTATATAGGGAATAGGGTGCTATAGTTCAAATTCCTGAGCTGACATGGTACAAATCTATCGTTCTGCCCCTGAACAGGCAGTTAACCCACTGTTCCTAGGCTGTCATTGAAAATAAGAATTTGTTCTTAACTGACTTGCTGAGTTAAATAAAAAATAAATCAAAATAAATCCAAATGCAGTGTGCATAAACAATGACCACATTCAGACACTTTGGAGAGGTTGAACGGATCCTTGAATGTGCCCCACACTGTTTGACTTTTATTTTATGATATTAGCGTTTATATATTTATTTTATTTTTAATTAAAGCTTAATTTAACCAGGTAGGCCAGTTGAGAACAAGTTCTCATTTACAACTGCGACCTGGCCAAGATAAAGCAAAGCAGTGCGACAAAAACAACAACAACAGAGTTACACATAAACAAACGTACAGTCAATAACAACACAATACAAAAGTCTATATACAGTGTGTGCAAATGTAGTATGATTAGGGAGGTAAGGCAATAAATAGGCCATAGTGGCAAAATAATTACAATTTAGCATTAAACACTGGAGTGGTAGATGTGCAGAAGATCATATGCAAGTTTGTCAGTGAGGTTGATATGGAAGAAATTGTGTTTTTATGCTGACCAAATAGCCTTTAGGGATAAAAAATCCAAATCAAATTGTATTGGTCACCTACACGTGTTTAGCAGATGTTAATGTGGGTGTAGTGAAATGCTTGTAAAGGGATTACATGCATCTAATAGCACTGGAATTATCTCATTTACAGACATATGCCACTTCAGAGAGGTTTAGGGACACCTGGAAACATCCCATGACCACACCTGACACCACTGACTAAAACATCTGCCCATTTCTAGTTGTTAGGTCTATCAATCCCATTTCTAGTTGTTAGGTCTATCAATCCCATTTCTAGTTGTTAGGTCTATCAATCCCATTTCTAGTTGTCAGGTCTATCAATCCCATTTCTAGTTGTTAGGTCTATCAATCCCATTTCTAGTCTATCAATCCCATTTCTAGTTGTTAGGTCTATCAATCCCATTTCTAGTTGTTAGGTCTATCAATCCCATTTCTAGTTGTTAGGTCTATCAATCCCATTTCTAGTTGTTAGGTCTATCAATCCCATTTCTAGTTGTTAGGTCTATTTCAATCCCATTTCTAGTTGTTAGGTCTATCAATCCCATTTCTAGTTGTTAGGTCTATCAATCCCATTTCTAGTTGTTAGGTCTATCAATCCCATTTCTAGTTGTTAGGTCTATCAATCCCATTTCTAGTTGTTAGGTCTATCAATCCCATTTCTAGTTGTTAGGTCTATCAATCCCATTTCTAGTTGTTAGGTCTATCAATCCCATTTCTAGTTGTTAGGTCTATCAATCCCAATTTTTTTATTCTGATATTGTTCACATGTTGTGGAAGCCATCTGATGTGTTTCCAGCTCTAGTCATCAATAATTCACTTATAGGTTGTCAATGAAAGATGACTTTCAAAATAAATAAACAAAGAAACTGTTAGTTTTGTGTGTGTTTGATCTTGTATATTCTGAACTATGTAACTTCTATCTATCTTCTCATAATTTTCTCACCATCTCCCAGATGTCTTCACTCCAAATATACCAAGTTTTGGCAGAATCATGTAATTACACGTGAATCGCGGTTACTTTTGGTTTATTCGGCGGAAATCTACATTTGTGACCCGATTCAGGAAACTAGGCGTAAATCGCAAGTCACGACTTCACAGGAGAGCTGCTTGAATGTAAAAAAATAAAAAATAAAAATACTTTCACTTTCATCCGGTCGAACGCGTCTTTAAAAAAAAAATGTAGCTGTGACGTGATGTGCGTGATCTTACATGTTGTTTACCTAGCTAGGTTAATTGTTTAGCTAGCTAGGTTAATTGTTTAGCTAGCTAGGTTAATTGTTTACCTAGCTAGGTTAATTGTTTAGCTAGCTAGGTTAATTGTTTACCTAGCTAGGTTAATTGTTTAGCTAGCTAGGTTAATTGTTTAGCTAGCTAGGTTAATTGTTTAGCTAGCTAGGTACAGTGTACAACACCTGTTGAATATGGCCGGTGTCAGTAGACATTGGCAAAAAACATAATGAAATTGTTGCCAGCGCTGGTTAGGCTGTTTTCATGTTATCCAGAGGTAAACAAATCTTCGGCCAGAGAGTCAAGTTTGCTCTCTGAACACAAGGAGATGGACGGGGCTAAAGCTTAAGAGGGTGTGGACGATGCTGAATGGGTGGGGCTAAAGCTTAAGAGGGTGTGGACGATGCTGAATGGGTGGGGCTAAAGCTTAAGAGGGTGTGGACGATGCTGAATGGGTGGAGCTAAAGCTTAAGAGGGTGTGGACGATGCTGAATGGGTGGGGCTAAAGCTTAAGAGGGTGTGGACGATGCTGAATGGGTGGGGCTAAAGCTTAAGAGGGTGTGGACGATGCTGAATGGGTGGGGCTAAAGCTTAAGAGGGTGTGGACTATGCTGAATGGGTGGGGCTAAAGCTTAAGAGGGTGTGGACGATGCTGAATGGGTGTGGCTAAAGCTTAAGAGGGTGTGGACGATGCTGAATGGGTGTAGCTAAAGCTTAAGAGGGTGTGGATTATTACGATGCTGAATGGGTGGGGCTAAAGCTTAAGAGGGTGTGGACGATGCTGAATGGGTGGGGCTAAAGCTTAAGGGTATGGACAATGCTGAATGGGTGGGGCTAAAGCTTAAGAGGCTGTGGACGATACTGAATGGGTGGGGCTAAAGCTTAAGAGGGTGTGGACGATGCTGAATGGGTGTGGCTAAAGCTTCAGAGGGTGTGGACGATGCTGAATGGGTGGGGCTAAAGTTTCAGAGGGTGTGGACGATGCTGAATGGGTGTAGACAAGGAAGAGCTCTCTCACCGAAACGCTAAAATGCCCTTTTCTCAAAAGTGAGTTTACAAGTTTATCAATTTTTAAAGCAGAATTTATTTTCCATTGTTCCTCAAAAATGCAGTGTATGGTATAACATTTTGTAGCTCTGAGTCTCTACTTTTACCAATGTAAAAAAAATATTTCACATTTTGCTACATAGAACACAAAACCCAAGTGTTGTGTCACATTCTGTCACATTCTACCATTACATTTAAGAGGTATATCTTTCAGTCTTGGACTGCTTCCCGAATGGCACCCTATTCCCTATAAAGTGCACTACTTTAGACCAGTGTCCAAGTGGAATAGGGTGCCATTTCATACACACTCTTGGAGATGGGCTACTTCCTGGTGTTCTCTCAGATGAGACCAGATGGTTATGAAGCTAGAGGCAACATGTTCTATATGTACATTCTGCCTGATCCAGAACACACACATGTGCCAGTGGCACGCCACACGCCAGCTCGGACGAGATTAGCTTTCTTTCCAATACAAGTCTATTCTGCACTACAAATCACAGTTCACAATGATGGAGTATACAATCCCACCATTCACTGATCCCACTGCACACACACACACGCACACACACACACGCACGCACGCGCACACACACACACACACACACACACACACACACACACGCACGCACGCACGCACACACAGCTGTGACTCTCAAGCCAACAATGACTGCAAAAAGATGAAAACAGGATTTCCCTGGCTGTGGCTGCTGGTGTCTTCAACATTTAAATTCTATTAATCTTTTATTTAAACCTGAAAACCTCTTGGTATTCAGTCAGACGTTCTACCACTGAACTATGCCTCCAAACCCCATTTATAAATCTGACTTAGCCCTCTCAATTCAATTCAAAACATAGGAGCAATAATCATGTTTATTGCACTGATCTGAATTGCATTAAAGTCCTATCCTTTTTCCTGTGTAGGCGCAGAGTCCGTTCACTCACCTCTGCATCTGAGATGGAGACCTGCTTGGACTCCACCGTGGGTCTGCGTGCCACACGGGGGGAGACGTGAGTCCCCTCTGATGGGTACGTCCCTCGTTCTTGTAGCGACAGCTTCCTCCCTGAGAGGTGCGCCCGCGAAGGAGGGCCCCTTTTAGCTCCGCCCTGCTGAGCCCCGTTCCTCACGCCATTGGCTGGTGAGACGTCTGTCTCGGTGGTCTTAATGGCGACTGCGGCCATTATGGCGGTGAGGTTACTGGGGTCAGGGGTCATTGATTCAGGGTCAGAGTCGTCCCTTCTGCAGCCCGGGTCGGTACTCATAGCCATCACTGGAAGAAGGTTTGGGGGGAACGCCGGAGTAAAAGGGGAGGAGGGAGGCGGCGTGGGCACAACAGCATCAACGTGGTCTGGGCCAGCCAGGGGGGCTTGCACTGGATTCTCACTGGAGCTGCAGCCAATAGAGAGTAAAGAGAGGGATCATTTCATATAAGAAGAGAACATGATTGAGATGATTCTATTTTTGTTTATTTAACCTTAATTTAACCTGTATTTATCCTATTGAGGAAACCAATGGAGACCTGGCCAAGAGGGCAAGAAACATACACATCAAACACATTATGATGTCATAGGACATGAATAATACAGACATTGATATTGTATCAGGTTCCATGATTTACAGGTTACAGATAACAACCAGACCAATCTAATCCACCCAAGAGCATGTACATATTGGCATTCCATCAAGTCAGTGGCCTTTCACAAGTGTAATTTGGTCCAGAAATGTTTTTTTGGTTTTAGCTAATTGTAACATTCTGTCGTAAAGAGCACATGTTTAACTTCATAAAAACCTGTTTCCCATCTAAAGAGGTTAAATAATGATGGTGAAAATCCATCTGCCTCCTGCTCTCCAACTGCCCCTCTATCTGTCCCTCTCTCCATCTGCCTCCTGCTCTCCAACTGCCCCTGTATCTGTCCCTCTCTCCATCTGCCTCCTCCTCTCCAACTGCCCCTCTCTCCATCTGCCTCCTGCTCTCCAACTGCCCCTCTATCTGTCCCTCTCTCCATCTGCCTCCTCCTCTCCAACTGCCCCTCTATCTGTCCCTCTCTCCATCTGTCTCTCAATTCAATTCAATTCAATTCATGGGGCTTTATTGGCATGGGAAACATGTGTTAACATTGCCAAAGCAGGTGAGGTAGATAATATACAAAAGTTAAATAAACTATCAAAATACAGTGTTGTACAAATGGTTCAGGAACACAAGGGACAATAAATAAGCATAAATATGGGTTGTATTTACAATGGTGTTTGTTCTTCACTGGTTGCCCTTTCATTGTGGCAATAGGTCACAAATCTTGCTGCCGTGATGGCACACTGGAATTTCACCCAGTAGATATGGGAGTTTAGTGAGCACATAGCCTGTCTTCTCTTGAGAGCCATGTCTGCCTACGGCGGCCTTTCTCAATAGCAAGGCTATGCTCACTGAGTCTGTACATAGTCAAAGCTTTCCTTAAGTTTGGGTCAGTCACAGTGGTCAGGTATTCTGCCACTGTGTACTCTCTGTGTAGGGCCAGATAGCATTCTAGTTTGCTCTGTTTTTTTGTTAATTCTTTCCAATGTGTCAAGTAATTATATTTTTGTTTTCTCATGATTTGGTTGGGTCTATTGTGCTGCTGTCCTGGGGCTCTGTGGGGTGTGTTTGTGTTTGTGAACAGAGCCCCAGGACCAGCTTGCTTAGGGGACTCTTCTCCAAGTTATTCTCTCTGTAGGTGATGGCTTTGTTATGGAAGGTTTGGGAATCACTTCCTTTTAGGTGGTTGTAGAATTTAACGGCTCTTTTCTGGATTTTGATAATTAGTGGGTATCGGACTAATTCTGCTCTGCATGCCTTATTTGGTGTTCTACGTTGTACACGGAGGATATTTTTGCAGAATTCTGCATGCAGTGTCATGTTTGTCATTTATTATCATGTCTTGTCCCTGTGCTCCCCATTCTATTCGTTTCCCTCTGCTGGTCTTATTTGGTTCTTTCCCTCTTTCTATCCCTCTCTCTCCCCCTCCCTCTCTCACTCTCTCGCTCTCTCTTCTCTCTATCGTTCCGTTCCTGCTCCCAGCTGTTCCTATTCCCCTAATCATCATTTAGTCTTCCCACACCTGTTCCCGATCCTTTCCCCTGATTAGAGTCCCTATTTATTCCTTTGTGTTCCGTTCCTGTCCCGTCGGTTCCTTGTTTAGTATTCACCGTGCTGTGATTGTGTTTCGCCCTGTCCTGTCGTGTTTTTGCCTTATCAGATGCTGCGTGTGAGCAGGTGTCTCTGTCAACTACGGCCTGCGGAGCGACCTGCAGTCTGTGGCCGCTTCTCTTGTTATTCCCCTCTACAGACTAGAGGATTTCTGTTATTCCCTGTTTGGACTTGAATAAACTCTGTTTCTGTTAAGTCGCTTTTGGGTCCTCTATCACCTGCATGACAGAAGGAACCGACCAAGGAATGGACCCAGCGACTTCAGACGCTCGTTACACTGCCGTCAAGATCCAAGGAGCTATGCTCGGCAGACACGAGCAGGAATTGTCTGCTGCTCGCCATGCCGTGGAGAACCTGGCCGCTCAGGTTTCCGACCTCTCTGGACAGTTCCAGAGTCTACGTCTCGTGCCACCTGTTACTTCCTGGCCTGCCGAGCCTCCAGAACCTAGGGTTAATAACCCACCTTGCTACTCCGGGCAGCCCACTGAGTGCCGCTCCTTTCTCACGCAGTGTGAGATTGTGTTCTCTCTCCAACCCAACACATACTCTAGAGAGAGAGCTCGGGTTGCTTACGTCATTTCACTCCTTACTGGCCGGGCTCGAGAATGGGGCACAGCTATCTGGGAGGCAAGGGCTGATTGCTCTAACAAGTTCCAGAACTTTAAAGAGGAGATGATTCGGGTTTTTGACCGTTCAGTTTTTGGTAGGGAGGCTTCTAGGGCCCTGGCTTCATTATGCCAAGGTGAACGGTCCATAACGGATTATTCTATTGAGTTTCGCACTCTTGCTGCCTCTAGTGAGTGGAACGAGCCGGCGCTGCTCGCTCGTTTTCTGGAGGGACTCCACGCAGTGGTTAAGGATGAGATTCTCTCCCGGGAGGTTCCTTCAGATGTGGACTCTTTGATTGCTCTCGCCATCCGCATAGAACGACGGGTAGATCTTCGTCACCGGGCTCGTGGAAGAGAGCTCGCATCAACGGTGTTTCCCTGCTCCGCATCACAACCATCTCCCTCCTCTGGCTTTGAGACTGAGCCCATGCAGCTGGGAGGATTCGCATCTCGACTAAGGAGAGGGAACGGAGGATCACCAACCGCCTGTGCCTCTATTGCGGAGTTGCTGGACATTTTGTTAATTCATGTCCAGTAAGAGGCCAGAGCCCATCAGTAAGCGGAGGGCTACTGGTGAGCGCTACTACTCAGGTCTCTTCATCTAGATCTTGTACTACTATGTCGGTCCATCTACGCTGGACCGGTTCGGTGCTACATGCAGTGCCTTGATTGACTCTGGGGCTGAGGGTTGTTTCATTTGGGTTGAAACATAACATTCCTTTCAGACCGTTAGACAAGCCTACGCCCATGTTTGCCTTAGATGGTAGTCATCTTCCCAGTATCAAATTTGAGACACTACCTTTAACTCTCACAGTATCTGGTAACCACAGTGAGACTATTTCTTTTTTTGATTTTCCGTTCACCGTTTACACCTGTTGTTTTGGGTCATCCCTGGCTAGTATGTCATAATCCTTCTATTAATTGGTCTAGTAATTCTATCCTATCCTGGAACGTTTCTTGTCATGTGAAGTGTTTAATGTCTGCCATCCCTCCCGTTTCTTCTGTCCCTACTTCTCAGGAGGAACCTGGCGATTTGACAGGAGTGCCGGAGGAATATCATGATCTGCGCACGGTCTTCAGTCGGTCCCGAGCCAACTCCCTTCCTCCTCACCGGTCGTATGATTGTAGTATTGATCTCCTTCCGGGGACCACTCCTCCTCGAGGTAGACTATACTCTCTGTCGGAACGTAAGGCTCTCGAGGATTATTTGTCTGTGTCTCTTGACGCCGGTACCATAGTGCCTTCTTCTTCTCCGGCCGGGGCGGGGTTCTTTTTTGTTAAGAAGAAGGACGGTACTCTGCGCCCCTGCGTGGATTATCGAGGGCTGAATGACATAACGGTTAAGAATCGTTATCCGCTTCCCCTTATGTCATCAGCCTTCGAGATTCTGCAGGGAGCCAGGTGCTTTACTAAGTTGGACCTTCGTAACGCTTACCATCTCGTGCGCATCAGAGAGGGGACGAGTGGAAAACGGCGTTTAACACTCCGTTAGGGCATTTTGAGTACCGGGTTCTGCCGTTCGGTCTCGCCAATGCGCCAGCTGTTTTTCAGGCATTAGTTAATGATGTTCTGAGAGACATGCTGAACATCTTTGTTTTTGTCTATCTTGACGATATCCTGATTTTTCTCCGTCCTCGAGATTCATGTTCAGCACGTTGACGTGTTCTACAGCGCCTTTTAGAGAATTGTCTCTACGTAAAGGCTGAGAAGTGCTCTTTTCATGTCTCCTCCGTTACTTTTCTCGGTTCCGTTATTTCCGCTGAAGGCATTCAGATGGATTCCGCTAAGGTCCAAGCTGTCAGTGATTGGCCCGTTCCAAGGTCACGTGTCGAGTTGCAGCGCTTTTAGGTTTCGCTAATTTCTATCGGCGTTTCATTCGTAATTTCGGTCAAGTTGCTGCCCCTCTCAGCTCTTACTTCTGTCAAGACGTGTTTTAAGTGGTCCGGTTCCGCCCAGGGAGCTTTTGATCTTCTAAAAGAACGTTATACGTCCGCTCCTATCCTCGTTACTCCTGACGTCACTAGACAATTCATTGTCGAGGTTAACGCTTCAGAGGTAGGCGTGGGAGCCATTCTATCCCAGCGCTTCCAGTCTGATAAGGTTCATCCTTGCGCTTATTTTTCTCATCGCCTGTCGCCATCTGAGCGCAACTATGATGTGGGTAACCGTGAACTGCTCGCCAATGTGACAGTGGTTGGAGGGGGCGACCGTTCCTTTTGTCGTTTGGACAGACCTTTTGGTGGCCGACTCAGGAGCGTGACACGCGCCGTTCCGTTCCCTGTTTGGACTTGAATAAACTCTGTTTCTGTTAAGTCGCTTTTGGGTCCTCTATCACCTGCATGACATGCAGAGTCTCAATTTGGTGTTTGTCCCATTTTGTGAAGTCTTGGTTGGTGAGCGGACCCCAGACCTCACAACCATAAAGGGCAATGGGCTCTATGACTGATTAAAGTATTTTTAGCCAGATCCTAATTGTAATGTTGAAATGTATGTTCCTTTTGATGGCATAGAATGCCCTTCTTGCCTTGTCTCTCAGATCGTTCACAGCTTTGTGGAAGTTACCTGTGGCGCTGATGTTTAGGCCAAGGTATGTATCATTTTTGTGTTGCTCTACAGCAACGGTGTCTAGATGGAATTTGTATTTGTGGTCCTGACGACTGGACCTTTTTTGGAACACCATTATTTTGGTCTTACTGAGATTTACTGTCAGGGCCCAGGTCTGACAGAATCTGTGCAGAAGATCTATGTGCTGCAGTAGTCCCCCTTGGTTGGTGACAGAAGCACCAGATCATCAGCAAACAGTAGACATTTGACTTCGGATTCTAGTAGGGTGAGGCCGGGTGCTGCAGACTTTTCTAGTGCCCGCGCCAATTCGTTGATATATATGTTGAAGAGGGTGGGGCTTAAGCTGCATCCCTGTCTCAACCCACAACCCTGTGTGAAGAAATGTGTGTGTTTTTTGTCAATTTTAACCGCACACTTGTTGTTTGTGTACATGGATTTTATAACGTCGTATGTTTTACCCCAACACCACTTTCCATCAATTTGTATAGCAGATCCTCATGCCAAATTGAGTCAAAGGCTTTTTTGAAATCAACAAAGCATGAGAAGACCTTGCCTCTCCCCATCTGCCTCTCTCTCCCTCTCTCTAACTCTCCATTTGTCTCTCTCTCTCCATCTGTCCATTTGCCTCTCTCTCTCTCTCTCTCTCTCTCTCTCTCTCTCTCTCTCTCTCTCTCTCTCTCTCTCTCTCTCCATTCTTTCCATTTGTCTCTCTCTCTCTCTCTCTCTCTCTCTCTCTCTCTCTCTCTCTCTCTCTCTCTCTCTCTCTCTCTCTCTCTCTCTCTCTCTCTCTCTATCTCCTCTCTCTCTCTATCTGCCTCTCTATCTCTCTCTATCTGCCTCTCTATCTGTCTCTGACTCTCTCTCTCTCTCTCTCTCTCTCTCTCTCTCTCTCTCTCTCTCTCTCTCTCTCTCTCTCTCTCTCTCTCTCTCTCTCTCTCTCTCTCTCTCTCTCTATCTGCCTCTCTCTCTCTCTCTCTCTCTCTCTATCTGTCTCTGACTCTCTCTCTCTCTCTCCCTCTCTCTGTCTCTCTCTCTCTCTCTCTCTCTCTCTCTCTCTCTCTCTCTCTCTCTCTCTCCATCTATGTCTGACTCTCTCTCCATTTGTCTCTCTCTCTCTCTGTCTCCAGCTCTCTCTCTGTCTGTGTGTGTGTTTACATGTCTGTTAACACAGATCTGATGAACAAGATCCACTGTCTCATGCAATTACACCGAGTGTATGTGTCTGTGTGTGTGTGTGTCTGTGTGTGTGTGTGTCTGTGTGTGTGTGTCTGTGTGTGTGTGTCTGTGTGTGTGTGTGTGTGTCTGTGTGTGTGTTTGTGTGTGTCTCTGTGTGTTTGAACCTATGTGACAATCACAGCAGAGATTTGTTCATTGTAAGCTCTCCCCTTTTATCCCAAATGTAAATGAGGGAAACAGCTTGTCATAGTGAGCTGGTATCAGAGGGAGGTGGAGCAGCCAGCTGGTTGAGGAATTATTGTCTCTGCAGGAAAGACCACAGACAGAGGTTCAGATCTACTCCAAGACGAAGGACAGGACGAAGGAAGGAAGGAAGGAAGTAAGGAAGGACACAGGAAACATGTTTCAAAGAACCTATCTTAATCAGGGATGAAATAACACACAGTAACACACACACAGTAAAACACACACAGTAACACACAGTAACACACCCACACAGTAACACACACAGAAACACACACTTTTTTTTATATATTTTTTTTACTTTAGTTGATTTAGTAAATATTTTCTTAACTCTATTTTCCTATAACTGCATGGTTGGTTAAGGGCTTGTCAGTTAAGCAATTCACAGTAAGATTTACACCTGTTTGTAACGTCTGCTTCCAACTCACACTCTCAAACACATAGATCCCCTGAACACAGCCCACTTTCCAGCCCACACTCTCAAACACATAGATCACCTGAACACAGCCCACTTTCCAGCCCACACTCTCAAACACATAGATCCCCTGAACACAGCCCACTTTCCAGCCCACACTCTCAAACACATAGATCCCTGAACACAGCCCACTTTCCAGCCCACACTCTCAAACACATAGATCCCCTGAACACAGCCCACTTTCCAGGTCACACTCTCAAACACATAGATCCCCTGAACACAGCCCACTTTCCAGGTCACACTCTCAAACACATAGATCCCCTGAACACAGCTCACTTTCCAGCCCACACTCTCAAACACATAGATCCCCTGAAAGCAGCTCACTTCCAGCCCACACTCTCAAACACATAGATCCCCTAAACGCAGCTCACTCTCCAGATCCCAATAGATCCCCTGAATTCTGCTCACTCTGTTCAAACACATAGATCCCCTGCATGTCATTCTGATCACCTGTATGTCACACACTATTTAGTTCAGTTCTTTGCACCCCATCATTTAGGTACTGTTTGTTTTGTGACACACTTTTATTCAGAGTGCTGGTTTTCCCATAATTTAATCCTCCTGTTGATGATAGTTTGTCCTGCCTCACTAACGACGCTTTGCCTATTCCTTGCCTGTACTTTAGCCTATCAGATTTCCTGTTATCAACCTATTGCCTGATCTCCCAGACGACGTTACTAGCCTTTTCCCTGCCTGTACTCTTGCCTTTTCTGACCCCCTGTGTATGACCTTCTGCCCGGACCAGGGGCAGGACCTGCCTGCCCCTGGACCCACTCACGACTCATCATATTTTAGTGCATGACGGTGGCTGCATCATGTTATGGGTATGTTTGTCATCGGAAACTGAATTGAGCTAAGAACAGGCAAAATCCTAGAGGAAAACCTGATAAGGTCTGCTTTCAAACAGACACTGGGAGACAAATTCACCTTTCAGCATGACAATAACCTAAAACACAAAGACAAATATACACTGGAGTTGGTTACCAAGACAACACTGAATGTTCCTGAGTGGCCTAGTTACAGTTTTGACTTAAATCAGCTTGAAAATATATGGAAAGACTTAAAAATGGCTGTATAGCAATGATCAACTTGACAGAACTTAAAGAATTTTGAAAATAATGATGTGCAAATGTTGCACATTCCAGGTGTGGAAAGCTCTTAGTGTAACGGCGTTCGTCTGTTGAAGGAAGATAGTCGGACCGAAATGCAACGTGTTTGTTACTCATGATCTTTAATGAAGAAAACAAAACGATACATGAAATAACTCAATACAAAAACAACAAACGGAACGAGAAACCTAATACAGCCTATCTGGTGAAACAACACAAAGACAGGAACAAACACCCACGAAATACAAAGCGAAACTAAGGCTACCTAAATACGGTTCCCAATCGGAGAATCACCTGACTCTGATTGAGAATCGCCTCAGGCAGCCAAGCCTATACAACACCCCTAATCAGCCGCGATCCCAAATACTACAAACCCCAATACGAAAAACAACATATAAACCCATGTCACACCCTGGCCTACCCAAACATATAACAAAAACACAAAATACAATGACCAAGGCGTGACTCTTAGAGACTTACCCAGTAAGACTCACAGCTGTAATCGCTCTTAGTGTTTTTGTTATATGTATAATCACAGCCGTATATATCCCCCCCCAAGCAGACACATCGATGGCTCTGAACGAACTTTATTTAACTCTTTGCAAACTGGAAAACATTTATCCGGAGGCTGCATTCATTGTAGCTGGGGATTTTAACAAAGCCAATCTGAAAACAAGACTCCCTAAATTTTATCAGCATATCGATTGCGCAACCAGGGGTGGTAAAACCTTGGATCATTGTTACTCTAACTTCCGCGACGCATATAAGGCCCTGCCCCGCCCCCCTTTCGGGAAAGCTGACCACGACTCCATTTTGCTGATCCCTGCCTACAGGCAGAAATTAAAACAAGAGGCTCCCACGCTGAGGTCTGTCCAACGCTGGTCAGACCAAGCTGACTCTACACTCCAAGACTGCTTCCATCACGTGGACTGGGACATGTTTCGTATTGCGTCAGATGGGAATATTGACGAATACGCTGATTTGGTGTGCGAGTTCATTAGAACGTGCGTCGAAGATGTCGTTCCCATAGCAACGATAAAAACATTCCCTAACCAGAAACCGTGGATTGATGGCAGCATTCGCGTGAAACTGAAAGCGCGAACCACTGCTTTTAATCAGGGCAAGGTGTCTGGCAACATGACTGAATACAAACAGTGCAGCTATTCCCTCCGTAAGGCTATTAAACAAGCTAAGCGTCAGTACAGAGACAAAGTGGAATCTCAATTCAATGGCTCAGACACAAGAGGCATGTGGCAGGGTCTACAGTCAATCACGGACTACAAGATGAAATCCAGCCCAGTCACGGACCAGGATGTCTTGCTCCCAGGCAGATTAAATAACTTTTTGCCCGCTTTGAGGACAATACAGTGCCACTGACACGGCCTGCAACGGAAACATGCGGTCTCTCCTTCACTGCAGCTGAGGTGAGTAAGACATTTAAACGTGTTAACCCTCGCAAGGCTGCAGGCCCAGACGGCATCCCCAGCCGCGCCCTCAGAGCATGCGCAGACCAGCTGGCCGGTGTGTTTACGGACATATTCAATCAATCCCTATACCAGTCTGCTGTTCCCACATGCTTCAAGAGGGCCACCATTGTTCCTGTTCCCAAGAAAGCTAAGGTAACTGAGCTAAACGACTACCGCCCGTAGCACTCACTTCCGTCATCATGAAGTGCTTTGAGAGACTAGTCAAGGACCATATCACCTCCACCCTACCTGACACCCTAGACCCACTCCAATTTGCTTACCGCCCAAATAGGTCCACAGACGATGCAATCTCAACCACACTGCACACTGCCCTAACCCACCTGGACAAGAGGAATACCTATGTGAGAATGCTGTTCATCGACTACAGCTCGGCATTCAACACCATAGTACCCTCCAAGCTCGTCATCAAGCTCGAGACCCTGGGTCTCGACCCCGCCCTGTGCAACTGGGTACTGGACTTCCTGACGGGCCGCCCCCAGGTGGTGAGGGTAGGCAACAACATCTCCTCCCCGCTGATCCTCAACACGGGGGCCCCACAAGGGTGCGTTCTGAGCCCTCTCCTGTACTCATTTTTTACATTTTACATTTTAAGTCATTTAGCAGACGCTCTTATTGTTCACCCACGACTGCGTGGCCACGCACGCCTCCAACTCAATCATCAAGTTTGCGGACGACACAACAGTGGTAGGCTTGATTACCAACAACGACGAGACGGCCTACAGGGAGGAGGTGAGGGCCCTCGGAGTGTGGTGTCAGGAAAATAACCTCACACTCAACGTCAACAAAACTAAGGAGATGATTGTGGACTTCAGGAAACAGCAGAGGGAACACCCCCCTATCCACATCGATGGAACAGTAGTGGAGAGGGTAGCTAGTTTTAAGTTCCTCGGCATACACATCACAGACAAACTGAATTGGTCCACTCACACTGACAGCGTCGTGAAGAAGGCGCAGCAGCGCCTATTCAACCTCAGGAGGCTGAAGAAATTCGGCTTGTCACCAAAAGCACTCACAAACTTCTACAGATGCACAATCGAGAGCATCCTGGCGGGCTGTATCACCGCCTGGTACGGCAACTGCTCCGCCCTCAACCGTAAGGCTCTCCAGAGGGTAGTGAGGACTGCACAACGCATCACCGGGGGCAAACTACCTGCCCTCCAGGACACCTACACCACCCGTTGTTACAGGAAGGCCATAAAGATCATCAAGGACATCAACCACCCGAACCACTGCCTGTTCACCCCGCTATCATCCAGAAGGCGAGGTCAGTACAGGTGCATCAAAGCTGGGACCGAGAGACTGAAAAACAGCTTCTATCTCAAGGCCATCAGACTGTTAAACAGCCACCACTAACACTGAGTGGCTGCTGCCAACACACTGTCATTGACACTGACCCAACTCCAGCCATTTTAATAATGGGAATTGATGGGAAATGATGTAAATATATCACTAGCCACTTTAAACAATGCTACCTTATATAATGTTACTTACCCTACATTATTCATCTCATATGCATATGTATATACTGTACTCTACATCATCGACTGCATCCTTATGTAACACATGTATCACTAGCCACTTTAACTATGCCACTTTGTTTACTTTGTCTACACACTCATCTCATATGTATATACTGTACTCGATACCATCTACTGTATGCTGCTCTGTACCATCACTCATTCATATATCCTTATGTACATGTTCCTTATCCCCTTACACTGTGTATAAGACAGTAGTTTTGGAATTGTTAGTTAGATTACTTGTTGGTTATCACTGCATTGTCGGAACTAGAAGCACAAGCATTTCGCTACACTCGCATTAACATCTGCTAACCATGTGTATGTGACAAATAAAATTTGATTTGATTTGATTTGATTTAGAGACTTACCCAGAAAGATACACAGCTGTAATCAGGGGGTTTAATATGTATCTATTTTTCATAACATTTTTTAAAATTGTAGAGTTATTCTTCCACTTTGACATTAGTGTTGTGTGGGTCATTGACATAAAAAGAAAGGTACATCCATTTGAATCCCACCCTGTGACATAAAAACAAAGGTACATCCATTTGAATCCCACCCTGTGACATAAAAACAAAGGTACATCCATTTGAATCCCACCCTGTGACATAAAAACAAAGGTACATCCATTTGAATCCCACCCTGTGACATAAAAACAAAGGTACATCCATTTGAATCCCACCCTGTGACATAAAAACAAAGGTACATCCATTTGAATCCCACCCTGTGACATAAAAACAAAGGTACATCCATTTGAATCCCACCCTGTGACATAAAAACAAAGGTACATCCATTTGAATCCCACCCTGTGACATAAAAACAAAGGTACATCCATTTGAATCCCACCCTGTGACATAAAAACAAAGGTACATCCATTTGAATCCCACCCTGTGACATAAAAACAAAGGTACATCCATTTGAATCCCACCCTGTGACATAAAAACAAAGGTACATCCATTTGAATCCCACCCTGTGACATAAAAACAAAGGTACATCCATTTGAATCCCACCCTGTGACATAAAAACAAAGGTACATCCATTTGAATCCCACCCTGTGACATAAAAACAAAGGTACATCCATTTGAATCCCACCCTGTGACATAAAAAGTGTAAAAAGCGAAGGGTTGTAAACACTTTCTAAAGGAACTATACAAACAGTAACACACACACACACACACACACACACACACACACACACACACACACACACACACACACACACACACACACACACACACACACACACACACCATAACACACACACACACACCATAACACACACACACACACACACACACACACACACACACACACACACACACACACACACACACACACACACACACACACACACAACACACACACACACACACATACACACACACACACACACACACACCATAACACACACACACACCGTAAACACAACACACACACACCGTAACACACACACCGTAACACACACACAGACACACACCGTAACACACACACACCGTAACACACACACACCGTAACACACACACACACACCGTAACACACACACAGACACACACTGTAACACACACACACCGTAACACACACACACACACCGTAACACACACACAGACACACACTGTAACACATACACACCGTAACACACACACACCGTAACACGCACACACACACCGTAACACACACACACACACACTGTAACACACACACACCGTAACACACACACCGTAACACACACACACACACCGTAACACACACACAGACACACACTGTAACACACACACACACCGTAACACACACACACCGTAACACACACACACACACCGTAACACACACACAGACACACACCGTAACACACACACCGTAACACACACACAGACACACACTGTAACACACACACACCGTAACACACACACACCGTAACACACACACACCGTAACACACACACACCGTAACACACACACACCATAACACACACACACCGTAACACACACACACACACATTAACACATTGTTATCTTCTGCTATTTCTTAGAACCCTCTCCTTTAGTCAGTGGCTGGTATTCTAGATAACTGGGACTTTTAACTGGGGTCAAGTGGATTCAACTGGGACTTTTAACTGGGATCAAATGGGATTCAAATGGGACTTTTAACTGGGGTCAAGTGGATTCAACTGGGACTTTTAACTGGGGTCAAGTGGATTCAACTGGGACTTTTAACCGGGGTCAAGTGGATTCAACTGGGACTTTTAACTGGGGTCAAGTGGATTCAACTGGGACTTTTAACTGGGGTCAAGTGGATTCAACTGGGACTTTTAACTGGGGTCAAGTGGATTCAACTGGGACTTTTAACTGGGGTCAAGTGGATTCAACTGGGACTTTTAACTGGGGTCAAGTGGATTCAACTGGGACTTTTAACTGGGGTCAAGTGGATTCAACTGGGACTTTTAATTGGGGTCAAGTGGATTCAACTGGGACTTTTAACCGGGGTCAAGTGGATTCATGCAGAATTGTATTTTTCACCAGGGCTCCTGGCTCCATGTCAACTGCAGTCGTTTCACAGAAACATCAAATGCTTCTGTCTCTGCCACACCCCAACTCACAACACGCTTGGCTGTGTGTGTGTGTGTGTGTGTGTGTGTGTGTGTGTGTGTGTGTGTGTGTGTGTGTGTGTGTGTGTGTGTGTGTGTGTGTGTGTGTGTGTGTGTGTGTGTGTGTGTGTGTGTGTTTGCGTGTGTGTGTGTGTGTGTTTGCGTGTGTGTGTGTGTGTGTGTGTGTTTGCGTGTGTGTGTGTGTGTGTTTGCGTGTGTGTGTGTGTGTGTGTGTGTGTGTGTGTGTGTGTGTGTGTGTGTGTGTGTGTGTGTGTGTGTGTGTGTGTGTGTGTGTGTGTGTGTGTGTTGTGTGTGTGTTGTCTCCACCATATCAGTTCACTCACAGTGGGTGGGCAATCCAAGTTCTGGAGGGCTGGCTGCTCGTTGCCCCTGACAACCATTAAATGTGAAGGACCTTGACGCACCCACGAATTCACTAAAACTTACAGCGCGTAGCTTTCAGTGTTCCTTGGTCGGATGACTGTCTTTCTACTAAATAACAAACACTGCTGCCAAAACAGTACACTGAAAGCAATTACACTTTGACAATTACACAATTACACTTTGAAAGCCTTTTCATTGGTTGAAGCATAGAGGCAGAGTGGAGTGGTTGAGGAATTGAGAGAAAGAGAAGTGCCATTGACCCTTGACCCCATTGATAAACACGGAGAAGTCACTTCCTGGTATTAGGCTGATAAGTAAAACAACCTAATAATTGCACATGGAAGCGTTATAGAAAATAAAACACATTCATTGGACCAGCGCCGTGGCTGATTATGGGATTAGCAGTGAAAACATGACCAGAGGTCAGGACATCATGTAGCAAAGTGGCTTTAGATTTTAGTCAGAAAAACATTGTAAATGAATAGAATGACAGTTATGCTTTGTTGTTGGCTGAGTAGTTAAGCTGAAATTTACTACGGTTGTGTTTATTTTCAACTTTGATGGCGAACTGTATGTGCTGCTAATATTCTCTTGCAGAATGTCGGTGCTGGTCCTCTTCTGCATGGAATTATTACGTTGTTTTATCCTTTGATATCTTCAACCTAGGTCAAGCTGTCCCCGAACTAGAGGTTGCGACCCCGTGAGGGGTCGCCTGATATGAAAATGGGGTCACGGGAGAATTTCCAAAATCCCGAAGAAAAACATTTATACAAAAAAATATATATTATAATATATCACAGAGAGGACAGAACACAAATGTGACAACAACTAAAATCCCCCCCCCCCTTTAAGATTTAGATGCACTATTGTAAAGTGACTGTTCCACTGGATGTCATAAGGTGAATGCACCAATTTGTAAGTCGCTCTGGATAAGAGCGTCTGCTAAATGACTTAAATGTAAAATGTAAATGTAAAATAGTCTCACTGTGGAGAATAGGCGAGCGGCCACACACAAGCCCATGGTCACCGTGCCAATGGCAAGCGTCGGCTGGAGTGGTGTAAAGCTCGCCGCCATTGGAGTGGAAGTGGCAAAACGTTCTCTGGACGTTCTCTCGCTTCACCATCACCAAACGTTCTCTGGACGTTCTCTCGCTTCACCATCACCAAACGTTCTCTGGACGTTCTCTCGCTTCACCATCACCAAACGTTCTCTGGACGTTCTCTCGCTTCACCATCACCAAACGTTCTCTGGACGTTCTCTCGCTTCACCATCACCAAACGTTCTCTGGACGTTCTCTCGCTTCACCATCACCAAACGTTCTCTGGACGTTCTCTCGCTTCACCATCACCAAACGTTCTCTCGCTTCACCATCTGGAGGTCCGATAGACACATCTGGGTTTGGCGGTTTCCAGGAGAACGCTACCTGCCCCAATGCATAGTGCCAACTGTAAAGTTTGGTGGAGGAAGAATAATGGTCTGGGGCTGTTTTTCATGGTTTGGATTAGGCCCCTTAGTTCCAGTGAAGGGAAATCTTAACACTACAGCATACAATGACATTCTAGATTATTTTGTGCTTCCATGTTTGTGGCAACAGTTTTGGGGAAGGCCCTTTCCTGTTTCAGCTTGACAATGACCCCCGTGCACAAAACGAGGTCCATACATGTTTTTTTTAGATCAATGTGGAAGAACTTGACTGGCCAGCACAGAGCCCTGACCTCAACTCCATCTAACATGTTTGGGATGAATTGGAACGCCGACTGCGAGCCAGGCCTAATCGCCCAACATCAGTGTCCGACCTAACTAATGCTCTTGTGGCTGAATGGAAGCAAGTCCCAGCAGCAATGTTCCAACATCTAGTGGAAAACCTTCCCAGAAGAGTGGAGGCTGTTATAGCAGAAATGTTCCAACATCTAGTGGAAAGCCTTCCCAGAAGAGTGGAGGCTGTTATAGCAGCAATGTTCCAACATCTAGTGGAAAGCCTTCCCAGAAGAGTGGAGGCTGTTATAGCAGCAAATGGGGGACCAACTCCATATCAATGCCCATGATTTTGTAATGAGACGTTCGACGAGCAGGTGTCCACATACTGTTGGTCATATAGTGAATCTCAAAATTATTGTAGTGTTGAAAAAAAGGTGTATATATATATATATACAGTGGGGAGAACAAGTATTTGATGCACTGCCGATTTTGCAGGTTTTCCTATTTACAAAGCATGTAGAGGTCTGTCATTTTTATCATAGGTACACTTCAACTGTGAGAGACAGAATCTAAAACAATCACAATGTATGATTTTTAAGTAATTAATTTGTATTTTATATATAAAATACTAAAACCTTCTACAGATGAGTGATCGAATCAGTGGATTCAGAGGAAATAATTCCTATTGGAGAGAGATTCATACAAAAACTAACCGTGTTTCAGAAAACAGCATCAGTTGTCATGCAGGTGAAAGAGGACCCAAAAGCGACTTAACAGAAACAGAGTTTATTTAAATCCAAACAGGGAATAACAAAAATCCTCTAGTCTGTAGAGGGGAATAACTAGAGAAGCGGCCACAGACTGCAGGTCGCTCCGGGTAGGCGCAGGCCGTAGTTGATAGAGCCACCTGCTCACACGCAGCATCTGATGAAGGCAAAAAACACGACAGGACAGGGCGAAACACAATCACAGCATGGTGAATACAAAACAAGGAACCGACGGGACAGGAACGGATCACAAAGGAATAAATAGGGACTCTAATCAGGGAAAGGATCGGGAACAGGTGTGGGAAGACTAAATGATGATTAGGGGAATAGGAACAGCTGGGAGCAGGAACGGAACGATAGAGAGAAGAGAGAGCGAGAGAGTGAGAGAGGGAGGGGAGAGAGAGGGATAGAAGGAGGGAAAGGACCAAATAAGACCAGCAGAGGGAAACGAATAGCATGGGGAGCACAGGGACAAGACATGATAATAAATGACAAACATGACAGTACCCCCCACTCACCGAGCGCCTCCTGGCGCACTCGAGGAGGAATCCTGGCGGCAACGGAGGAAATCATCGATGAGTGAACGGTCCAGCACGTCCCGAGACGGAACCCAACTCCTCTCCTCAGGACCGTAACCCTCCCAATCCACTAGGTATTGGTGACCCCGTCCCGAGAACGCATGTCCATGATCTTATGTACCTTGTAAATAGGTGCGCTCTCGACAAGGACGGGAGGGGGAGGGAAGACGAACGGGGGTGCGAAGAAAGGGCTTAACACAGGAGACATGGAAGACAGGATGGACGCGACGAAGATGTCGCGGAAGAAGCAGTCGCACAGCGACAGGATTGACGACCTGGGAGACACGGAACGGACCAATGAACCGCGGAGTCAACTTACGAGAAGCTGTCGTAAGAGGAAGGTTGCGAGTGGAAAGCCACACTCTCTGGCCGCAACAATACCTTGGACTCTTAATCCTGCGTTTATTGGCGGCTCTCACCGTCTGTGCCCTGTAACGGCAAAGTGCAGACCTCACCCTCCTCCAGGTGCGCTCACAACGTTGGACAAACGCTTGAGCGGAGGGAACGCTGGACTCGGCAAGCTGGGATGAGAACAGAGGAGGCTGGTAACCCAGACTACTCTGAAACGGAGATAACCCGGTAGCAGACGAAAGCGAATTGTGAGCGTATTCTGCCCAGGGGAGCTGTTCTGCCCAAGACGCAGGGTTTCTGAAAGAAAGGCTGCGTAGTATGCGACCAATCGTCTGATTGGCCCTCTCTGCTTGACCGTTAGACTGGGGATGAAACCCGGAAGAGAGACTGACGGACGCACCAATCAAACGACAGAACTCCCTCCAAAACTGTGACGTGAATTGCGGGCCTCTGTCTGAAACGGCGTCTAACGGGAGGCCATGAATTCTGAATACATTCTCAATAATGATTTGTGCCGTCTCCTTAGCGGAAGGAAGTTTAGCGAGGGAATGAAATGTGCCGCCTTAGAGAACCTATCGACAACCGTCAGAATCACAGTCTTCCCCGCAGACAAAGGCAGACCGGTAATGAAGTCTAAGGCAATGTGAGACCATGGTCGAGAAGGAATGGGGAGCGGTCTGAGACGACCGGCAGGAGGAGAGTTACCCGACTTAGTCTGCGCGCAGTCCGAACAAGCAGCCACGAAACGGCGCGTGTCACGCTCCTGAGTCGGCCACCAAAAGCGCTGGCGAATAGACGCAAGAGTGCCTCGAACACCGGGATGACCAGCTAACTTGGCAGAGTGAGCCCACTGAAGAACAGCCAGACGAGTGGAAACAGGAACGAAAAGGAGGTTACTAGGACAAGCGCGCGGCGACGCAGTGTGCGTGAGTGTTATGCAGGTGAAGGAGGACCCAAACGCGACTTAACAGAAACAGAGTTTATTAATGCTCAAAACCGAATAACTGAAATCCTCTAGATAGTAGAGGGGAAAACAACTGGAGAAGCGGCCACAGACTGCAGGTCGCCGGGTAGGCGCAGGCCGTAGTCAACTGAGACACCTGCTCACACGCAGCGTCTGAAGAAGGCACAAAACACGACAGGACAGGGTGATACACAATCACGGCAAAAAACACGACAGGACAGGGCGAAACGCAATTACAGCATGGAATACAAAACAAGGAACCGATGGAACAGGAACGGATCACAAAGGAATAAATAGGGAGTCTAATCAGGGGAAAGGATCGGGAACAGGTGTGGAAAGACTAAATGATGATTAGGGGAATAGGAACAGCTGGGAGCAGGAACGGAACGACAGAGAGAAGAGAGAGCGAGAGAGTGAGAGAGGGAGGGGGAGAGAGAAGGATAGAACCAAACAAGACCAGCAGAGGGAAACGAATAGCATGGGGAGCACAGGGACAAGACATGACAATGAATGACAAACATGACAGTACCCCCCCACTCACCGAGCGCCTCCTGGCGCACTCGAGGAGGAATCCTGGCGGCAACGGAGGAAATCATCGATGAGCGAACGGTCCAGCACGTCCCGAGACGGAACCCAACTCCTCTCCTCAGGACCGTAACCCTCCCAATCCACTAGGTATTGGTGACCCCGTCCCCGAACGCATGTCCATAATTTTATGTACCTTGTAAATAGGTGCGCTCTCGACAAGGACGGGAGGGGGGAGGGAAGACGAACGGGGGTGCGAAGAAAGGCTTAACACAGGAGACATGGAAGACAGGATGGACGCGACGAAGATGTCGCGGAAGAAGCAGTCGCACAGCGACAGGATTGACGACCTGGGAGACACGGAACGGACCAATGAACCGCGGAGTCAACTTACGAGAAGCTGTCGTAAGAGGAAGGTTGCGAGTGGAAAGCCACACTCTCTGGCCGCAACAATACCTTGGACTCTTAATCCTGCGTTTATTGGCGGCTCTCACCGTCTGTGCCCTGTAACGGCAAAGTGCAGACCTCACCCTCCTCCAGGTGCGCTCACAACGTTGGACAAACGCTTGAGCGGAGGGAACGCTGGACTCGGCAAGCTGGGATGAGAACAGAGGAGGCTGGTAACCCAGACTACTCTGAAACGGAGATAACCCGGTAGCAGACGAAGGAAGCGAATTGTGAGCGTATTCTGCCCAGGGGAGCTGTTCTGCCCAAGACGCAGGGTTCCTGAAAGAAAGGCTGCGTAGTATGCGACCAATCGTCTGATTGGCCCTCTCTGCTTGACCGTTAGACTGGGGATGAAACCCGGAAGAGAGACTGACGGACGCACCAATCAAACGACAGAACTCCCTCCAAAACTGTGACGTGAATTGCGGACCTCTGTCTGAAACGGCGTCTAACGGGAGGCCATGAATTCTGAATACATTCTCAATAATGATTTGTGCCGTCTCCTTAGCGGAAGGAAGTTTAGCGAGGGGAATGAAATGTGCCGCCTTAGAGAACCTATCGACAACCGTCAGAATCACAGTCTTCCCCGCAGACAAAGGCAGACCGGTAATGAAGTCTAAGGCAATGTGAGACCATGGTCGAGAAGGAATGGGAGCGGTCTGAGACGACCGGCAGGAGGAGAGTTACCCGACTTAGTCTGCGCGCAGTCCGAACAGGCAGCCACGAAACGGCGCGTGTCACGCTCCTGAGTCGGCCACCAAAAGCGCTGGCGAATAGACGCAAGAGTGCCTCGAACACCGGGATGACCCGCTAACTTGGCAGAGTGAGCCCACTGAAGAACAGCCAGACGAGTGGAAACAGGGACGAAAAGGAGGTTACTAGGACAAGCGCGGCGACGCAGTGTGCGTGAGTGCTTGCTTAACCTGTCTTTCAATTCCCCAGACTGTTAACCCGACAACACGCCCATAAGGAAGAATCCCCTCGGGATCAGTAGAAGCCACAGAAGAACTAAACAGACGGGATAAGGCATCAGGCTTGGTGTTCTTGCTACCCGGACGGTAAGAAATCACAAACTCGAAACGAGCGAAAAACAACGCCCAACGAGCTTGACGGGCATTAAGTCGTTTGGCAGAACGGATGTACTCAAGGTTCTTATGGTCTGTCCAAACGACAAAGGAACGGTCGCCCCCTCCAACCACTGTCGCCATTCGCCTAGGGCTAAGCGGATGGCGAGCAGTTCACGGTTACCCACATCATAGTTGCGCTCAGATGGCGACAGGCGATGAGAAAAATAAGCGCAAGGATGAACCTTATCGTCAGACTGGGAGCGCTGGGATAGAATGGCTCCCACGCCTACCTCTGAAGCGTCAACCTCGACAATGAATTGTCTGGTGACGTCAGGAGTAACGAGGATAGGAGCGGACGTAAAACGTTCTTTTAGAAGATCAAAAGCTCCCTGGGCGGAACCGGACCACTTAAAACACGTCTTGACAGAAGTAAGAGCTGTGAGAGGGCAGCAACTTGACCGAAATTACGAATGAAACGCCGATAGAAATTAGCGAAACCTAAGAAGCGCTGCAACTCGACACGTGACCTTGGACGGGCCAATCACTGACAGCTTGGACCTTAGCGGAATCCATCTGAATGCCTTCAGCGGAAATAACGGAACCGAGAAAAGTAACGGAGGAGACATGAAAAGAGCACTTCTCAGCCTTTACGTAGAGACAATTCTCTAAAAGGCGCTGTAGAACACGTCGAACGTGCTGAACATGAATCTCGAGTGACGGAGAAAAAATCAGGATATCGTCAAGATAGACAAAAACAAAAATGTTCAGCATGTCTCTCAGAACATCATTAACTAATGCCTGAAAAACAGCTGGCGCATTGGCGAGACCGAACGGCAGAACCCGGTACTCAAAATGCCCTAACGGAGTATTAAACGCCGTTTTCCACTCGTCCCCCTCTCTGATGCGCACGAGATGGTAAGCGTTACGAAGGTCCAACTTAGTAAAGCACCTGGCTCCCTGCAGAATCTCGAAGGCTGATGACATAAGGGGAAGCGGATAACGATTCTTAACCGTTATGTCATTCAGCCCTCGATAATCACGCAGGGGCGCAGAGTACCGTCCTTCTTCTTAACAAAAAAGAACCCCGCCCCGGCCGGAGAGGAAGAAGGCACTATGGTACCGGCGTCAAGAGACACAGACAAATAATCCTCGAGTGCCTTACGTTCGGGAGCCGACAGAGAGTATAGTCTACCTCGAGGAGGAGTGGTCCCCGGAAGGAGATCAATACTACAATCATACGACCGGTGAGGAGGAAGGGAGTTGGCTCGGGACCGACTGAAGACCGTGCGCAGATCATGATATTCCTCCGGCACTCCTGTCAAATCGCCAGGTTCCTCCTGAGAAGTAGGGACAGAAGAAATGGGAGGGATGGCAGACATTAAACACTTCACATGACAAGAAACGTTCCAGGATAGGATAGAATTACTAGACCAATTAATAGAAGGATTATGACATACAAGCCAGGGGTGACCCAAAACAACAGGTGTAAACGGTGAACGGAAAATCAAAAAAGATATAGTCTCACTGTGGTTACCAGATACTGTGAGAGTTAAAGGTAGTGTCTCAAATTTGATACTGGGAAGATGACTACCATCTAAGGCAAACATGGGCGTAGGCCTGTCTAACGGTCTGAAAGGAATGTTATGTTTCCGAGCCCATGCTTCGTCCATGAAACAACCCTCAGCCCCAGAGTCAATCAAAGCACTGCATGTAGCACCCGAACCGGTCCAGCGTAGATGGACCGACATAGTAGTACAAGATCTAGATGAAGGGACCTGAGTAGTAGCGCTCACCAGTAGCCCTCCGCTTACTGATGGGCTCTGGCCTCTTACTGGACATGAAATAACAAAATGTCCAGCAACTCCGCAATAGAGGCACAGGCGGTTGGTGATCCTCTGTTCCCTCTCCTTATTCGAGATGCGAATCCCTCCCAGCTGCATGGGCTCAGTCTCAAAGCCAGAGGGAGATGGTTGCGATGCGGAGCAGGGAAACACCGTTGATGCGAGCTCTCTTCCACGAGCCCGGTGACGAAGATCTACCCGTCGTTCTATGCGGATGGCGAGAGCAATCAAGGAGTCCACATCTGAAGGAACCTCCCGGGAGAGAATCTCATCCTTAACCACTGCGTGGAGTCCCTCCAGAAAACGAGCGAGCAGCGCCGGCTCGTTCCACTCACTAGAGGCAGCAAGAGTGCGAAACTCAATGGAATAATCCGTTATGGACCGTTCACCTTGGCATAAGGAAGCCAGGGCCCTAGAAGCCTCCTCACCAAAAACTGAACGGTCAAAAACCCGAATCATCTCTTCTTTAAAGTTCTGGAATCTGTTAGAGCAATCAGCCCTTGCCTCCCAGATAGCTGTGCCCCATTCTCGAGCCCGGCCAGTAAGGAGTGAAATGACGAAAGCAACCCGAGCTCTCTCTCTAGAGTATGTGTGGGGTTGGAGAGAGAACACAATCTCACACTGCGTGAGAAAGGAGCGGCACTCAGTGGGCTGCCCGGAGTAGCAAGGTGGGTTATTAACCCTGGGTTCAGGAGGCTCGGCAGGCCAGGGAGTAGCAGGTGGCACGAGACGTAGACTCTGGAACTGTCCAGAGAGGTCGGAAACCTGAGCGGCCAGGTTCTCCACGGCATGGCGAGCAGCAGACAATTCCTGCTCGTGTCTGCCGAGCATGGCTCCTTGGATCTCGACGGCAGTGTAACGAGCGTCTGAAGTCGCTGGGTCCATTCTTTGATCGGTTCCTTCTGTTATGCAGGTGAAGGAGGACCCAAACGCGACTTAACAGAAACAGAGTTTATTAATGCTCAAAACCGAATAACTGAAATCCTCTAGATAGTAGAGGGGAAAACAACTGGAGAAGCGGCCACAGACTGCAGGTCGCCGGGTAGGCGCAGGCCGTAGTCAACTGAGACACCTGCTCACACGCAGCGTCTGAAGAAGGCACAAAACACGACAGGACAGGGTGATACACAATCACGGCAAAAAACACGACAGGACAGGGGCGAAACGCAATTACAGCATGGAATACAAAACAAGGAACCGATGGAACAGGAACGGATCACAAAGGAATAAATAGGGAGTCTAATCAGGGGAAAGGATCGGGAACAGGTGTGGAAAGACTAAATGATGATTAGGGAATAGGAACAGCTGGGAGCAGGAACGGAACGACAGAGAGAAGAGAGAGCGAGAGAGTGAGAGAGGGAGGGGGAGAGAGAAGGATAGAACCAAACAAGACCAGCAGAGGGAAACGAATAGCATGGGGAGCACAGGGACAAGACATGACAATGAATGACAAACATGACAGTGAGTGCTTGCTTAACCTGTCTTTCAATTCCCCAGACTGTTAACCCGACAACACGCCCATAAGGAAGAATCCCCTCGGGATCAGTAGAAGCCACAGAAGAACTAAACAGACGGGATAAGGCATCAGGCTTGGTGTTCTTGCTACCCGGACGGTAAGAAATCACAAACTCGAAACGAGCGAAAAACAACGCCCAACGAGCTTGACGGGCATTAAGTCGTTTGGCAGAACGGATGTACTCAAGGTTCTTATGGTCTGTCCAAACGACAAAAGGAACGGTCGCCCCCTCCAACCACTGTCGCCATTCGCCTAGGGCTAAGCGGATGGCGAGCAGTTCACGGTTACCCACATCATAGTTGCGCTCAGATGGCGACAGGCGATGAGAAAAATAAGCGCAAGGATGAACCTTATCGTCAGACTGGAAGCGCTGGGATAGAATGGCTCCCACGCCTACCTCTGAAGCGTCAACCTCGACAATGAATTGTCTAGTGACGTCAGGAGTAACGAGGATAGGAGCGGACGTAAACGTTCTTTTAGAAGATCAAAAGCTCCTGGGCGGAACCGGACCACTTAAAACACGTCTTGACAGAAGTAAGAGCTGTGAGAGGGCAGCAACTTGACCGAAATTACGAATGAAACGCCGATAGAAATTAGCGAAACCTAAAGCGCTGCAACTCGACACGTGACCTTGGAACGGGCCAATCACTGACAGCTTGGACCTTAGCGGAATCCATCTGAATGCCTTCAGCGGAAATAACGGAACCGAGAAAAGTAACGGAGGAGACATGAAAAGAGCACTTCTCAGCCTTTACGTAGAGACAATTCTCTAAAAGGCGCTGTAGAACACGTCGAACGTGCTGAACATGAATCTCGAGTGACGGAGAAAAAATCAGGATATCGTCAAGATAGACAAAAACAAAAATGTTCAGCATGTCTCTCAGAACATCATTAACTAATGCCTGAAAAACAGCTGGCGCATTGGCGAGACCGAACGGCAGAACCCGGTACTCAAAATGCCCTAACGGAGTGTTAAACGCCGTTTTCCACTCGTCCCCCTCTCTGATGCGCACGAGATGGTAAGCGTTACGAAGGTCCAACTTAGTAAAGCACCTGGCTCCCTGCAGAATCTCGAAGGCTGATGACATAAGGGAAGCGGATAACGATTCTTAACCGTTATGTCATTCAGCCCTCGATAATCCACGCAGGGGCGCAGAGTACCGTCCTTCTTCTTAACAAAAAAGAACCCCGCCCCGGCCGGAGAAGAAGAAGGCACTATGGTACCGGCGTCAAGAGACACAGACAAATAATCCTCGAGAGCCTTACGTTCGGGAGCCGACAGAGAGTATAGTCTACCTCGAGGAGGAGTGGTCCCCGGAAGGAGATCAATACTACAATCATACGACCGGTGAGGAGGAAGGGAGTTGGCTCGGGACCGACTGAAGACCGTGCGCAGATCATGATATTCCTCCGGCACTCCTGTCAAATCGCCAGGTTCCTCCTGAGAAGTAGGGACAGAAGAAACGGGAGGGATGGCAGACATTAAACACTTCACATGACAAGAAACGTTCCAGGATAGGATAGAATTACTAGACCAATTAATAGAAGGATTATGACATACTAGCCAGGGATGACCCAAAACAACAGGTGTAAACGGTGAACGGAAAATCAAAAAGAAATAGTCTCACTGTGGTTACCAGATACTGTGAGGGTTAAAGGTAGTGTCTCAAATCTGATACTGGGAAGATGACTACCATCTAAGGCGAACATGGGCGTAGGCTTATCTAACTCTCTGAAAGGAATGTCATGTTTCCGAACCCATGCTTCGTCCATGAAACAACCCTCAGCCCCAGAGTCTATCAAGGCACTACATGTAGCACCCGAACCGGTCCAGCGTAGGTGGACCGACAAAGTAGTACAGGACCTTGATGGAGAGACTTGAGTAGTTGCGCTCACCTGTAGCCCTCCGCTTACAGATGAGCTCTGGCTTTTACTGGACATGAATTAACAAAATGTCCAGCAACTCCAAAATAGAGGCACAGGCGGTTGGTGATCCTCCGTTCCCTCTCCTTATTCGAGATGCGAATCCCTCCCAGCTGCATGGGCTCAGTCTCAAAGCCAGAGGAGGGAGATGGTTGCGATGCGGAGCAGGGAAACACCGTTGATGCGAGCTCTCTTCCACGAGCCCGGTGACGAAGATCTACCCGTCGTTCTATGCGGATGGCGAGAGCAATCAAAGAGTCCACATCTGAAGGAACCTCCCGGGAGAGAATCTCATCCTTAACCACTGCGTGGAGTCCCTCCAGAAAACGAGCGAGCAGAGCCGGCTCGTTCCACTCACTAGAGGCAGCAAGAGTGCGAAACTCAATGGAATAATCCGTTATGGACCGTTCACCTTGGCATAAGGAAGCCAGGGCCCTAGAAGCCTCCCCACCAAAAACTGAACGGTCAAAAACCCGAATCATCTCCTCTTTAAAGTTCTGGAATTTGTTAGAGCAATCAGCCCTTGCCTCCCAGATAGCTGTGCCCCATTCTCGAGCCCGGCCAGTAAGGAGTGAAATGACGTAAGCAACCCGAGCTCTCTCTCTAGAGTATGTGTTGGGTTGGAGAGAGAACACAATCTCACACTGCGTGAGAAAGGAGCGGCACTCAGTGGGCTGCCCGGAGTAGCAAGGTGGGTTATTAACCCTAGGTTCTGGAGGCTCGGCAGGCCAGGAAGTAACAGGTGGCACGAGACGTAGACTCTGGAACTGTCCAGAGAGGTCGGAAACCTGAGCGGCCAGGTTCTCCACGGCATGGCGAGCAGCAGACAATTCCTGCTCGTGTCTGCCGAGCATGGCTCCTTGGATCTCGACGGCAGTGTAACGAGCGTCTGAAGTCGCTGGGTCCATTCCTTGGTCGGTTCCTTCTGTCATGCAGGTGAAAGAGGACCCAAAAGCGACTTAACAGAAACAGAGTTTATTTAAATCCAAACAGGGAATAACAAAAATCCTCTAGTCTGTAGAGGGGAATAACTAGAGAAGCGGCCACAGACTGCAGGTCGCCGGGTAGGCGCAGGCCGTAGTTGATAGAGCCACCTGCTCACACGCAGCATCTGATGAAGGCAAAAACACGACAGGACAGGGCGAAACACAATCACAGCATGGTGAATACAAAACAAGGAACCGACGGGACAGGAACGGATCACAAAGGAATAAATAGGGACTCTAATCAGGGGGAAAGGATCGGGAACAGGTGTGGGAAGACTAAATGATGATTAGGGAATAGGAACAGCTGGGAGCAGGAACGGAACGATAGAGAGAAGAGAGAGCGAGAGAGTGAGAGAGGGAGGGGGAGAGAGAGGGATAGAAGGAGGGAAAGGACCAAATAAGACCAGCAGAGGGAAACGAATAGCATGGGGAGCACAGGGACAAGACATGATAATAAATGACAAACATGACATCAGTAAGTGTCCCACACGAGTGATGACTGCTCACCTCCAACACTTGGAAGAGCACCTTGGGACCTACTTCTCAATCCATTTGACTGTGATCCTGGCTCAGTTGACATGCCGGTAAGTGAAATGGAACAGCTGATCGAATACATTCACGGTTCACTACGTAGGAGTTTTGGTCCCGAACTCAAAGGGAATACACTGCCATCTCCCTCTGAGCATTAATATCACGTTCAAGACAACTGGGAAATCTCCAACTTCCAACTTCAGTGTGCTCAAGACAACTGGGAAATCTCCAACTTCCGACTTCAGTGTGTTCAAGACAACTGGGAAATCTCCAATTTCTGACTTCAGTGCGTTCAAGACAACTGGGAAATCTCCAATTTTTGACTTGAGTGCGTTCAAGACAACTGGGAAATCTCCAACTTCTGACTTCAGTGCGTTCAAGACAACTGGGAAATCTCCAATTTTTGACTTGAGTGCGTTCAAGACAACTGGGAACTCTGAAAAAAAAAACGCGTTCTGACTGGGGGAAAAAAAAAACATTTTGACTGGTCATCCAACTCAGAATTCCAACTCGGGAACTCTTTCTAGAGCTCCGACTTACCGACCTGAAGATCACTGACATCGTGATTTGACCTCATATTTTCCTGAGTTCCCAGTTGTCTTGAAGGCATCAAAACCAAATTTCGATACAGGTTGGATGTGACAGCAGAGATGAGGTGCGCAGAGTCGACCACGCCCCCTGACTTTGAGAAGCCACACCCCCTGACTTTGAGAAGCCACACGCCCCCTGACTTTGAGAAGCCACACCCCCTGACTTTGAGAAGCCACGCCCCCTGACTTTGAGAAGCTCCGGCGAGACATGCATCAAGTCACACCCATTTCATTAGTGGCGGTGAGATAAGATGCAGTACATTATGTCAGACTCATTTGCAATTGACTGTCATAGCCCCACATTAAGAGTAAACATTGGCTGTTATCTACATACTTTTTTTCACATGGGTGGGGTCAAGAGAATTTTCAGGTATTTGGGTCATTCCACAAAATGAGTGCCTATGCGCCCCTTTAAGTAGAAATTATTTACATTTACATTTAAGTCATTTAGCAGACGCTCTTATCCAGAGCGACTTACAATAAATTATATATCGATACTGTATTTTGAAAGCCTGTTACATTAAATTAAGTGCCCTTTTAATGTAGACTACAAGGAAAATTATAAATCTGATAACTTGTGCTTCTTGTACTACACTGTGTGTGTGTGTGTGTGTGTGTGTGTGTGTGTGTGTGTGTGTGTGTGTGTGTGTGTGTGTGTGTGTGTGTGTGTGTGTGTGTGTGTGTGTGTGTGTGTGTGTGTGTGTGTGTGTGTGTGTGTGTGTGTGTGTGTGTGTCCGTCCTTCACAAGGTTTAAGCATCAACAGGAGCCACAGTACTTCTCTATGGTCCGCCATTTTGGCTTCTCCGTTGCCAAACATACAATACAAGCTTACTGTTTTCATATCATATTGCAGAGGCAGAGCAGAGCAAAATATAAATACATGAATAAATAGATACATATTATGGGATGGAAACTTTTGAGAGCCAAATGCTCTTTCAATCTGTCCCCATATTTAGGTGGATATTAGGAGGAGATGAAGAGAAGGCACACAGGGTCTGCTGATTGTTCCATGTTCTTCAAGTAGAGACCCACTTCCAGCTTGGTCTTCATTTTGTCTTCTAAATCAGTTTGTTGTGTTCCAGGAAGCAAACAAAGATTGTCAAGGACGACATGGAAATGTCTATAGGATTTCAGAGCACGACAGCGCCGAGTGGATTTTTAATTGTATTTTATATTTAACTAGGCAAGTCAGTTAAGAACAAATTCTTATTTACAATGACGGCCTACACAAAGGCAAACATCCTCCTGCAGGGACGGGGGCTGGGATAAAAAAATATATATATATATACTGTGCACTGGGAACTGGGAAATCTCTAGCACAGGCTGCAATTGATATGGTGAAAACAATATGTGGGGAGGCAGGGACACAGAAACTCTTGTTTCACCGTGTTCTCTGACACAGGTATTGATGTGCGTTTCTGTGTCTCTGCCTCCCCACATATTGTTTTCACCATATTAATTTCAGCCTGTGCTGAGAGAAGAACAGTGCACCATACTCCTAACTACTTGCACATCAAGCTCTAAACCCTCAGAGGTAGTAATCACACCTGGGGCATTCTTCTTACCAAACCCAAACATATAGGACAAAATACACATCACGACAAGAGAGACAACACAACACTACATAAAGAGAGACCTAAGACAACAACACAGCATGGCAGCAACACATGACAACACAGCATGGCAGCAACACAACATGGTAGCAGCACAAAACATGGTACAAACATTATTGGGCACAGACAACAGCACAAAGGGCAAGAAGGTGGAGACAACAATACATCACGCAAAGCAGCCACAACTGTCAGTAAGAGTGTCCATGATTGAGTCTAAACGAACTGTCCAGTTTGAGTGTTGTTGCAGCTTGTTCCAGTCACTAGCTGAACTGAAAAGAGGAGCGACCCAGGGATGTGTGCTTTGGGGACCTTTAACAGAATGTGACTGGCAGAACAGGTGTTGTATGTGGAGGATGAGGGCTGCAGTAGATATCTCAGATAGAGGGAAGTGAGGCTTTAGAGGGTTTTATAAACAAGTATCAACCAGTGGGTCTTGCGAAGGGTATACAGAGATGACCAGTTTACAGAGTATAGAGTACAGTGATGTGTCCTATAAGGAGCATTGGTGGCAAATCTGATGGCCGAATGGTAAAGAACATCTAGCTGATCGAGAGCACCCTTACCTGCCGATCTATAAATTATGTCTCTGTAATCTAGCATGGGGTAGGATGGTCATCTTAATCAGGGTTAGTTTGGCTGCTGGGTTGAAAGAGGAGCGATTTACGATAGAGGAAACCAAGTCTAGATTTAACTTTAGCCTGCAGCTTTGATATGTGCTGAGAGAAGGACAGTGTACCGTCTAGCCACACTCCCAAGTACTTGTATGAGGTGACTACCTCAAGCTCTAAACCCTCAGAGGTAGTAATCACACCTGTGGGGAGAGGTGCATTCTACAGCAGAGTCATTGATACAAATCCTCATTCCTCTACCTATCTGAAACACAAGCCTGTACAGTACACGAATTGATCATGTCAGTCTCAAATATCAATCCACCAAGACAAAACTCTCTGCAGTGGAGAGGGCAGTACAGTACTCAGGGCCCTCATCCACCACTAATATACATCACAATGTATATTACTCCAGAGCCCTCATCCACCACTAATATACATCACTACCTCAATGTACAGTACTCCAGGGTCCTCATCCACCACCAATATCCATCACAATGTACAGTACTCAGGGCCCTCATCCACCACTAATATACATCACAATGTATATTACTCCAGAGCCCTCATCCACCACTAATATACATCACTACCTCAATGTACAGTACTCCAGGGTCCTCATCCACCACCAAAATCCATCACAATGTACAGTACTCAGGGCCCTCATCCACCACTAATATCCATCACAATGTACAGTCCTCAGGGCCCTCATCCACCACCAATATCCATCACAATGTACAGTCCTCAGGGCCCTCATCCACCACCAATATCCATCACAATGTACAGTCCTCAGGGCCCTCATCCACCACCAATATCCATCACAATGTACAGTCCTCAGGGCCCTCATCCACCACCAATATCCATCACAATGTACAGTCCTCAGGGCCCTCATCCACCACCAATATCCATCACAATGTACAGTCCTCAGGGCCCTCATCCACCACCAATATCCATCACAATGTACAGTCCTCAGGGTCCTCATCCACCACTAATATACATCACTACCTCAATGTACAGTACTACAGGGTCCTCATCCACCACTAATATACATCACTACCTCAATGTACAGTACTACAGGGTTCTCATCCACCACTAATATACATCACTACCTCAATGTACAGTACTACAGGGTCCTCATCCACCACTAATATACATCACTACCTCAATGTACAGTACTACAGGGTCCTCATCCACCACTAATATACATCACTACCTCAATGTACAGTACTACAGGGTCCTCATCCACCACTAATATGCATCACTACCTCAATGTACAGTACTAGAGGGTCCTCATCCACCACTAATATACATCACAATGTACAGTACTACAGGGTCCTCATCCACCACTAATATACATCACTACCTCAATGTACAGTACTACAGGGTCCTCATCCACCACTAATATACATCACAATGTACAGTACTACAGGGTCCTCATCCACCACTAATATACATCACAATGTACAGTACTACAGGGTCCTCATCCACCACTAATATACATCACAATGTACAGTACTACAGGGTCCTCATCCACCACTAATATACATCACTACCTCAATGTACAGTACTACAGGGTCCTCATCCACCACTAATATACATCACAATGTACAGTACTACAGGGTCCTCATCCACCACTAATATACATCACAATGTACAGTACTACAGGGTCCTCATCCACCACTAATATACATCACTACCTCAATATACAGTACTCCAGGGCCCTCATCCACCACTAATATACATCACAATGTACAGTACTACAGGGTCCTCATCCACCACTAATATCCATCACAATGTACAGTACTACAGGGTCCTCATCCACCACTAATATACATCACAATGTACAGTACTACAGGGTCCTCATCCACCACTAATATCCATCACAATGTACAGTACTACAGGGTCCTCATCCACCACTAATATCCATCACAATGTACAGTACTACAGGGTCCTCATCCACCACTAATATCCATCACAATGTACAGTACTACAGGGTCCTCATCCACCACTAATATCCATCACAATGTACAGTACTCCAGGGCCCTCATCCACCACTAATATACATCACAATGTATATTACTCCAGAGCCCTCATCCACCACTAATATACATCACTACCTCAATGTACAGTACTCCAGGGTCCTCATCCACCACCAATATCCATCACAATGTACAGTACTCAGGGCCCTCATCCACCACTAATATCCATCACAATGTACAGTCCTCAGGGCCCTCATCCACCACCAATATCCATCACAATGTACAGTCCTCAGGGCCCTCATCCACCACCAATATCCATCACAATGTACAGTCCTCAGGGCCCTCATCCACCACCAATATCCATCACAATGTACAGTCCTCAGGGCCCTCATCCACCACCAATATCCATCACAATGTACAGTACTCAGGGCCCTCATCCACCACTAATATCAATCACAATGTACAGTCCTCAGGGCCCTCATCCACCACCAATATCCATCACAATGTACAGTCCTCAGGGCCCTCATCCACCACCAATATCCATCACAATGTACAGTCCTCAGGGCCCTCATCCACCACCAATATCCATCACAATGTACAGTCCTCAGGGCCCTCATCCACCACCAATATCCATCACAATGTACAGTCCTCAGGGTCCTCATCCACCACTAATATACATCACTACCTCAATGTACAGTACTACAGGGTCCTCATCCACCACTAATATACATCACTACCTCAATGTACAGTACTACAGGGTCCTCATCCACCACTAATATACATCACTACCTCAATGTACAGTACTACAGGGTCCTCATCCACCACTAATATACATCACTACCTCAATGTACAGTACTACAGGGTCCTCATCCACCACTAATATACATCACTACCTCAATGTACAGTACTACAGGGTCCAAATCCACCACTAATATACATCACTACCTCAATGTACAGTACTACAGGGTCCTCATCCACCACTAATATACATCACAATGTACAGTACTACAGGGTCCTCATCCACCACTAATATACATCACTACCTAAATGTACAGTACTACAGGGTCCTCATCCACCACTAATATACATCACAATGTACAGTACTACAGGGTCCTCATCCACCACTAATATACATCACTACCTCAATGTACAGTACTACAGGGTCCTCATCCACCACTAATATACATCACAATGTACAGTACTCAGGGTCCTCATCCACCACCAATATCCATCACAATGTACAGTACTACAGGGCCCTCATCCACCACTAATATACATCACAATGTACAGTACTACAGGGTCCTCATCCACCACCAATATCCATCACAATGTACAGTACTACAGGGTCCTCATCCACCACTAATATACATCACAATGTACAGTACTACAGGGTCCTCATCCACCACTAATATACATCACAATGTACAGTACTACAGGGTCCTCATCCACCACTAATATACATCACTACCTCAATGTACAGTACTACAGGGTCCTCATCCACCACTAATATACATCACAATGTACAGTACTACAGGGTCCTCATCCACCACTAATATACATCACAATGTACAGTACTACAGGGTCCTCATCCACCACTAATATACATCACTACCTCAATGTACAGTACTCCAGGGCCCTCATCCACCACTAATATACATCACAATGTACAGTACTACAGGGTCCTTATCCACCACTAATATCCATCACAATGTACAGTACTACAGGGTCCTCATCCACCACTAATATACATCACAATGTACAGTACTACAGGGTCCTCATCCACCACTAATATCCATCACAATGTACAGTACTACAGGGTCCTCATCCACCACTAATATCCATCACAATGTACAGTACTACAGGGTCCTCATCCACCACTAATATCCATCACAATGTACAGTACTACAGGGTCCTCATCCACCACTAATATCCATCACAATGTACAGTACTCCAGGGCCCTCATCCACCACTAATATACATCACAATGTACAGTACTACAGGGTCCTCATCCACCACTAATATACATCACAATGTACAGTACTACAGGGTCCTCATCCACCACTAATATACATCACAATGTACAGTACTACAGGGTCCTCATCCACCACTAATGTACATCACTACCTCAATGTACAGTACTCCAGGGCCCTCATCCACCACTAATATCCATCACAATGTACAGTACTACAGGGTCCTCATCCACCACTAATATCCATCACAATGTACAGTACTCCAGGGCCCTCATCCACCACTAATATACATCACTACCTCAATGTACAGTATTCCAGGGCCCTCATCCACCAATAATACACCTCACTGCCTCAATGTACAGTACTCCAGGGCCCTCATCCACCACTAATATACATCACTACCTCAATGTACAGTACTCCAGGGCCCTCATCCACCACTAATATACATCACTACCTCAATGTACAGTACTACAGGGTCCTCATCCACCACTAATATACATCACTACCTCAATGTACAGTACTACAGGGTCCTCATCCACCACTAATATACATCACTACCTCAATGTACAGTACTCCAGGGCCATCATCCACCACTAATATACATCACTACCTCAATGTACAGTACTACAGGGTCCTCATCCACCACTAATATACATCACTACCTCAATGTACAGTACTACAGGGTCCTCATCCACCACTAATATACATCACTACCTCAATGTACAGTACTACAGGGTCCTCATCCACCACTAATATACATCACTACCTCAATGTACAGTACTACAGCGCCCTCATCCACCACTAATATACATCACTACCTCAATGTACAGTACTCCAGAGTCCTCATCCACCACTAATATACATCACTACCTCAATGTACAGTACTACAGGGTCCTCATCCACCACTAATATACATCACTGCCTCAATGTACAGTACTACAGAGTCCTCATCCACCACTAATATACATTACAATGTACAGTACTACAGGGTCCTCATCCACCACTAATATACATCACTGCCTCAATGTACAGTACTACAGAGTCCTCATCCACCACTAATATACATCACAATGTACAGTACTACAGGGTCCTCATACACCACTAATATACATCACTGCCTCAATGTACAGTACTACAGAGTCCTCATCCACCACTAATATACATCACAATGTACAGTACTACAGGGTCCTCATCCACCACTAATATACATCACTACCTCAATGTACAGTACTACAGAGTCCTCATCCACCACTAATATACATCACAATGTACAGTACTACAGGGTCCTCATCCACCACTAATATACATCACTACCTCAATGTACAGTACTCCAGAGCCCTCATCCACCACTAATATACATCACTACCTCAATGTACAGTACTCCAGGGTCCTCATCCACCACTAATATACATCACTACCTCAATGTACAGTACTCCAGGGTCCTCATCCACCACTAATATACATCACTACCTCAATGTACAGTACTACAGGGTCCTCATCCACCACTAATATACAGCACTACCTCAATGTACAGTACTACAGGGTCCTCATCCACCACTAATATCCATCACAATGTACAGTACTACAGGGTCCTCATCCACCACTAATATCCATCACAATGTACAGTACTACAGGGTCCTCATCCACCACTAATATCCATCACAATGTACAGTACTACAGGGTCCTCATCCACCACTAATATACAGCACTACCTCAATGTACAGTACTACAGGGTCCTCATCCACCACTAATATCCATCACAATGTACAGTACTACAGGGTCCTCATCCACCACTAATATCCATCACAATGTACAGTACTACAGGGTCCTCATCCACCACTAATATCCATCACAATGTACAGTACTACAGGGTCCTCATCCACCACCAATATACATCACAATGTACAGTACTACAGGGTCCTCATCCACCACCAATATCCATCACAATGTACAGTACTACAGGGTCCTCATCCACCACCAATATCCATCACAATGTACAGTACTACAGGGTCCTCATCCACCACCACACTGCTTTTTTTATTTTTGCAGCATGCAACTCCACATTGTTTTAAATACACAGCTGAAGCTTGAGACAAACATTTACCAAGTAAATATGCCAATGTTTTCCCACTCAATGACTTGTTTGGTATGCTGTTAACCTTGGTCTGTGTGTGTGTGTGTGTGTGTGTGTGTGTGTGTGTGTGTGTGTGTGTGTGTGTGTGTGTGTGTGTGTGTGTGTGTGTGTGTGTGTGTGTGTGTGTGTGTGTGTGTGTGTGTGTGTGTGTGTGTGTGTAAGAGTAAATACTGCCAATATTTATCTGTATATTTATCTTCCCCTACTATGCTTAGTAACTATTTGCACATTGCTAAAACACTGTACATAGCTGACAATATAACACCTAAAATGTATTTTTCTTTTTCAAACCTTTGACTGCAATATTTACTGTTAAATTCTAATAGAAGAAGACTTGTTTGTTGTAGAGAGTGGTGTGTGAGTGGTGTGTGAGGTGGATGAGGACTCTGGAGTACTGTACATTGAGCTAGTGATGTATATTGGTGGTGGATGAGGACCCTGGAGTACTGAACATTGAGGTAGTGGTGTATATTAGTGGTGGATGAGGACACTGGAGTACTGTACATTGAGGTAGTGGTGTATATTAGTGGTGGATGAGGACCCTAGTACTGTACATTGAGGTAGTGGTGATATTAGTGGTGGATGAGGACACTGGAGTACTGTACATTGAGGTAGTGGTGTATATTAGTGGTGGATGAGGACCCTGGAGTACTGAACATTGTGATGGATATTGGTGGTGGATGAGGACTCTGGAGTACTGTACATTGAGCTAGTGATGTATATTAGTGGTGGATGAGGACCCTGGAGTACTGAACATTGAGCTAGTGATGGATATTGGTGGTGGGTGAGGGCCCTGAGGACTGTACATTGAGGTAGTGATGTATATTAGTGGTGGATGAGGACTCTGGAGTACTGTACATTGAGGTAGTGATGGATATTGGTGGTGGATGAGGACTCTGGAGTACTGTGCATTGAGGTAGTGATGTATATTAGTGGTGGATGAGGACACTGGAGTACTGTACACTGTGATGGATATTGATTGACAAGCTAGAAGCTCCTGAGGCGTGAGAGAGTGCACACTGACAGAAACCACAGGAGTATTCCCCCAGGGACCACTTTACCTCAGTCAAACTGAGCAAAACTGGTTGAAATGATGTCATAGTTTCATAGTTTTTGCCCACAGAATAGTTGGATCGGTGTTGCTTAAGGAACGGTAGGTAGGGTTAGTAGTGAGGGCAGTGTCTGAATCAATACACAGCTCCTGGAATTACAACGACAGTAGAGATTCTAGTGTTGTATCTCTCTCCGTAACCAGGAAGTATTTATTTATTTACCTCAATGTCCCTGGATGATCCGTATTTCCTCTGAAATTCAACAAGAACCCGTAAAGGAAAATAGAAGGAGGTCTATGAAATACTCCCAATAGAGCAATGGCAATCAGACACAAACTACAGCCATTATCCAGTCCGGCAGGCCCAATAAACACGTCTGATCACATTTAGGACTGCGTTCAGTAGCCTAAATACTGTATTACATTCAGTAGTCTAAATACTGTAATACATTCAGTAGTCTAAATACTGTATTACATTCAGTAGCCTAAATACTGTATTACATTCAGTAGCCTAAATACTGTATTACATTCAGTAGTCTAAATACTGTATTACATTCAGCAGTCTAAATACTGTATTACATTAGGTAAATACTGTAATACATTCAGTAGCCTAAATACTGTATTACATTCAGTAGCCTAAATACTGTATTACATTCAGTAGCCTAAATACTGTATTACATTCAGTAGCCTAAATACTGTAATACATTCAGTCGCCTAAATACTGCATTACATTCAGTAGCCTAAATACTGTAATACATTCAGTAGCCTAAATACTGTATTACATTTAACATGTATTCACAGTTGATTGGGGGGAATCGGTACAGTTACATAGCGGGAAAATATTTTGAGAGCTTCAAGTTCCTTGGTGTCCACATCAACAACAAACTAGAATGGTCCAAACACACCAAGACAGTCATGAAGAGGGCACGACAAAGCCTATTCCCCCTCAGGAAACTAAAAAGATTTGGCATGGGTCCTGAGATCCTCAAAAGGTTCTACAGCTGCCACATCGAGAGCATCCTGACCGGTTGCATCACTGCCTTGTATGGTAATTGCTCGGCCACCGACAGCAAGGCACTACAGAGGGTAGTGCGTACGGCCCAGTACATCACTGGGGCTACGCTGCCTGCCATCCAGGACCTCTACACCAGGCGCTGTCAGAGGAAGGCCCCCAAAAATGTCAAAGACCCCAGCCACCCCAGTCATAGACTGTTCTCTCTACTACCGCAAGGCAAGCGGTACCGGAGTGCCAAGTCTAGGACTAAAAGGCTTCTCAACAGTTTTTACCCCCAAGCCATAAGACTCCGGAACAGGTAATCAAATGGCCACCCGGACTATTTGCATTGTGTGCCCCCACCAACCCCTCTTTTATGCTGCTGCTACTCTCTGTTTATCATATACGCATAGTCACTTTAACCATACCCACATGTACATACTACCTCAATCAGCCTGACTAACCGGTGTCTGTATGTAGCCTCGCTACTGTATATAGCCTCTCTACTGTTACAGACTGTCTTTTTACTGTTGTTTTATTTCTTTACTTACCTATTGTTCACCTAACATATTTTTTGTACTATTGGTTAGAGCCTGTAAGTAAGCATTTCACTGTAAGGTCTACTACACCTGTTGTATTCAGCATTTCACTGTAAGGTCTACTACACCTGTTGTATTCAGCATTTCACTGTAAGGTCTACTACACCTGTTGTATTCAGCATTTCACTGTAAGGTCTACTACACCTGTTGTATTCAGCATTTCACTGTAAGGTCTACTACACCTGTTGTATTCAGCATTTCACTGTAAGGTCTACTACACCTGTTGTATTCAGCATTTCACTGTAAGGTTCTACTACACCTGTTGTATTCAGCATTTCACTGTAAGGTCTACTACACCTGTTGTATTCAGCATTTCACTGTAAGGTCTACTACACCTGTTGTAGTCAGCATTTCACTGTAAGGTCTACTACACCTGTTGTATTCAGCATTTCACTGTAAGGTCTACTACACCTGTTGTATTCAGCATTTCACTTGTCTACTACACATGTTGTATTCAGCATTTCACTGTAAGGTCTACTACACCTGTTGTATTCAGCATTTCACTGTAAGGTCTACTACACCTGTTGTATTCAGCATTTCACTGTAAGGTTCTACTACACCTGTTGTATTCAGCATTTCACTGTAAGGTCTACTACACCTGTTGTATTCAGCATTTCACTGTAAGGTCTACTACACCTGTTGTATTAGGTCTACTACACCTGTTGTATTCAGCATTTCACTGTAAGGTCTACTACACCTGTTGTATTCAGCATTTCACTGTAAGGTCTACTACACCTGTTGTATTCAGCATTTCACTGTAAGGTCTACTACACCTGTTGTATTCAGCATTTCACTGTAAGGTCTACTACACCTGTTGTATTCAGCATTTCACTGTAAGGTCTACTACACCTGTTGTATTTGGCGCCCGTGACAAATAAACTTTGATTTGATTTGATTGACATTCCATCTAAAACAGTCCAGCCTGAGACAATTAACAGAAAGAAAAAGAGGAGACAAGGGAGCTGCTTCCACAGTCCTAATGCAGCCAACCAGTATCTTCCACAGTCCTAATGCAGCCAACCAGTATCTTCCACAGTCCTAATGCAGCCAACCAGTATCTTCCACAGTCCTAATGCAGCCAACCAGTATCTTCCACAGTCCTAATGCAGCCAACCAGTATCTCCCACAGTCCTAATGCAGCCAACCAGTATCTTCCACAGTCCTAATGCAGCCAACCAGTATCTTCCACAGTCCTAATGCAGCCAATCAGTATCTCCCACAGTCTTAATGCAGCCAACCAGTATCTCCCACAGTCCTAATGCATCCAGCCAGTATCTTCCACAGTCCTAATTCAGCCAACCAGTATCTTCCACAGTCCTAATGCAGCCAACCAGTATCTCCCACAGTCCTAATGCATCCAGCCAGTATCTTCCACAGTCCTAATGCAGCCAACCAGTATCTTCCACAGTCCTAATGCAGCCAACCAGTATCTTCCACAGTCCTAATGCAGCCAACCAGTATCTCCCACAGTCCTAATGCATCCAGCCAGTATCTTCCACAGTCCTAATGCAGCCAACCAGTATCTTCCACAGTCCTAATGCAGCCAACCAGTATCTCCCACAGTCCTAATGCATCCAACCAGTATCTTCCACAGTCTTAAAGCAGCCAACCAGAATCTCCCACAGTCCTAATGCATCCAACCAGTATCTCCCTCAGTCTTAAAGCAGCCAACCAGTATCTCCCACAGTCCTAATGCAGCCAACCAGTATCTCCCACAGTCCTAATGCATCCAACCAGTATCTTCCACAGTCTTAAAGCAGCCAACCAGTATCTCCCACAGTCCTAATGCAGCCAACCAGTATCTTCCACAGTCTTAAAGCAGCCAACCAGTATCTCCCACAGTCCTAATGCATCCAACCAGTATCTTCCACAGTCTTAAAGCAGCCAACCAGTATCTCCCACAGTCCTAATGCAGCCAGCCAGTATCTCCCACAGTCCTAATGCATCCAACCAGTATCTTCCACAGTCTTAAAGCAGCCAACCAGTATCTATCTAATCCCACCAGTATCTTCCAAAGTCTAATGCAGCCAACCAGTATCTCCCACAGTCCTCCCACAGTCCTAATGCATCCAACCAGTATCTTCCACCTCCTTAATGCAACCAACCAGTACCTTTGTGTTTCCATCCTGCATGAGTCTTCCAGGCAGACAACACCCCCCATGTCACTGTGTCTTTATCTAACACTCAGCCCGTTAAGCATTCCACAGTCTGGACCAGCATTGAGCCCAACAGGCACATAGTCAAGTCCAAAATTTAAAAAAAATATTATACACAAGAGAACAATTTTGGCCCGAACAACAGAGAGCCTGACTTCAGAGCACTGCTAATGCCTCCATTTAGCCTAAATGTCCAACAAAGCAAACAGTTTTTCAAAAATGCATCCTCTCTCACGCTCTCTCTCATATTCACAATACATTCATGATTATCCTTAATCATGGTAGCATCCACATTAACGAAGAAGTGTTCAGAAACATATATTGTAATATACAGTTGAAGTCGGAAGTTTACATACACCTTAGCCAAATAAGTTTAAACTCAGTTTTTCACAATTCCTGATGTTTAATCCTAGTAAAAATTCCCTGTCTTAGGTCAGTTAGGGTCACCACTTTATTCTAAGAATGTAAAATGTCTGAATAATAGTAGAGATAATTATTTAGTTCAGCTTTTATTTCTTTAATCACATTCCCAGTGGGTCGGAAGTTTACATACACTCAATTAGTATTTGGTAGAATTGCCTTTAAATTGTTTAACTTGGGTCAAACGTTTTGGGTAGCCTTCCACAAGCTTCCCACATCAAGTTGCGTTAATTTTGGCCCATTCCTCATGACAGAGCTGGTGTAACTGAGTCAGGTTTGTAGGCCTCCTTGCTCACACACGCCTTTTCAGTTCTGCCCACAAATTTTATATAGGATTGAGGTCAAGGCTTTGTGATGGCCACTCCAATACCTTGACTTTGTTGTCCTTTAAGCCATTTTGCCAAAACTTTGGAAGTGTGCTTGGAGTCATTGTCTATTTGGAAGACCCATTTGCGACCAAGCATTAGCTTCTTGACTGATGTCTTGAGATGTTGCTTCAATATATCCACATAATTTTCCATAATCTATTTTGTGAAGCCCACCAGTCCCTCCTGCAGCAAAGCACCACCACAACATGATGCTGCCACCCCTGTGCTTTACGGATGGGATGGTGTTCTTCGGCTTGCAAGCCTCCCCCTTTTTTTCCTCCAAACATAACGATGGTCATTAGGGCCAAACAGTTCTACTTTTGTTTCATCAGACCAGAGGACATTTCTCCAAAAGGTATGATCTTTGTCCCCATGTGCAGTTGCAAACTGTAGTGGACCTGTGTAGCTCAGTTGGTAGAGCATGGCGCTTGTAACGCCAGGGTAGTGGGTTCGATCCCCGGGACCACCCATACGTAGAATGTATGCATGCATGACTGTAAGTCGCTTTGGATAAAAGCGTCTGCTAAATGGCATATATTATTATTATATATTAGTCTGACTTTTTTTTATGGCAGTTTTGGAGCAGTGGCTTCTTTCTTGCTGAGCGGCCTTTCAGGTTATGTCAATATAGGACTTGTTTATCTGTGGTTATAGATACTTTTGTATCTGTTTCCTCCAGCATCTTCACAAGGCCCTTTGCTGTTGTTCTGGGCTTGATTTGCACTTTTCACACCACAGTATGTTCATCTCTAGGAGACAGAACGTGTCTACATCCTGAGCGGTATGAAGGCTGCATGGTCCCATGGTGTTTATACTTGCGTACTATTGTTTGTACAGATGAACGCGGAACCTTCAGGCGTTTTGAAATTGCTCCCAAAGGATGAACCAGACTTGTGGAGGTCTACAATTTTTTTTTGAGGCCTTAGCTGATTTCTTTTGATTTTCCCATGATGTCAAGCAAAGAGGCATTGAGTTTGAAGGTAGGCCTTGAAATACATCCACAGATACACCTCCAATTGACTCAAATAATATCCATTAGCCTATCAGAAGCTTCTAAATCCATGACATCATTTTCTGGAGTTTTCCAAGCTGTTTAAAGGCACAGTCAACTTAGTGTATCTAAACTTCTGACCCACTGAAATTGTGATACAGTGAATTATAAGTGAAATAATCTGTCTGTAAACAATTGTTGGAAAAATGACTTGTGTCATACACAAAGTAGTCCTAACCGACTTACCCAAACTAGTTTGTTAACAAGACATTTGTAGAGTGGTTGAAAAGCGAGTTTTAATGACTCCAACCTAAGTATGTAAACTTCCGACTTCAACTGTACCATTCAGTTCCTATTGTACACAACACAATCCCAAACACAACCAAAACAAACCGCACAGGCACCCAAAAAGTGAGTCATAAGCTTGATGTAGTCATTGTGTTCTAGGAATATTTGACCAACTACTCAAGTTTTTTGACTACTTTTATACACTTTAAGTGAATTTTCTAACTACTTATGATTATGAATTTTTGTTTTTGCAAATGAGGTGATTAGATACATAATGTGCTTTCATTTCTAAATGGTAAAAACGATACAGTACGTATGAAAATACCCTCTAATAAAATGATGTCCTGTCATCTCATATCAAACATTTGATCTCAACATTTGATGCTGGAGTATAGAGCCAAAGGAACACATTTTGGCTACAATGTCCAAATAAGTACGGAAGGGAGTGTAGGACATACTCTGGCAGCTTATTTAAAAAAAAACATGTTTTTAAATGTAACCTCTATTTAACTAGGCATGTCAGTTAAGAACACATTCTTATGTACAATGACGTCCTACCCCGGCCAAACCCGGACGACGCTGGGCCAATTGTGCACCGCCCTATAGGACACCCAAATCACGGCCGGTTGTGACACAGTCTGGATTTGAACCAGGGTGTCTGTAGTGACGCCTCTAGCACTGAGATGCAGTGCCTTAGACCGCTGTGATACAGCCTGGAATCTAACCAGGGTCTGTAGTGACACCTCTAGCACTGAGATGCAGTGCCTTAGACCGCTGTGATACAGCCTGGAATCTAACCAGGGTCTGTAGTGACGCCTCCGGCACTCAGATGAAGTGCCTTAGACCGCTGTGATACAGCCTGGAATCTAACCAGGGTCTGTAGTGACACCTCTAGCACTGAGATGCAGTGCCTTAGACCGCTGTGATACAGCCTGGAATCTAACCAGGGTCTGTAGTGACGCCTCCGGCACTCAGATGAAGTGCCTTAGACCGCTGTGATACAGCCTGGAATCTAACCAGGGTGTCTGTAGTGACGCCTCTAGCACTCAGATGAAGTGCCTTAGACAGCTGTGATACAGCCTGGAATCTAACCAGGGTCTGTAGTGACGCCTCCGGCACTCAGATGAAGTGCCTTAGACCGCTGTGATACAGCCTGGAATCTAACCAGGGTGTCTGTAGTGACGCCTCTAGCACTCAGATGAAGTGCCTTAGACCGCTGTGATACAGCCTGGAATCTAACCAGGGTCTGTAGTGACGCCTCCGGCACTCAGATGAAGTGCCTTAGACCGCTGTGATACAGCCTGGAATCTAACCAGGGTCTGTAGTGACGCCTCCGGCACTCAGATGAAGTGCCTTAGACCGCTGTGATACAGCCTGGAATCTAACCAGGGTCTGTAGTGACGCCTCCGGCACTCAGATGAAATGCCTTAGACCGCTGTGATACAGCCTGGAATCTAACCAGGGTCTGTAGTGACGCCTCTAGCACTGAGATGCAGTGCCTTAGACCGCTGTGATACAGCCTGGAATCTAACCAGGGTCTGTAGTGACGCCTCCGGCACTCAGATGAAGTGCCTTAGACCGCTGTGATACAGCCTGGAATCTAACCAGGGTCTGTAGTGACGCCTCCGGCACTCAGATGAAGTGCCTTAGACCGCTGTGATACAGCCTGGAATCTAACCAGGGTGTCTTATACGCCTCTAGCACTCAGATTTATAGACGCTGTGTACAGCCTGGAATCTAACCAGGGTCTGTATGGTCCGGCACTCAGATGAAGTGCCTTAGACTGTGATACAGCCTGGAATCTAACCAGGGTGTCTGTAGTGACGCCTCTAGCACTCAGATGAAGTGCCTTAGACCGCTGTGATACAGCCTGGAATCTAACCAGGGTCTGTAGTGACGCCTCCGGCACTCAGATGAAGTGCCTTAGACCGCTGTGATACAGCCTGGAATCTAACCAGGGTCTGTAGTGACGCCTCCGGCACTGAGATGAAGTGCCTTAGACCGCTGTGATACAGCCTGGAATCTAACCAGGGTCTGTAGTGACGCCTCCGGCACTCAGATGAAGTGCCTTAGACCACTGTGATACAGCCTGGAATCTAACCAGGGTCTGTAGTGACGCCTCTAGTACTGAGATGAAGTGCCTTGTGTGAAACAGCCTGGAATCTAACCAGGGTCTGTTGACGCCTCTAGTACTGAGATGCAGTGCCTTAGACCGCTGTGATACAAATCTAACCAGGGTCTATGTGACTCCGGCACTCAGATGAAGTGCCTTAGACCGCTGTGTACAGCCTGGAATCTAACCAGGGTCTGTAGTGACGCCTCTAGTATTGAGATGAAGTGCCTTAGACCGCTGTGATACAGCCTGGAATCTAACCAGGGTGTCTGTAGTGAATCTAGCACTCAGATGCAGTGCCTTAACCGCTGTGATACAGCCTGGAATCTAACCAGGGTGTCTTAGTGAAGCCTCTAGCACTCAGATGCAGTGCCTTAGACCGCTGTGATACAGCCTGGAATCTAACCAGGGTCTGTAGTGACACCTCTAGCACTGCGATGAAGTGCCTTAGACCACTGTGATACAGCCTGGAATCTAACCAGGGTGTTTGACGCCTCTAGTACTCAGATGCAGTGCCTTAGACCACTGTGATACAGCCTGGAATCTAACCAGGGTCTTAGTGAAGCCTCTAGTACTGAGATGAAGTGCCTTAGACCGCTGTGATATAGCCTGGAATCTAACCAGGGTCTGTAGTGACACTAGCACTCAGATGCAGTGCCTTAGACCGCTGTGATACAGCCTGGAATCTAACCAGGGTGTCTGTAGTGAAGCCTCTAGCACTCAGATGCAGTGCCTTAGACCGCTGTGATACAGCCTGGAATCTAACCAGGGTCTGTAGTGACACCTCTAGTACTGAGATGCAGTGCCTTAACTGGTCTAACCAGGGGACGCCTCCGGCACTCAGATGAAGTGCCTTAGACCGCTGTGATACAGCCTGGAATCTAACCAGGGTCTGTAGGACGCCTCTAGCACTCAGATGAAGTGCCTTAGGAACAGTGGGTGATACAGCCTGGAATCTAACCAGGGTCTGAACGCCTCTAGTATTGAGATGAAGTGCCTTAACCGCTGTGTACAGCCTGGAATCTAACCAGGGTGTCTGGTTAGCACTCAGATGCAGTGCCTTAGACCGCTGTGATACAGCCTGGAATCTAACCAGGGTGTCTGGTGAAGTCTAGCACTCAGATGCAGTGCCTTAGACCGCTGTGATACAGCCTGGAATCTAACCAGGGTCTGTAGTGACACCTCTAGCACTGCGATGAAGTGCCTTAGACCACTGTGATACAGGAATCTAACCAGGGTGTCTGTAGTGACGCCTCTAGTACTCAGATGCAGTGCCTTAGACCACTGTGATACAGCCTGGAATCTAACCAGGGTCTGTAGTGAAGCCTCTAGTACTGAGATGAAGTGCCTTAGACTGTGATATAGCCTGGAATCTAACCAGGGTCTGTGTGACACCTCTAGCACTGAGATGAAGTGCCTTAGACCGCTGTGATACAGCCTGGAATCTAACCAGGGTCTGTAGTGACGCCTCTAGCATTGAGATGAAGTGCCTTGGCTGTGATATAGCCTGGAATCTAACCAGGGTCTGTAGTGACACCTCTAGCACTGAGGTTAGACCGCTGTGATACAGCCTGGAATCTAACCAGGGTCTGTGGACGTCTAGCATTGAGATGAAGTGCCTTAGACCGCTGTGATACAGCCTGGAATCTAACCAGGGTCTGTAGTGACGCCTCTAGCATTGAGATGAAGTGCCTTAGACCGCTGTGATACAGCCTGGAATCTAACCAGGGTGTCTGTAGTGACGCCTCTAGCATTGAGATGAAGTGCCTTAGACCGCTGTGATACAGCCTGGAATCTAACCAGGGTGTCTGTAGTGAAGCCTCTAGCACTCAGATGCAGTGCCTTAGACCGCTGTGATACAGCCTGGAATCTAACCAGGGTGTCTGTAGTGAAGCCTCTAGCACTCAGATGCAGTGCCTTAGACCGCTGTGATACAGCCTGGAATCTAACCAGGGTGTCTGTAGTGACGCCTCTAGCATTGAGATGAAGTGCCTTAGACCGCTGTGATACAGCCTGGAATCTAACCAGGGTCTGTAGTGAAGCCTCTAGCATTGAGATGAAGTGCCTTAGACTGCTGTGATACAGCCTGGAATCTAAGCAGGGTCTGTAGTGAGGGAGCCCAAGCTCGGGAACTTAGGTGCCACCAGGAACGGGATGATCATGTATTAGCGACAGTATTAATATCAAGGTTTATAACAGGTTTATAACAGGTTATTAATATGGTTCTGTACTTAGACTAAGTACAGCTTCCCTGTACTCACTAGCTACTGACACATGACTGAGTGTGGTTGACAAGGCTTATAAGTCCCAGCAGCCACTTTCCCCTGTGTGCAGAGATGATGTAGTCATTCAAAAATCATGTTAAACACTATTATTGCACACAGTGAGTCCATGCAAATTATTATGTGACTTGTGAAGCACATGTTTACTCCTGAACGTATTTAGGCTTGTCGTAACAAAGGAGTTGAATACAAGATATTTAAACTTTTCATTTATCAATTCATAAAAAGATAATTCCACTTTGAAATAATAGGCCATTTATTTATTTTACCTTTATTTAACTAGACAAGTCAGTTAAGAACCAATTCTTATTTTCAATGACGGCCTAGGAACAGTGGGTTTAACTGGTCTAGGAACAGTGGGTTAACTGGTCTAGGAACAGTGGGTTAACTGGTCTAGGAACAGTGGGTTAACTGGTCTAGGAACAGTGGGTTAACCGGTCTAGGAACAGTGGGTTAACAGGTCTAGGAACAGTGGGTTAACAGGTCTAGGAACAGTGGGTTAACTGGTCTAGGAACAGTGGGTTAACTGGTCTAGGAACAGTGGCTTAACTGGTCTAGGAACAGTGGGTTAACTGGTCTAGGAACAGGAACAGTGGGTTAACTGGTCTAGGAACAGTGGGTTACCTGGTCTAGGAACAGTGGGTTAACTGGCCTAGGAACAGGAACAGTGGGTTACCTGGTCTAGGAACAGTGGGTTAACTGGTCTAGGAACAGTGGGTTAACTGGTCTAGGAACAGTGGGTTAACTGGTCTAGGAATAGTGGGTTAACTGGTCTAGGAACAGTGGGTTACCTGGTCTAGGAACAGTGGGTTAACTGGTCTAGGAACATGAACAGTGGGTTAACTGTTCTAGGAACAGTGGGTTAACTGGTCTAGGAACAGTGGGTTAACTGGTCTAGGAACAGTGGGTTACCTGGTCTAGGAACAGTGGGTTAACTGGCCTAGGAACAGGAACAGTGGGTTACCTGGTCTAGGAACAGTGGGTTAACTGGTCTAGGAACAGTGGGTTAACTGGTCTAGGAACAGTGGGTTACCTGGTCTAGGAACAGTGGGTTAACTGGTCTAGGAACAGGAACAGTGGGTTAACTGGTCTAGGAACAGTGGGTTACCTGGTCTAGGAACAGTGGGTTAACTAATATATAATAATAATAATAATATATGCCATTTAGCAGACGCTTTTATCCAAAGCGACTTACAGTCATGTGTGCATACATTCTACGTATGGGTGGTCCCGGGGATCGAACCCACTACCCTGGCGTTACAAGCGCCATGCTCTACCAACTGAGCTACAGAAGGACCGGTCTAGGAACAGGAACAGTGGGTTAACTGGTCTAGGAACAGTGGGTTAACTGGTCTAGGAACAGTGGGTTAACTGGTCTAGGAACAGGAACAGTGGGTTAACTGGTCTAGGAACAGTGGGTTAACTGGTCTAGGAATAGTGGGTTTAACTGCCATTGACACGCCATCCCAATTGAATCCATTTTAAATTCAGGCTCTAACCTGTGTAAAAAGTCACAGGGTGTTTCTGAAGATACTGTAGGTAAGGGTAAAATGAATAGGCAAACAGGATAGATAATAAACAGTAGCAGTAGCATATGTGATGACTCAAAAAGGGTCAATGCAAATAGTATGTGTAGCTATTTGGTTAACTACTTATCAGTCTTATGGCTTGGGGGTAGAAACTGTTCAAGGTCCTATTGGTTCCAGACTTGGAGCTCCGGTACCGCTTGCTGTGCGGTAGCAGCGAGAACAGTCTATGTCTAGACTTGGAGCTCCGGTACCGCTTGCTGTGCGGTAGCAGAGAGAACAGTCTATGACTAGACTTGGAGCTCCGGTACCGCTTGCTGTGCGGTAGCAGCGAGAACAGTCTATGACTAGACTTGGAGCTCCGGTACCGCTTGCTGTGCGGTAGCAGAGAGAACAGCCTATGACTAGACTTGGAGCTCCGCTACCGCTTGCTGTGCGGTAGCAGAGAGAACAACCTATGACTAGACATGGAGCTCTGGTACTGCTTGCTGTGCGGTAGCAGCGAGAACAGTCTATGACTAGGGTGGCTGGAGTCTTTGACTATTTTAGGGCTTTCCTCTGACACCGCCTGGTATAGAGGTCCTGGATGGCAGGGAGCTCAGCCCCGGTGATGTACTGGGCCATACCCACTACCCTCTGTAGCACCTTGCGGTCGGATGCCAAGCATTTGCCGTACCAAACATTGATGCAGACAGTCAAGATGCTCTCGATGGTGCAGCTGTAGAACTTTTTGAGGATCTGAGGACCCATGCCAAATCTTTACATCCTCCTGAGATGTAAAGAGGAAGAGACATTGTCATGCCTTTTTCACGACTGTGTTGGTATGTGTGGACCATGTTAATTCCTTAGTGATGGGGACACTGAGGAACTTGAAGGCTTTCGATCCATTCCACTACAGCCCTGCCGATGTGGATGGGGTTGTGCTCTGCCCTCCGTTTCCTGTAGTTCACAATCAGCTCCTTTGTCTTGCCGACCTTTATGGGAGAGGTTGTTTTCCTGCCACCACACTGCCGGGTCTCTGACCTCCTCCTTATAGGTTGTCTCATCGTCGTCAGTGATCAGGCCTACCACTGTTGTGTCGTCAACAAACTTTATGATGGTATTGTAGTCGTACGCGGCCAAGCAATTGTGGGTGAACGGGGAGTACAGGAGGAGACTAAGCACACATTCATGAGGGGCCAGCATAGCGGATGTGTTGTTGCCTACCCTCACCACCTGGGGGCGGCCCGTCAGGATGTCCAGGATCCAGATGCAAAATGAGATGCTCAGTCCAAGGGTCCTGAGCTTAGTGATGAGCTTGGAGGGTACTATGTTGTTGAACACTGAGCTCCAGTCATTGAACAGCATTCTCACATAGGTCTCTTGTCCAGGTGGGAGAGGCCAGTGTTGAGTGCAATAGAGATTGCGTCATCTGTGGATCTGTTGGGGCGGTATGTGAATTGGAGTGGGTCCAGGGTGTCTGGGATGTTGTTGTTGATATGAGTCATGACCAGCCTTTCAAGGCTACAGATGTGGGTGCTACGGGGTGACAGTCATTCAGACAGGTTACCTTGACATTCTTGATGATGTTCTGCTTGAAACATGTAAGTTTTACATACTGGGTCGGGGAAAGGTTGAAAATGTCAGTGGAGACACTTGCCAGCTGGTCAGCGCATGGTCTGAATACACGTCCTGGTAATTAACATTAACCTGTTTGAAGGTCTCACTTTGGGCCTTCACAACAGGGGCAGGGACGTCCAGGATAGCCCCCTGGTGTAACCAGCCTCCAACAGCCCTCCCTTGAGTGCAGCCCTGTGTCCCTCACACTGGCAGCAGGACTGGAGCCCCTCCCCTTAATCCAATGCCACCACTCACACTGGCAGCAGGACTGGAGCCCCTCCCCTTAATCCAATGCCACCACTCACACTGGCAGCAGGACTGGAGCCCCTCCCCTTTATGAAATGCCACTAATCACACTGGCAGCAGGAATGGAGCCCCTCCCCTTAATCCAATGCCAGCACTCACACTGGCAGCAGGACTGGAGCCCCTCCCCTTAATCCAATGCCACCACTCACACTGGCAGCAAGACTGTAGCCCCTCCCCTTAATCCAATGCCACCACTCACACTGATGGAGGTCCCATGACCTCAAAAAGCCACTGGTTGGTTGTGTGTCTATTTTTAAAAAGGGGTTAGCCCAGGCGTGGGGAGTTTTGAAAGAGATTAGTAAGAGGTAATCGTACCATTGTACCCTCAGGGCAGTGAGAGTCTGCGTGTCATCAGGTTCTCATGGGGCCTCCCCCTCTCTCTCTCTCTCTCGCTCTTTCTCCCTGTCTCCGTCCCGACAGATGGGAGTGGGAGTTACATGCCTGAGTGTACACACCCACACATTACACGTATATACTGAAGTGCATCCCTTATGCTGATGGATGCTACTTGAGGAAAGATGGAAGGAACTGTCTGGAAAAGTGCTCTGGTGCAGTGGGGGAACCGGAGGGATCTAGATAAGGTACACTCCTCAAAAATAGTTCCATAAGGGTTCTGTGGTTGTCCCCATAGGAGAACCCTTTTTTGGTTCCAACTAGAACCGCCTTTTTCGGTTCCAAGTAGAACCCTCTGTGGAAAGGTTTCTACATGGAACCCATAAAAGGTGTACCTGGAACCAAAAAGTGTTCTATCTGGAACCAAAAGGGTTCTCCTATGGGGACAGCCGAAGAACCCTTTTTGGATCTAGATAGCACCTTTTTTTCTAAGAGTGTACCAGCCAAGCCAGCACAAAACCTAGTGCAGTGGCACGAGACTACCTACACTCTACAGCAGTGGTATTCAAACACAAGTAAAATACCTAAGAGTAATGACTATTGTATGGGACAATACACACATGTTTTTGAGAAAGATAATTAGAAATTACAATTTTAATGAGTATATGTATTTATTGGTTTTCTTTTCATTATGATAAGAGAAGAAAATACAATGAAATGTAACGTTATTTGTTGATGTGAAAATCTACATTTGCCGGTTTTAAGGTGGTGTTATTAGATTTGGGGCGGGGTCATGAGAAATTATTGTGAAAAAAATAGGGGCCGCAGAAATTCTGGTGAAAAAAAGTGGAATACCAATGTTCTATCAGGAGCAGACTAGAGAGAGAAAGACCTGAAGTATGTGGTTCATGTCACACTATACAGATGCAGGATCTTAATTTGATCAAGTTTCCTACAGCAGGAAAATAATCCTGCAGCAACAGGACGTGAATTTTGTGGATTATAACAAACAATTCACAGTGACAGGATGCCCTGCTATTGTCGTGCACCATCCTCTCTGAATTATGTCAGGGCGAGGTTAGCGAGGGACCACAATGCACTACCATGTTCCATCCTGTGACATCCTTCTTAGCCATGCTGCCTGTCAGATGTAAATCCATATTGTGAACCAAGCAGAGGTGTAGTGGTACGTGGAGAAGGTAGGTATACTCAAATTTTGTCAAATGAATTTGAACGGCCAAGGAACTATTCTATGACAAACAATGTCAAACTCAATGAGAAACTATTATTTTACTTTGTCATATGCATTCTGCTGTTCTATTCGTTTTCTTTCAACTTTCTTTCTTTGTCCAGCAGCCAAAGGCATCATCCTAGTCATATTAGCAGCCCATGATAGTTGTTGCATCCTTAGATATCTTCTCTCTAAATCTCAAATGGATATTTCCACCTGTGACCATGAAACCGCTTGCATGTGCTGCGTATTTTAGAATGATGTTTTCCCGCAATTTGCATTTTGTCTAACGCCTTGTGTGTACACCGGTGAGCTGAAAATGTGAAGAATTAACAGTTCATCAACATTTTAAGCGAAACATTCTGATCTGATCCATCAGCCTTATAATTGATACGCCGTATATCTCCACTGCACTAAGGATCCGTTGATTCGCCTCCGTTGATACGGATCCTTGGGATTAAAAAGTGAGTATACGAGGGGATGTGTGTGTGTGTGTGTGTGTGTGTGTGTGTGTGTGTGTGTGTGTGTGTGTGTGTGTGTGTGTGTGTGTGTGTGTGTGTGTGTGTGTGTGTGTGTGTGTGTGTGTGTGTGTGTGTGTGTGTGTGTGTGTGTTGGTGTGTTGGACCATCGGGCTTGTCTAGCAACCCTTACTTGAGAAAATGTAGAGCTGTATCTTTAAAGGTGCCAACTGTAGAGCATATTTTGGTTTCGCCTAGCATCTATCACAATCAGCAAGCTATCTAGAGCATGTTTTGGTTTCGCCTAGCATCTATCACGATCAGCAAGCTATCTAGAGCATGTTTTGGTTTCGCCTAGCATCTATCACAATCAGCAAGCTATCTAGAGCATGTTTTGGTTAGCCTGGCATCTATCACAATCAGCAAGCTATCTTGAGCATGTTTTGGTTAGCCTGGCATCTATCACAATCAGCAAGCTATCTAGAGCATGTTTTGGTTAGCCTGGCATCTATCACAATCAGCAAGCTATCTAGAGCATGTTTTGGTTTCGCCTAGCATCTATCACAATCAGCAAGCTATCTAGAGCATGTTTTGGTTAGCCTAGCATCTATCACAATCAGCAAGCTATCTAGGGCAAGTTTTGGTTTCGCCTAGCATCTATCACGATCAGCAAGCTATCTAGAGCAAGTTTTGGTTAGCCTAGCATCTATCACGATCAGCAAGCTATCTAGAGCATGTTTTGGTTAGCCTGGCATCTATCACAATCAGCAAGCTATCTAGAGCATGTTTTGGTTTCGCCTAGCATCTATCACAATCAGCAAGCTATCTAGAGCATGTTTTGGTTAGCCTGGCATCTATCACAATCAGCAAGCTATCTAGAGCATGTTTTGGTTTTACCTAGCATCTATCACAATCAGCAAGCTATCTAGAGCATGTTTTGGTTTCGCACAGGTTCCCACAGGTTGTTTTCATATCACAAACAAAGGTCTGTTTGAGAGCTATTATCTTGCTGTAGCCTGTCTATGAATAACATGATGTTAATGAACCAAGTAAACTAACCAGGAGAATAGCTGTCACGTCCTGACCTTAGATATCTCTGTTTTTCTATATATTTTGGTTAGGTCAGGGTGTGACTAGGGTGGGTACTCTAGTTTTTCTATGTCTAGGGTTTTGTAGGTCTAGGTTTTTTTGTATGTCTACGTTGGCCTGATATGGTTCCCAATCAGAGACAGCTGTTTATCGTTGTCTCTGATTGGGGATCATATTTAGGTAGCCAAATTTCCTCATTTGTGTTGTGGGATCTTGACTATGTTTAGATGCCATTCTGCACTAAGTTGTAGAGCTTCACCTTTCGTTTGTTGTTTTTGTTAAGTGTTTCATTCATTAAAAGAGAACGTACGCATTCCACGCTGCGCCTTGGTCCGATCCTTAAAAACGAACGTGACAATAGCATGTAAGGGCCTAAACAAGACCTCGGATCCTATTCTTTGTTTTGGGAAAAGTCATTGTCATAGGGAGACTATATGATGAGCCAGTCGTTACAGAGACGGCCTGTAATGCCCATGACCCTATTATAAGACATTATAGAGGCTCATTACAAAGACTCATACATGCTTGTAACAAGATATAAAGCATTACACTTCCAGCCTTTAAGTAAAGTGTTTCCAAAGTATTTAGCACAGCCCTTCCCATAAATCATCTCTCTATTCCCTTAATAAATACCGTTTCACTCTGCCAGCAAAAAGAGATCGCAATTTCTATCTTAATGGGTTAGCTGATGATTCAGCCTGTGCTATTTCTCACGGCCAAATAGAAGCAATTAGTTGCTTGATTGATGAGTAACTCTGCCCCAGGAGTAACTCTGAACTAGAGGTTCATTAGGAAATACTCAGGGCCCTAATGATGATTAATGACAGCCAATAAATAAAACTGTAGCCGGCCAAGATGACTAAGAGGAAAGAAAATCTTATTGCAAAATAACGCTTTTTAAAAAATTCATTGATGGAAACACCAGTCGATGGAAATACATTTGACCATCATGCTTATAGATTCATTTGCATAAGTGGATTTAAATTTGCCTGTGTTTATGTATCTTATTTGTCCAACATACAGTGGGGCAAAAAAGTATTTAGTCAGCCTTTAGTCAGCCACCAATTGTGCAAGTTCTCCCACTTAAAAAGATGAGAGAGGCCTGTAATGACAGACAAAATTAGAAAAAAAAATCCAGAAAATCACATTGTATGATTTTTTATGAATTTATTTGCAAATTATGGTGGAAAATAAGTATTTGGTAACCTACAAACAAGCAAGATGTCTGGCTCTCACAGACCTGTAACTTCTTCTTTAAGAGGCTCCTCTGTCCTCCACTCGTTACCTGTATTAATGGCACCTGTTTGAACTTGTTATCAGTATAAAAGACACCTGTCCACAACCTCAAACAGTCACACTCCAAACTTCACTATGGCCAAGACCAAAGAGCTGTCAAAGGACACCAGAAACAAAATTGTAGACCTGCACCAGGCTGGGAAGATTGAATCTGCAATAGATAAGCTGCTTGGTTTGAAGAAATCAACTGTGGGAGCAATTATTAGGAAATGGAAGACATATAAGACCACTGATAATCTCCCTCGATCTGGGGCTCCACGCAAGATCTCACCCTGTGAGGTCAAAATGATCACAAGAATGGTGAGCAAAAATCCCAGAACCACACAGGGGGACATAGTGAATGACCTGCAGAGAGCTGGGACCAAAGTAACAAAGCCTACCATCAGTAACACATTACTCCGCCTGGGACTCAAATCCTGCAGTGCCAGACGTGTCCCCCTGCTTAAGCCAGTACATGTCCAGGCCCGTCTGATGTTTGCTAGAGAGCATTTGAATGATCAAGAAGAAGATTGGGAGGATATCAGATGAAACCAAAATATAACTTTTGGGTAAAAACTCAACTCGTTGTGTTTGGAGGACAAAGAATGCTGACCTTATATAGATAGGTGGGTGCCTTTCCAAGTCATGTCCAATCAATTGAATTCACCACAGGTGGACTCAAATCAAGGTGTAGAAACATCTCAATGATGATCAATGGCAACAGATAGCACCTGAACTCAATTTCAGGTCTCATAGCAAAGGGTCTGAATACTTATGTAAATAAGGTATTCTAAAAACCTGTTTTCGCTTTGTTATTATGGGGTATTGTGATGTCATTATGGGGTATTGTGATGTCATCGTGGGGTATTGTGATGTCATTATGGGGTATTGTGTGTAGATTGATGAGGATTTTTTTAAATGTTTGAACCATTTTAGAATAATGCTGTAAAGTAACAAAATGAGGGGAAAATCAAGGGGTCTGAATACTTCCCGAATGCACTGTACTTAATTATTTGAAATCTGAATGTTTTTTTTTTCATATTATGAGGCATGTCTTACCTTGCTTAAAAGAAGCCTACATGTGAAATCCGACCATGGAAACGTGGAGCCAATTATTTTACAAAGATTTCAAGTTTTTGAAAGCTTACAATTGATCCTACGCTTTCTACCGTTCTGCGTGTCAGTTATGATTTTCATATGCGTATTTTCTGTTTCATTTCAATAATAAAGTTTGTTTGCCAAAGTAATTGTCACGTGGTTAATCATAAAAATCTGAATTCAAATGATACAATTCTAAAAGTTAAACATCAACTACTACTGAGATCACCAGCCTCTGCCATATGGACACATTGATACACCGTGTTAGGCCTATAACGTCCTTCCATTGCTCTTTCACACCGAGGATTGGTGACTATCAAGAGGGGAGATTGTTGGAAAGATTTGTCAAATAGCTTACTGTGAGGAACTATAGTGTTACTATATTATCATTCTCAATTGGACGTTAAAAACCCCACAACATTCCAACATGTCTGCGCAGCAGGCCCAGTACTTCTAACCGTACTCACGACACGCGCTCTCCCTCAACATTATCAGGGCAGAAAAACCAGACACTTGCTCATTGCTCACATTCAGTCCTTCAAACAAGACAATGAAAACATTTACAAATCTCAGTAATTATGGTTATGAAATAAACCAAAACGTTTTTCTCACAAGTGCAGCAGGGTGTGAACTCTGCAAACAACGTTTCCACTCTGAGAATGAGAATGGTAAATGACTGTAATTAAAACATGCATTGACAAAAATGTATGTAACTAAAAGACGGGGATTAATGGTATATTTACTACTGGTGACATATGTAATGGGGAATTTATAAAACATTCAATAAAAGGGACAAACACTTCACAAAATTAAACAATGAAAGCGCATGAATTGGCGGGAGACAGCTGTGCTATTCTAGAGAGAGAGACTCGCCTATATCTTCACCTTTTTGTCTCATCATTTTTAATTATCCTCCAGACACATTATCTTCACTCATATGTTGGATGTTTTTCACTGACAGCCGCAACTCAATAACCAGCTCGGCCAAAATATTTCACCAGAAATCACGACTTCGCCACAGAGGAATCGAGGATCAGTAGCTTTTTAAAGACACTGTGGGTCTTTAAGTGGCATGCTTCTGAAGGAAACTGTGGGCCTTTAGGTGGCATGCTTCTGAAGGAAACTGTGTCTTTAGGTGGCATGCTTCTGAAGGAAACTGGGATCTTTAGGTGGCATGTTTCTGAAGGAAACTGTGGGTCTTTAGGTGGCATGTTTCTGAAGGAAACTGTGGGTCTTTAGGTGGCATGCTTCTGAAGGAAACTGTGGGTCTTTAGGTGGCATGTTTCTGAAGGAAACTGTGGGTCTTCTGGGTCTTTAGGTGGCATGTTTCTGAAGGAAACTGTGGGTCTTTAGGTGGCATGTTTCTGAAGGAAACTGTCTTTGGGTCTTTGAAGGACACTGTGGCATGTTTCTGAAGGAAACTGTGGGTCTTTAGGTGGCATGTTTCTGAAGGAAACTGTGGGGTGGCTTTGAAGGAAACTGTGGGTCTTTAGGTGGCATGCTTCTGAAGGAAGGTGGCACTGTGGGTCTTTAGGTGGAAGGAAACTGTGGGTCTTTAGGTGGCATGTTTCTGAAGGAAACTGTGGGTCTTTAGGTGGCATGCTTTCTGGGAGGTGGCATGTTTCTGAAAACTGTGGGTCTTTAGGTGGCATGTTTCTGAAGGAAACTGTGGGTCTTTAGGTGGCTGAAGGAAATGTTTCTGGCAAGGAAACTGTGGGTCTTTAGGTGGCATGTTTCTGAAGGTCTTTAGGTGGCACTGTGGGTCTTTAGGTGGCATGTTTCTGAAGGAAACTGTGGGTCTTTAGGTGGCATGCTTCTGAAGGAAACTGTGGGTCTTTAGGTGGCATGTTTCTGAAGGAAACTGTGGGTCTTTAGGTGGCATGCTTCTGAAGGAAACTGTGGGTCTTTAGGTGGCATGTTTCTGAAGGAAACTGTGGGTCTTTAGGTGGCATGTTTCTGAAGGAAACTGTGGGTCTTTAGGTGGCATGTTTCAGGGTAGTGTCTGAAGGAAACTTGTGGGTCTTTAGGTGGAATCTTTAAGGAAATTGGTCTTTAGGTGGCATGCTTTGAAGGACACTGTTGGTCTTTAGGTGGCATGCCCCTTGAAACTGTTTCTTTTGGCATTGTTAGGGATCTTAATGTTTCTGAAGGAAACTGGGTCTTTAGGTGGCATATGAAAAACTGTGGGTCTTTAGGTGCATGCTTCCAATAAACTATGATTTGATGTGTTCTGAAGGACACTGTTGTGGGTCTTTAGGTGGCATGTTTCTGAAGGAAACTGGGTCTTTAGGTGGCATGTTTCTGAATACAAAGCAGAACACTGCTAATTATTGGAAGCTTTGTTTACAAATGTCCTGCAAACTTTGACACAAAATGAAGTTATGAGTGTTGGGTTTTAAATGCATGTTATCTTTATCAGAAACTGTGGGTCTTTAGGTGGCATGTTTCTGAAGGAAAAGGTGGCATGTTTCTGAAGGACACTGGGTCTTTAATGTGAAGAAACTGTGGGTCTTTAGGTGGCATGCTTCTGAAGAAACTGTGGTCTTTAGGTTTCTGGCATGTTTCTAAAGGTCTGCCTGTCTGTTGTGGCATGTCTGCTTGGTCTTCCTGCCTGCCTGCCTGTCTGCCTGTCTTTGCGTTCCTGGATGCCTGTCTGAAACTGTGGGTCTTTAGGTGGCATGTCTGCCTGAAGGAAACTGCCTGGTCTTTAGGTGCATGCCTTCTGAAGGAAACTGTGGGTCTTTAGGTGGCATGTTTTCTGAAGGTCTGTTACCTCCATGTCTACCTGACTACTGGGTCTTTAGGTGGCTTGTCTACCTGACTACCTGTCTGAAGGAAGGACACTGTGGGTCTTTAGGTGGCATGCCTTCTGCATGAAACTGTGGGTCTTTAGGTGGCATGTTTCTACACTGCCTGCTACCTTGTCTGTCTGTCTGTCTGTCTGTGGGTCTTTAGGTGGCATGCTTCTGAAGGAAACTGTCTTTAGGTGGCATGTTTCTGAAGGAAACTGTGGGTCTTCTGGTGTCTGTTATCTGTAGTGTCTGGGTCTTGTGTCTTCTGAATCTGTTAATCAAATTGTCTGTCTGTTACTTTTGTCTTTCTTTCCCCTTGAATCCTGTCACTATTTACTGCATTGTTAGGAGCTAGTAACTTTGCTCCCGGCTATAAAAACCTGCTAAACTGTGTATGCAACCAATAAACTATGATTTGATGTGTGTAGGTACAGCAGTCTCCCCAGTCCCAATCACAATGCTATTCTCCAACTATCACTGGGCAATTACTATCAGCCGATGGACAAGCAGCAGAACACTGCTAATTATTGGAAGCTTTGTTTGACAAATGTCCTGCAAACTTTGACACAAAATGAAGTTATGAGTGTTGGGTTTTTAAATGTGTTATCTTTATCAGTTAAGTTGGTCCAAGGACCTAATCAAAGAGAGCAATCAGTGAAACAAATTGAGATAAATAGTACTTTTGCAGGGCTCCACATCTAGGTTTCTACCCTCTAAACTGGTCTGCCTGTCTACCTGTCTGTCTGTCTGCTTTGACCGTTCCTGCCTGCCTGCCTGTCTGCCTGTCTGCTTGGGTTCCTGCCTGCCTGCCTGTCTGCCTGTTTGTCTCCTTGCCTGTCTACCTGTCTGCCTGTCTACCTACCTGCCTGCCTGTCTACCTGTCTGCCTGTCTACCTACCTGCCTGCCTGTCTACCTGCCTGCCTGTTTGTCTCTCTCTGTCTGTCTGTCTACCTCCTTGTCTACCTGACTACCTGTCTGTCTACCTCCTTGTCTACCTGACTACCTGTCTGTCTACCTGTCTCCCTGTCTGCATGTCTACCTGCCTGTCTGCATGTCTACCTGCCTGTCTGCCTGCCTGTCTACCTGCCTGCTACCTTGTCTGTCTGTCTGTCTGTCTGTCTGTCTGTCTGTCTGTCTGTCTGTCTGTCTGTCTGTCTGTCTGTCTGTCTGTCTGTCTGTCTGTCTGTCTGTCTGTCTGTCTGTCTGTCTGTCTGTCTGTCTGTCTGTCTGTCTGTCTGACTGGGTCTGTCTGTCTGTCTTCCTCCCTATCTGCCTGTCACTATCAGGACTGGAGAGACTCTGTAGGTGGCTAGACTGGAACCCAGGCTGATCAGCACTATCACTGGAGGAGAGACTCTGTAGGAGACAGACTGGAACCCAGGCTGATCAGATCAGGAGGAGAGACTCTGTAGGAGACAGACTGGAACCCAGGTTGATCAGCACTATCAGGAGGAGAGACTCTGTAGGAGACAGACTGGAACTCAGGCTGATCACCTCTCCTGATGGAGAATAGGCTTTGTTGTGCCCTCTTCACCTGGTCTTTGGACCATGATAGTTTGTTGGTGATGTGGACACTCAAACTCTTCCACTACAGCCCCGTCAATGAGAATGGTTCTCCTTTTCCTGTAGTCCACAATCATCTCCTTTGTCTTGATCACTTTGAGGGAGAGGGTTGTTGTCCTGGCACCACACTACCAGGTCTCTGACCCACTATATTGTGCACTACTTTAGACCAGGACCCTATAAAGTGTACTACTTTTGACCAGGGCCCTTAGGACACTATGTAGGATATAGTGTACCATCTGGGAAGCATCCTAGGAGACAATTAGGAGGTAGAGCTTGTTGAATAACTCGTCTGATCTCTTTAGACCAGGACCCTATAAAGTGCACTACTTTTGACCAGGGCCCTTAGGGCACTATGTAGGGAATAGGGTACCATTTGGGATACCTAGGAGACAATTAGGAGGTAGAGCTTGTTGAGTAACTCGTGCAAATGACTTTCAGGAAATCCAGAGTGTACCGTATACCACAACGACAATGACACTGTGGGTTGGTCACATTGTGGCTGACAGACAGACAAAAACACAAAAAAGGTGACTCCCTCAGCTGAGCAGTTGCTCTGTGTTGCTACATAAACACAAATTTGCTTCCAGAAATCCCAGCCAGGCTCAATTCCAGGGAAGGAGGTTGAGGGCGCTGGCTGGCTGGCTGGCTGGCTGGCTGGCTGGCTGGCTGGCTGACTGAGTGGCTGGCTGGCTGGCTGACTGAGTGGCTGGCTGGCTGGCTGACTGAGTGGCTGGCTGGCTGGCTGACTGAGTGGCTGGCTGGCTGACTGGGTGACTGACTGGGTGACTGACTGGGTGACCGACTGGGTGGTTGACTGACTGGGTGACTGACTGCGTGGCTGACTGGGTGGTTTACTGACTGGGTGGTTTACTGACTGGGTGGTTGACTGGGTGGCTGACTGAGTGGCTGACTGGATGGCTGACTGAGTGGCTGACTGGGTGGCTGACTGGGTGGCTGACTGGGTGGCTGACTGGGTGGTTGACTGGGTGGCTGACTGGGTGGTGACTGACTGGGTGGCTGACTGGGTGGTTGACTGACTGGGTGGCTGACTGGGTGGCTGACTGGGTGGCTGACTGGGTGGCTGACTGGATGGTTGACTGACTGGGTGGCTGACTGACTGGCTGGTTGACTTGACTGGCTGACAGACTGGGTGGCTGACTGGGTGGTTGACTGGGTGGCTGACTGGGTGTCTGACTGGGTGGCTGACTGGGTGGCTGACTTGGCTGACTGGGTGGTTTGGCTGACTGGGTGGTGACTGACTGGGTGGCTGACTGAGTGGCTGACTGGATGGCTGACTGGGTGGACTGACTGCGTGGTTGACTGACTGGGTGGCTGACTTGGCTGACTGGGTGGTTTACTGACTGGGTGGCTGACTGGGTGGCTGACTGGGTGGCTGACTGGGTGGCTGACTGGGTGGTTGACTGGGTGGCTGACTGGGTGGTTGACTGACTGGGTGGCTGACTGGGTGGCTGACTGGGTGGCTGACTGGGTGGCCGACTGGGTGGCTGACTGAGTAGCTGACTGGATGGCTGACTGGGTGGCTGACTGGGTGGCTGACTGTGTGGTTGACTGGATGGCTGACTGGGTGGCTGACTGGGTGGCTGACTGGATGGTTGACTGACTGGGTGGCTGACTGACTGGCTGGTTGACTTGGTGGCTGACTTGGTGGCTGACAGACTGGGTGGCTGGCTGGGTGGCTGACTGGGTGACTGACTGGGTGGCTGACTGGGTGGCTGACTGGGTGGTTGACTGGGTGGCTGACTGGGTGGTTGACTGGGTGGCTGACTGGGTGACTGACTGGGTGGCTGACTGGGTGGCTGACTGGGTGGCTGACTGGGTGACTGACTGGGTGGTTGACAGACTGGGTGGCTGGCTGGGTGGCTGGGTGGTGACTGACTGACTGGGTGGCTGACAGACTGGGTGGCTGACTGGACTGACTGGTTGACTAACTGGGTGGCTGACTTGGTGGCTGACTGGGTGGCTGACTGGGTGGCTGACTGGGTGGCTGACTGGGTGGCTGACTGGATGGTTGACTGACTGGGTGGCTGACTGGGTGGCTGACTGGGTGGTTGACTGGATGGTCTGACTGGGTGGCTGACTGGGTGGCTGACTGGGTGGTTGACTGGATGGCTGACTGGGTGGCTGACTGGGTGGCTGACTGGATGGTTGACTAAAACCTCTGGGTAGGGCTGACTGACTGGCTGGTTGACTTGGTGGCTGACAGACTGGGTGGCTGACTGGGTGGTTGACTGGGTGGCTGACTGGGTGTCTGACTGGGTGGTTGACTGGGTGGCTGACTGGGTGGCTGACTGGGTGGTTGACTGGGTGGCTGACTGGGTGGTTGACTGACTGGGTGGCTGACTGGGTGGCTGACTGGGTGGCTGACTGGGTGACTGACTGGGTGGTTGACTGACTGGGTGGCTGACTGGGTGGCTGACTGGATGGTTGACTGACTGGGTGGCTGACTGGGTGGCTGACTGGGTGACTGACTGGGTGGTTGACTGACTGGGTGGCTGACTGGGTGGCTGACTGGATGGTTGACTGAATGGGTGGCTGACTGGGTGGCTGACTGGGTGACTGACTGGGTGGCCGACTGGGTGGCTGACTGAGTAGCTGACTGGATGGCTGACTGGGTGGCTGACTGGGTGGCTGACTGGGTGGTTGACTGGGTGGCTGACTGGGTGGCTGACTGGGTGGCTGACTGGATGGTTGACTGACTGGGTGGCTGACTGACTGGCTGGTTGACTTGTTGGCTGACAGACTGGGTGGCTGGCTGGGTGGCTGACTGGGTGACTGACTGGGTGGTTGACTGACTGGGTGGGTTGGCTGACTGGGTGGCTGACTGGGTGGTTGACTGGGTGGCTGACTGGGTGACTGGCTGGGTGGCTGACTGGGTGACTGACTGGGTGGCTGACTGGGTGGTTGACTGGGTGGCTGACTGGGTGACTGGCTGGGTGGCTGACAGACTGGGTGGCTGGCTGGGTGACTGACTGGGTGGCTGACTGGCTGGTTGACTTGGTGGCTGACAGACTGGGTGGCTGACTGGGTGGTTGACTGACTGGGTGGCTGACTGGGTGGCTGACTGGGTGGTTGACTGACTGGGTGGCTGACTGGGTGGCTGACTGGCTGGTTGACTTGGTGGCTGACTGTGTGGTTGACTGACTGGGTGGCTGACTGGGTGGCTGACTGGGTGGTTGACTTGGTGGCTGACAGACTGGGTGGCTGGCTGGGTATCCGTTATTGAAACAGCAAATATGATGTATTATATTAACTGTACAACAAGCATACAACATCTCCCGTAGGGAATGATGCACTGTCGTAAAGGGCACCTGGACATTCGGTTGAAGTTGGAAGTTTACATACACCTTAAAACCTCTTGGGAATAGGGCTGTTTACTGCCCCCGCTGGAGTAATTGCGTGCCCATAGTAAACATAATTTTTTTTTGTCAAAAGTTGCTAATATATGCAAATAAAAATTATTATTGAATAGAAAACACTCTAAAGCTTATAAAACCGTTTAGATTATGTCTGTATGTAAAGCAGAACTCTCAGGGCAGTCATTCTCCCAAACTCTGTCTTGTCATCAGAAAAGTTGGCCCAACTTTGACGTCATCGCCCCCACCCTTCCCAAGCACCTACAGGTCTGGGAACAGTCTCTCTGTCTTCAGCGCGATCTCAGCTTTCAATGGGGATTCTCATTGTGAGAATCGCACGCTCACGAGAGTTTTGGCGGGCCGAAACCTTTCGGTCACGCGAAAAAACAGGTCACTCTCATGCGCACTCTGCTCCGGTCCTGTCTTTTTTCCAAGATCGATTATACAATGCATGCGTTTCTGTTCGTCCTCACGATTGCTGTACACCTTTATAACATGTTAAAGCTTGATTATGAAGTTAGTTTGACAAGTTTAGTCGACATATAATATGTAAGTTCGACGTTTTGGTGCGCATCCACTTGGCTTTTGGCTACATTTCAACCGAAATGTGTCGTGTTTGAGAACCGAAAGACACAGACTGCAAAACTAAACGCTGTTTTTGGTAAGTATAATTCCTTCCAGGTCTTCTGATGGAAGAACAGCAAAGGTAAGGGAATATTTATGTGGTAAATTTGGGTTTCTGTGGACTCCAAGATAGAGGAGCCATAATGCTACTTTTTGAGCGCCGACTCATAGTATAGCCTAGTGAACGAAACCTGTAACGTTAAAAATAAATGTAACACAGCGATTGCATTCAGAAGAAGTGTATCTAACTATATATATGTAGAACATGCATATTTAGTCAAAGTTTATGATGTGTATTCCTTGTTAGCTGACGTTATCTGCCAGAGCTATCGTCATTTCTCAGGACATTTGAGTAGCATTTTTTGAACGATGCATCATTGTAAACAGAGATTTATGGATATATATAGCATATTATTGAAAAAAACATAAATGTACTGTGTAACATGTTATATTACTGTCATCTGATGAAGATTTCAAAAGGTTAGTGCATTATTTTTCTTTTAATCCTGCGTTTGTTGATTGCATATTTTTTTCAACTTGGCTATGCAAATTAGCTGTGTCTTCGGTGGTGGTTTGACATAAATATGTGCTATGTTTTCGCCGTAAAACATTTTAGAAATCAGACTTTCTGGGTAGATAAACAAGGTGTTTATCTTTCATTTGAGCCATTGGACTTGTTAATGTGTGGAGGTTAAATATTTTTAGGAATATGTTTGCGTTCCATGCGCCAGCTTCCAGCTGAACGTGGGGGGGGGTGTTCTAACCCTAGTCCCCTTCTGGTTAACAAATACATTTAAACTCAGTTTTTCACAATTCCTGACATTTAATCCTAGACAATATTCCCTGTCTTGGGTCAGTTAGGATCACCACCTTATTTTAAGAATGTGAAATGTCAGAATAACATTAGAGAGAATGATTTATTTCAGCTTTTATTTCTTTCATCACATTCCCAGTGGGTCAGAAGTTTACATGCACTCAATTAGTATTTGGTACCATTGCCTTTAAATTGTTTAACTTGGGTCAAACGTTTTGGGTTGCCTTCCACAAGCTTACCATAATATGTTTTGGTTTTGGCTCATTCCTCCTGACAGAGCTGGTGTAACTGAGTCAGGTTTGTAGGCCTCCTTGCTCGCACACACTTTTTCAGTTCTGCCCACACATGTTCTATATGATTGAGGTCAGGGCTTTATGATGGCAACTCCAATACCTTGACTTTGTTGTCATTAAGCCATTTTCCACAACTTTGGATGTGTGCTTGGGGTCATTGTCCATTTTGAAGACCCATTTGCGACCAAGCATTAACTTCCTGACTGATGTCTTGCGATGTTGCTTTGTAATATATCCACATAATTTTCCTCCCTCATGATGCCATCTATTTTGAGAAGTGCACCAGTCCCTCCTGCAGCAAAGCACCCCCACAACATGATGCCAAATAAATAATTCTCTCTACTATTGGCTAAGGGGTATGTAAACTTCCGACTTCAACTGTATCTGCGGGGACTGCGTGTTATGAGTCAACCCACGCGTCACTAATCTGCACAGTCAGCAGTACAGGAAGTAAATGTAGAAGAGAAACAGCAGCACTGCTGACGGATTGTTTGGCAAACAGTCAGTCACGAAAACAGCTTCCTGAAATACACACCACCAATGAACACAAACGGTTCATTTGGAAATGAGGTTCTCGAAGTGGCAAATACTGAGCTAGCAATACAGGGGGGAGAGAGGAAGAGAGAGAGAGAGAGAGAGAGAGAGAGAGAGAGAGAGAGAGAGAGAGAGAGAGAGAGAGAGAGAGAGAGAGAGAGAGAGAGAGAGAGTTAAAGAGAGAGAGAGAGAGAGAGAGAGAGAGAGAGAGAGAGAGAGAGAGAGAGACAGAGAGAGACAGAGAGAGAGACACAGAGAGAGAGAGACAGAGGCAGAGAGAGACAGAGAGAGAGAGAGAGAGAGAGAGAGAGAGAGAGAGAGAGAGAGAGAAAGAGAGAGAGAGAGTTAAAAAGAGAGAGAGAGAGAGAGAGAGAGAGAGAGAGAGAGAGAGAGAGAGAGAGAGAGGGAGATATACATTTTAAATGGCATGCAAATTACAGGGTGCTTTTGAAATTTGAATAAGACGAGCTTAGAAACTGACTGTTATGTGCGTACCGTTGTTGTTAACTCACCACTGAACCTGCACTGTTGCTGTCTACACATCACATCACCCACACGGATGACAGTCATTGTAATGAGCTATATCACACACTGCTCTCCCTGCAACTCAATAACAGGACTATACTGGTAATAAGGTTTCATAAGTAGTTAGGCTTTTTATGTGGTGTGGTTGTGGTGTGGTGTGGTGTGGTGTGGTGGTGTGGTGTGTTGTGGTGTGTTGTGTGGTGTGTTGTGGTGGTGTGGTGTGTTGTATGGTGTTGTTGCGTTGTGTGGTGGTGTGGTGATGTGGTGTGGTGTGTTGTATGGTGTTGTTGCGTTGTGTGTGGTGTGTTGTGGTGGTGTGTGGTGTTGTGTTGTGGTGTGGTGGTGTGTGGTGTTGTGTTGTGTTGTGGTGTGTTGTGTTGTATGTGTTGTTGCTTTGTGTGGTGTAGTATGGTGTGGTGTGGTGGTGTGTGGTGTGGTAGTGTGGTGTGTTGTGGTGGTTTTGTGTGGTGTTGTTGTGTTGTGTGTTGTGTGGAGTGGTAGTGTGGTGTGTTGTGGTGGTTTTGTGTGGTGTTGTTGTATTGTGTGTTGTGTGGTGTGGTGTGGTGTGGTGGTGTGGTGTGTGGTGTGTGGAGTGTTGGTGTGGTGTGGTGTGGTGGTGGTGTGGTGTGGTGTGGTTTGGTGTGGTGGTGGTGTGGTGTGGTGTGTGGTGGTGTGTGTGTGTGGTGTGGTGGTGTGGTGTGGTGTGGTGTGGTTGTGTGGTGTTGTGGTGGTGTTGTGGTGGTGTTGTGTGGTGGTGTGGTGTGTTGTGGTGTGTTGTGTGGTGGAGTGTTGTGGTGGTTTTGTGTGGTGGTGGTGTGGTGTGGTGTGATGTGGTGTGGTGGTGGTGTGGTGGTGTGGTGTGGTGTGTTGTGTGGTGGAGTGTTGTGGTGGTTTTGTGTGGTGGTGGTGTTGTGTGGTGGTGTTGTGTGGTGTTGATGTGCTGTGTGGTGTTGTTGTGTTGTGGTGTGGTGTTGATGTGCTGTGTGATGTTGTGTGGTGGTGTGGTGTTGTGCTGGTTACCCCATTCATCAGTTAGACATTATTCCACAACATGGTGAATGAATCTCAATGATGAACAACATGGTGAACCAAGCGCACGACCACTCCAGTGACTTTTCACTAACCAGAAAATGTTACTGTAGACAGCTAGTACTGTAGACAACTAGCAATGTAGACAACTAGCACTGTAGACAGCTAGTACTGTAGACAACTAGCAATGTAGACAACTAGCACTGTAGACAGCTAGCACTGTAGACAACTAGCACTGTAGACAGCTAGCACTGTAGACAGCTAGCACTGTAGACAACTAGCACTGTAGACAGCTAGCACTGTAGACAACTAGCACTGTCGACAGCTAGCACTGTAGACAATTAGCACTGTCGACAGCTAGCACTGTAGACAACTAGCACTGTAGACAGCTAGCACTGTAGACAACTAGCACTGTAGACAGCTAGCAAACTAGCACTGTAGACAACTAGCACTGTAGACAACTAGCACTGTAGATAAATAGCACTGTAGACAACTAGCACTGTAGACAACTAGCACTGAAGACAGCTAACAAACAAGTACTGTAGACAACTAGCACTGTAGAAAACTAGCACTGTAGACAACCAGCACTGTAGATAACTATCACTGTAGACAACTACCACTGTAGACAACTAGCACACAACTAGCACTGTAGATAACTTGCACTGTAGACAACTAGCACTGTAGACAACTAGCACTGTAGACAACTAGCAAACTAGCACTGTAGACAACTAGTACTGTAGACAACTTGCACTGTAGACAACTAGCACTGTAGACAACTAGCACTGTAGACAACTCACACTGTAGACAACTAGCACTGTAGACAACTAGCAGCGTAGACAACTAGCACTGTAGACAACTAGCACTGTAGACAACTAACACTGTAGACAACTAACACTGTAGACAACTAGCACAATACCTTTATCAAAGAGACTCAACATAGTGAATGAAGGACTCATTACTGACTTCAAATAACAACATCGCTCAACAGGTCCATATGAGATGCTTTACAGATGCTTTATAAATGCTTTATAAATACATTACTGTGTCATTTATAAGCATTTGTTATGATGAATGAATATTGAACATATTGTCTATGAAGACAGGGTTTTGACTAGGTGGTATAGGCTCACAGCTATGACTAGAAGGGACTTAGCAGGTTAGGAGAACGTATGCAGCAGGTTAGGATAATTAATGTAGCAGGTTAGGAAAATAAGGTTATGGTTAGGAAAATGGTTAGGGTTAGCTAAAATGGTTAGGGTTAGCTAAAATAGTTAGGGGTAGCTAAAATGGTTAACGTTAGCTAAAATGGTTAGGGTTAGCTAAAATGGTTAGGGTTAGCTAAAATGCTCTCTGAATCTGTTACTAAAAGTAACTTCCGGTCTTAGCTGCAGTGTTGCCATGTTTGTAGTTTTCCTGAAAAATTGGGCTGCTTTGAAAACGATGTCACGGGTAAAAATGTATTGGTCGCTGGTTGTGGGTTTTTGGGCTGTTTCTAAGTTGCACCACGTGATGGCATTTCCCTTAAAATATATATGTGTCACTGTGACCTGCTGCTGACTGTCAGGCAGTGAGGCAGGCTATTACTGAGTGAGTGGTGGGGAGGACCGGAGGGGAGTGTGTGTGTGTGTGTGTGTGTGTGTGTGTGTGTGTGTGTGTGTGTGTGTGTGTGTGTGTGTGTGTGTGTGTGTGTGTGTGTGTGTGTGTGTGTGTGTGTGTGTGTGTGTGTGTGTGTGTGTGTGTGTGTGTGTGTGTGTGTGTGTGTGTGTGTGTGTGTGTGTGTGTGTGTGTGTGTGTGTCATTATGGAGACACCTGTTCCAAACCCTTTTTCCCGTAAAACATATTAATACTCTGGAACTGACACACATCAAGATCAAGAAATAATGGAGACAGAGCACTGGCAAACGACTTTGGCCACACTAGAGCGAATTACATAAATTAGCTCGGAAGTGGTTTTTGACTTTGCTTAAAGAAAGTGATATCAAGAGAAGTGCTTTATGCAAGCTCACTTCTTGGGTCTTGGGGGGGCTGCTATGGAACTACCCTCGCTTGGTTCTTTTTATGGGGGAAAAGTCCTCAATGAAACTGGCATTAAAAGTGGAGAATGATACAATTGCCTCTGTTTGGCCATCAAATAACCTATTAATTTATATGCCATGGTAGGCTACCATTTGATACAATACATATGTTGAAATGATGATATCACTGGAGTCGTTGCAAATGAATGTGTGCCACTTGTGTAGCCTACCTGGAGCTGGCAAATAATACATATTTATTAACTTCAGTTTATTGTTGTTGTAGCCTTCTGTTACTATGCAATTATTGATGGACATGTTTAGTTAATTAAATTGGAAGCTATCAAAGCTCTATCGCAATTGCCGATTCGTTGTTAGAACGCATTAGATTGACAGTACAAATAGTCATATTAAGCTTCAGGTAATTAATATGTAATATATTTAATTCTACATCTTGTCTAGGCTACTGTATACCATCTGAAATTATATGTAGGCTTTTCAGGAGCTATAGACTATCTGCCTTTATCTACGTAAACCATGACAGAGTTGAATTACAATAATAAACCCAGATTTTAGTCTGTAGCCTATTGAAATGACAAGTCAATCTCACAAATGAGCCCTTTATAACAGTTTGTATTTATTAATTTATAACAGGTTGTATTTATTAACATCTGGCACATAATAACAACACATTTACCAGAAAATAACCTGACATTAGTTTATGCTCATCCAAGTGTTTCTTGCTCAGAGATTTCGAGATCCTCTGTCCAACTTTCATCGCTCAAACTCTCCTGTCGGATGTATCTAGTTATGCACGTGCCCAGAGGGGATTTATTTACAATTGTAAACCTGCTTTGAGCCCTGAATGCTGATTGGCTATTAGCTGTGGTATATCAGACTATGGCAATACAGCGTACTGGGGGTTTGTGGTATATGGACTATATACCACGGCTAACGGCTGTATCCAGGCACATTGTGTTGTCTCATGCTTAAAAACAGCCCTTGGCCGTGGTAAATCGGCCATATACCATACGCACCTGTGCCTTATTGCTTAATCGTACCAGTAAAACGAGTTAAATTGACATCCATTGATGGAAAATTGTCTGGCGAGTTTAATGAGGGCGAATGATCTTTTCTCCTGCGACATATTCACGTTCCTTCATTATGTCGTGTCATAGCTCACAATAAGTATGTTGATGAAAACCGAATTTAGCTTCTAACGTCTTTACTACGATATTCGTTCTTAATTCACTCGATAACGTGGAAAAAGGGTATATTATATGTCAACTCCTCTTTCGCTGTAAAAATTTAAATATGATTTTTTTTTTTTTCTAAAAAAGGGCTAGTTTTAAGGCCTTTTGTGCGGGTTTTGAGTGGTCAATCGGCTAGAAATGTCAGTAAACCCTGGCAACCCTGCTTTAGCTGTATCCCATCTAGTCACAACCAGAGTCCATCTATGCTGGATCATTATAGGCTAGGCTACTGCACAAAGTGCACATAATACCAGCTACATCACTGTGTGAGCATGGACACGGACAGACAATGCTTTGGGGGATTATGCTGCTTTTGCATACTGAATAACATTATCTTGTCTTGATATGCCAACATTGTGAGAGCAATCTAATAACGGGCGTGTGTATTGCAATGATCGCACATCACAGATCGTAGCATTATTCTCAATTGACTGTCAAGGCGCTACTACCGTACATTCTAACAAAGGACCGGCATGTTCGTGCACCTATAAACGTTTTGACATTTCAGACAAAGAATACATGTGTCAAGAACAGACTACAGCATAGATAACCGGTACAGTGCATGAGCACATGGTATAGGTAGCCTAATGATAATGAATGATGATCCAGGTTATTTTGTTCCAAATGCTGCACTACACATGTGCTCAAACCTAAGCCCGCAAAAATAGTAATAATGCTTTGACATAACATTGTGGGTGAAGAAATATGTCCAATGGTATTTTAAAAAGTTTCACTCACCGGAATAGGAAGTCTGCCTGGACCAATGTTTTGGAGAACCCGCAAGCACTAGATTGATGTCCCGGGTGGAACCGTGGAGAATAATGTTACTGTCACAGCGTTCAATCACTACATTAAACACAGAATAATAATACAACAACTGACAAGTACTCTCTGTCGGACAACCCCTTTTATAAAGCCGACCTGAAACACACCCGCATCATTCCATAAACACGCCTTGTCCCTAGCGATCTACAGTGCGCTGAAATGTGTCCCATCGTTCACACCCTCTCTTCCGCAATATACTGTAGTAGGCTACACATTGGCGACAGCGCTTCCTTCCACTTGCTTTCACTTTAAAGTGCCACTGTACAAATAACCTACAGTAGGCTATCCTACAAATATTTTTGTTAGCATATGGAGTCTTTAGAACAGTCTTAAGCACCTATAGGAAAATTGTTGACCTTCGTAACGCGGTTCGCATGTCAACAGTAGCCTACACACATAGAGATAATACAACGAACTTCTATGATTCGTCAAAAACATTTCTGTAGGATAATTGTCATGTTGGGTCCTACGAACCGTCCTATTACGGTATATGTAGTCTATTCGTTCACATTGTATCAGACTTAAACAGCTGTTTCTATAGATTTTTATAAGCTATCGACATAGAGAAGCATTGTGTGTCCAAATGCTTTCGGGAATTGTGGAAAAAAATGCTCCATTTGCAATATCACAAATATTAGGTAATCTGACATGTCTGACATCTAAAGGATTTTGGGAAGGAATCATTTATTCGGCATCTATGGCTCTATTCAATCAAAACCTGAAACTGGACTTTCCAGATATGTAAAGACAGTAACTTCAATTGTGATGTGTAAAGTAGTAGGCTAGTTAAAAATCAAATGACCAATATCAACTCATTTCTGGATAACAATGAAGTACCTTCCTTTTAAATTAAAATGGTCAAAAAGAAACAAAAAGAGCTGAATGTTTCAAGCGAGAATTTCGCTTCCACTGTCTGGGAGTGGTCTGAGTGGGGAGGGGAAACTGAAAACTGTCTGTTATTGGCCGAAAGGTTTGGAACTCTAATCTTATTGGTCTATTAACTCATTTACCACCTGGTGATGTCACCAGGCCAGCCAAAACTCCACCCTACTAAAACAAGCTGACATTTCAGGTGTTCTTTTCCAAGAGCTCTTACACTAAAAGGGCATTATCATAATTTTCACATTTTCACAGTATTATTCCAACAACATTGTGGATATATATATATATGTGTGTGTGGGTGAAACACAGGTAAATCATGTGTTTGACTGCACTGGGCCTTTAGTACTTATTTAAACTGTCAGTGTGGGAAGAATAACCTTGCTGGCATCACCTGCTTTGAAACATCTGTATACTGTGTTTGATTGAACATCGCCCAGGGCCATGAGTTTGTAGCTGGCTACACGATTCAGCTAATCTATTGGGATGAATCAGGTAGCTTTGAATGACATGCAGAGACTGTGTTATTATGAAAGAGATCTAGCTGCCCCCTCTGCTCTTCTCCATCAATAGGATGTTACCTCAGCAGCTTGAGTCACAGGTACATTTCTCTGTTCATCAGTCTGAATAACGTGTTTGGCCGGACACAGTGAGCACACACACACACACACACACACACACACACACACACACACACACACACACACACACACACACACACACACACACACACACACACACACACACACACACACACACACACACACACACACACACACACACACACACACACACACACACACACACACACACACACACACACACACACACAAACTAGAGAATCAACATTGCAACGAGGGACTGAAGTCAGAAAGTGCAGTACGTACGTTTGTTGTTGGTCAGAACTTTCTCTGTCATTGCCGACCATCGCCATGAGGGAAGTTCATACAGAGTTCATCTTGGTTCCTTGGCAACAACCCTGGCTTCAGAGAACACAGCTCGAGGACTGACATCATGGGTTGGATGGAGGGAAAACTGAGTGGCCCTCCTTGTAGCAAGAGATTTGTATCTCCCACCCAAGAACACACACAAACACACATCCGTGCACACTGACACACACATGCCATGCACCCACACAGTCTCTCACACAGAGCTGGAGAACTTCAACTGTCAGTGTGTCTTTGGATCCGTCAACGTGTCTTTGGAAACTGGCCTCCACACACAGGTCCAAGTCCTACACAGTTGGGCCTAGAAATAGTCTGTTTACTTATGTGAGTCATCGCGTCAATAATTTACTTCACAGCTTCCTCTGTACTGCCTAAAGTCTGAGGCGGAGGTCTAGGCAGAAATTACAGTGTGGCTGTGGGCCTGAATAACAATGACTGGGACATTTTCCAAGCAAAAATAACCAGATATCAGTGGTGCAGTCCTGGTGCATGGCGAAGTGGGTATAGTCTAATTTAGCCGAACTGATTGCCCGGCGAATGAAAGGTGCCCTGTGTGAAAAATTATATGAGAAACAGATGTAATTTTACATTTCTTTATTTAACTATGCAAGTCAGTTAAGAACAAATTATTTTTTACAATGACAGCCTACCGGGGAACAGTGGGTTAACTGCCTTGTTCAGGGGCAGAACGACATATTTTTTTAACCTTGTCAGTTCCGGGATTCAATCCAGCAACCTTTCGGTTACTGGCCCAAAGTTCTAACCACTAGGCTACCTACCTCCGCAAGTAGGCTACTCTGAATGACCTAAAATCGTGGCAATGCGAATGACATCCACCATGATGTCCAGAATTAAATAACAGGCCTGATATGTTAGGCTAAGAGTGTCATGTTTTGTCTTAGATTGTCTTGTCATTATGCTTTCCCTTCTGTTCGTTTCCCCCTGCTGGTCTTATTAGGTTCGTTCCCTTTTTCTATCCCTCTCTCTCCCCCTCCCTCTCTCTCCTCTCTCTATCGTTCCGTTCCTGCTCCCAGCTGTTCCTATTCCCCTAATCATCATTTAGTCTTCCCACACCTGTTCCTTATCTTTTCCCCTGATTAGAGTCCCTATTTCTTCCCTTGTTTTCCGTTCCTGTCCTGTCGGATCCTTATCTATTGTTCACCGTGCTGTGTCTATGTATTGCCCTGTCGTGTCGTGTTTCCCTCAGATGCTGCGTGGTGAGCAGGTGTCTGAGTCTGCTACGTTCAAGTGCCTTCCCGAGGCAACCTGCAGTTCTTGATCAAGTCTCCTGTCTGTTCTCGTCATTACGAGTAGTATTATGCCTTTTGTTTGTAAAGTAACTTTACTGGATTAAATACTCTGTTTTCGCCAAGTCGCTTTTGGGTCCTCATTCACCTGCATAACAGAAGGATCCGACCAAGGAATGGACCCAGCGACTACAGATGCTCGTAACACTGCCGTCGAGATCCAAGGAGCCATGCTCGGCAGACACGAGCAGGAATTGTCTGCTGCTCGCCATGCCGTGGAGAACCTGGCCGCTCAGGTTTCCGACCTCTCTGGACAGTTCCAGAGTCTTCGTCTCGTGCCACCTGTTACTTCCTGGCCTGCCGAGCCTCCGGAACCTAGGGTTAATAACCCACCTTGCTACTCCGGGCAGCCCACGGAGTGCCGCTCCTTTCTCACCCAGTGTGATATTGTGTTCTCTCTCCAACCCAACACATACTCTAGCGAGAGAGCTCGGGTTGCTTACGTCATTTCACTCCTTACTGGCCGGGCTCGAGAGTGGGGCACAGCTATCTGGGAGGCAAGGGCTGATTGTTCTAACAATTACCAGAACTTTAAAGAGGAGATGATTCGGGTTTTTGACCGTTCAGTTTTTGGTAGGGAGGAGGGCCCTGGCTTCCCTATGCCAAGGTGATCGATCCATAACGGATTACTCTATAGAGTTTCGCACTCTTGCTGCCTCTAGTGACTGGAACAGCCGGCGCTGCTCGCTCGTTTTCTGGAGGGACTCACGCAGTGGTCAAAGATGAGATTCTCTCTCGGGAGGTTCCTTCCAGTGTGGACTCTTTGATTGCTCTCGCCATCCGCATAGAACGACGGGTAGATCTTCGTCACCAAGCTCGTGGAAGAGAGCTCGCGTCAACGGTGTTTCCCTGCTCCGCATCGCAACCATCTCCCTCCTCTGGCTCAGAGACTGAGCCCATGCAGCTGGGAGGTATTCGCATCTCGACCAAGGAGAGGGAACGGAGGATCACCAACCGCCTGTGCCTCTATTGCGGATTTGATGGACATTTTGTCAATTCATGTCCAGTAAAAGGCCAGAGCTCATCAGTAGCGGAGGCTACTGGTGGCGCTACTACTCAGGTCTCTTCATCTAGATCCTGTACTACTATGTCGGTCCATCTACGCTGGACCGGTTCGGGTGCTACATGCAGTGCCTTGATTGACTCTGGGGCTGAGGTTGTTTCATGGACGAAGCATGGGCTCGGAAACATGACATTCCTTTCAGACAGTTAGACAAGCCTACGCCCATGTTTGCCTTAGATGGTAGTCATCTTCCCAGTATCAGATTTGAGACACTACCTTTAACTCTCACAGTATCTGGTAACCACAGTGAGACTATTTCTTTTTTGATTTTTCGTTCACCTTTTACACCTGTTGTTTTGGGTCATCCCTGGCTAGTATGTCATAATCCTTCTATTAATTGGTCTAGTAATTCTATCCTATCCTGGAACGTTTCTAATCATGTGAAGTGTTTAATGTCTGCCATCCCTCCCATTTCTTCTGTCCCCACTTCTCAGGAGGAACCTGGCGATTTGACAGGAGTGCCGGAGGAATATCATGATCTGCGCACGGTCTTCAGTCGGTCCCGAGCCAACTCCCTTCCTCCTCACCGGTCGTATGATTGTAGTATTGATCTCCTTCCGGGGACCACTCCTCCTCGGGGTAGACTATACTCTCTGTCGGCTCCCGAACGTAAGGCTCTCGAGGATTATTTATCTGTGTCTCTTGGCGCCGGTACCATAGTGCCTTCTTCCTCTCCGGCCGGGGCGGGGTTCTTTTTGTTAAGAAGAAGGACGGTACTCTGCGCCCCTGCGTGGATTATCGAGGGGCTGAATGACATAACGGTTAAGAATCGTTATCCGCTTCCCCCTTATGTCATCAGCCTTCGAGATTCTGCAGGGAGCCAGGTGCTTTACTAAGTTGGACCTTCGTAACGCTTACCATCTCGTGCGCATCAGAGAGGGGGACGAGTCCGGCGTTTAACACTCCGTTAGGGCATTTTGAGTACCGGGTTCTACCGTTTGGTCTCGCCAATGCGCCAGCTGTTTTCAGGCATTAGTTAATGATGTTCTGAGAGACATGCTGAACATCTTTGTTTTTGTCTATCTTGACGATATCCTGATTTTTTCACCGTCACTCGAGATTCATGTTCAGCACGTTCGACGTGTTCTACAGCGCCTTTTAGAGAATTGTCTCTACGTAAAAAGTGCTCTTTTCATGTCTCCTCCGTTACTTTTCTCGGTTCCGTTATTTCCGCTGAAGGCATTCAGATGGATTCCGCTAAGGTCCAAGCTGTCAGTGATTGGCCCGTTCAAGGTCACGTGTCGAGTTGCAGCGCTTTTTAGGTTTCGCTAATTTCTATCGGCGTTTCATTCGTAATTTCGGTCAAGTTGCTGCCCCTCTCACAGCTCTTACTTCTGTCAAGACGTGTTTTAAGTGGTCGGTTCGCCCAGGAGCTTTTGATCTTCTAAAAAGAACGTTTACGTCCGCTCCTATCCTCGTTACTCCTGACGTCACTAGACAATTCATTGTCGAGGTTGACGCTTCAGAGGTAGGCGTGGGAGCCATTCTATCCCAGCGCTTCCAGTCTGACGATAAGGTTCATCCTTGCGCTTATTTTTCTCATCGCCTGTCGCCATCTGAGCGCAACTATGATGTGGGTAACAGTGAACTGCTCGCCATCCGCTTAGCCCTAGGCGAATGGCGACAGTGGTTGGAGGGCGACCGTTCCTTTTGTCGTTTGGACAGACCATAAGAACCTTGAGTACATCCGTTCTGCCAAACGACTTAATGCCCGTCAAGCTCGTTGGGCGTTGTTTTTCGCTCGTTTCGAGTTTGTGATTTCTTACCGTCCGGGTAGCAAGAACACCAAGCCTGATGCCTTATCCCGTCTGTTTAGTTCTTCTGTGGCTTCTACTGATCCCGAGGGGATTCTTCCTTATGGGCATGTTGTCGGGTTGACAGTCTGGGAATTGAAAGACAGGTTAAGCAAGCACTCACGCACACTGCGTCGCCGCGCGCTTGTCCTAGTAACCTCCTTTTCGTTCCTGTTTCCACTCGTCTGGCTGTTCTTCAGTGGGCTCACTCTGCCAAGTTAGCTGGTCATCCCGGTGTTCGAGGCACTCTTGCGTCTATTCGCCAGCGCTTTTGGTGGCCGACTCAGGAGCGTGACACGCGCCGTTTCGTGGCTGCTTGTTCGGACTGCGCGCAGACTAAGTCGGGTAACTCTCCTCCTGCCGGTCGTCTCAGACCGCTCCCCATTCCTTCTCGACCATGGTCTCACATCGCCCTAGACTTCATTACCGGTCTGCCTTTGTCTGCGGGGAAGACTGTGATTCTTACGGTTGTCGATAGGTTCTCTAAGGCGGCACATTTCATTCCCCTCGCTAAACTTCCTTCCGCTAAGGAGACGGCACAAATCATTATCGAGAATGTGTTCACAATTCACGTCACAGTTTTGGAGGGAGTTCTGTCGTTTGATTGGTGCGTCCGTCAGTCTCTCTTCCGGGTTTCATCCCCAGTCTAACAGTCAAGCAGAGAGGGCCAATCAGACGATTGGTCGCATACTACGCAGCCTTTCTTTCAGAAACCCTGCGTCTTGGGCAGAACAGCTCCCCTGGGCAGAATACGCTCACAACTCGCTTCCTTCGTCTGCTACCGGGTTATCTCCGTTTCAGAGTAGTCTGGGTTACCAGCCTCCTCTGTTCTCATCCCAGCTTGCCGAGTCCAGCGTTCCCTCCGCTCAAGCGTTTGTCCAACGTTGTGGCGCACCTGGAGGAGGGTGAGGTCTGCACTTTGCCGTTACAGGGCACAGACTGTGAGCCGCCAATAAACGCAGGATTAAGAGTCCAAGGTATTGTTGCGGCCAGAGAGTGTGGCTTTCCACTCGCAACCTTCCTCTTACGACAGCTTCTGTAAGTTGACTCCGCGGTTCATTGGTCCGTTCCGTGTCTCCCAGGTCGTCAATCCTGTCGCTGTGCGAGCTTCTTCCCGACATCTTCGTCGCGTCCATCCTGTCTTCCATGTCTCCTGTGTCAAGCCCTTTCTTCGCACCCCCGTTCGTCTTCCCTCCCCCCTCCCGTCCTTGTCGAGCGCACCTATTTACAAGGTACGTAAGATCATGGACATGCGTTCTCGGGGGACGGGGTCACCAATACTTAGTGGATTGGGAGGGTTACGGTCCTGAGGAGAGGAGTTGGGTTCCGTCTCGGGACGTGCTGGACCGTTCACTTATTGATGATTTCCTCCGTTGCCGCCAGGATTCCTCCTCGAGTGCGCCAGGAGGCGCTCGGTGAGTGGGGGGTACTGTCATGTTTTGTCTTAGATTGTCTTGTCATTATGCTTTCCCTTCTGTTCGTTTCCCCCTGCTGGTCTTATTAGGTTCGTTCCCTTTTTCTATCCTCTCTCTCCCCCTCCCTCTCTCTCCTCTCTCTATCGTTCCGTTCCTGCTCCCAGCTGTTCCTATTCCCCTAATCATCATTTAGTCTTCCCACACCTGTTCCTTATCTTTTCCCCTGATTAGAGTCCCTATTTCTTCCCTTGTTTTCCGTTCCTGTCCTGTCGGATCCTTATCTATTGTTCACCGTGCTGTGTCTATGTATTGCCCTGTCGTGTCGTGTTTCCCTCAGATGCTGCGTGGTGAGCAGGTGTCTGAGTCTGCTACGTTCAAGTGCCTTCCCGAGGCAACCTGCAGTTCTTGATCAAGTCTCCTGTCTGTTCTCGTCATTACGAGTAGTATTATGCCTTTTGTTTGTAAAGTAACTTTACTGGATTAAATACTCTGTTTTCGCCAAGTCGCTTTTGGGTCCTCATTCACCTGCATAACAAAGAGACCAGATAAGCAGGATAGTGAGGATTTCTTACACTTCACATCAGTTATTCGCTGCTTATTCATCTCTATATTGTGCGTTTTGCTAGAGGAGATGTACAGGTTGCACCATGGTTTCCACACATTTTTACCCTAATATTACTATTCTTGTATAATTTTTCTAGGCTGTAGACTTTGCCACATGTAGGCCTAGGGTATATCGTCTATACGGGAAATGGTGATCGCTACCGGATCGAGGCAGGGCCTAAACCTCATACCCTGTCCAGAAAGCTCATCTGTCGAGAAGCAAAACAAAGACGATAGGCTAAATTGTAGAACTCACCAGACCTGAATAAATCCACAATCGTCCTTGTATATTAGGAGTCAGCGAACAGGGAGGAGCTGTCCGGTGCTGAAATCTTTGATCCCGACTTTCCCCGGGTTTAGCCAGCGCCAGCTGTAATGAATTCACTGGATATATACCTAATATACTTGACAGGGAGAAAGTCATGTCAGGTTCAGGTTGTTTACGGAACTAAAAAGGTTACCTTACATTACGTTACATTTCATGACACCGGCCAAGCTGCATTAACTGCCTGTGGTGCTGAATATTATAGTCCTATGCTATGATTAACTTTTCAAACCCACATTGTCAAACATTTCACAGGATTTGTGTTTGTGTACGCTACTTTGTGCATGATCTCTATTGTCCTATATAACTGATACGGCCGTCTACCTCCACTGCACTACTTTGATACGCATCAGTGGTGATTAACATTTTTACATTTAAGTCATTTAGCAGACGCTCTTATCCAGAGCGACTTACAAATTGGTGCATTCACCTTATGACATCCAGTGGAACAGTCACTTTACAATAGTGCATCTAAATCTTAAAGGGGGGCGGGTGAGAGGGATTACTTATCCTATCCTAGGTATTCCTTAAAGAGGTGGGGTTTCAGGTGTCTCCGGAAGGTGGTGATTGACTCCGCTGTCCTGGCGTCGTGAGGGAGTTTGTTCCACCATTGGGGGGCCAGAGCAGCGAACAGTTTTGACTGGGCTGAGCGGGAGCTGTACTTCCTCAGTGGTAGGGAGGCGAGCAGGCCAGAGGTGGATGAACGCAGTGCCCTTGTTTGGGTGTAGGGCCTGATCAGAGCCTGGAGGTACTGAGGTGCCGTTCCCCTCACAGCTCCGTAGGCAAGCACCATGGTCTTGTAGCGGATGCGAGCTTCAACTGGAAGCCAGTGGAGAGAACGGAGGAGCGGGGTGACGTGAGAGAACTTGGGAAGGTTGAACACCAGACGGGCTGCGGCGTTCTGGATGAGTTGAAAGGGTTTAATGGCACAGGCAGGGAGCCCAGCCAACAGCGAGTTAAAATCGTGGAGAAGTGAGTTTATGCAATGCCCACTGAAAAAAAGTGTATAACCTCCACTGCACCACTACCAGAAATATTTAAGTAATGAGTAGTGCAATCGTATTGTATCATTTTAACACATAACGCAGGATAAATGTGACTAAAACACAACAAATGTACATTGACAAACATTTGGTCGTTATTATTACCAAGAAGGCAACGCAAGAGCGCGACTACACAACTGCTTACAAACAACGCTGACAACAAAAAGGACGAATGTCCAAGTCAAACAGTAAACAAACGTAATGAAATACACAACGTCTATCACCTAGCAACCAATATTCAGACAGATTAAAAGAGAAAGAGAGATTCAAACAGCAGCAGACAAGTGCAGTGATAAAAATAAAATAAAAATACCGTCACAAAATGCATATAATGGATGACAGACCTTTATGAAATAATCAACATCTCATCGCATCAGCTTGACCACTCCGGACACCGGCTCGGCGATAGATTGGAATAAGCAGAAAACAGTTTATTGCACTATTGCAAAAAGAAGCCAGGAAGAATAGAAAGCACTGAAAGTGATTTCATTAAGCGCATACATGGACACATTTTGCTATATGAAAACAGCCACACATAATCAAATGCAAACACTTTAGGCCTATGCCTTGAACTGCTGGTATGAAATGAATAGCTCACTTTGAATAATCAAACGTATATAGGCATGCAGACATTAAAACATAAAGTCGTTATACACTGAACAAAAATATGGACGTAAAATGCAACAATTTGAAAGATTTTACTGAGATACATAGAAGGAAATCAGTCAATTGAAATAAATTTATTCGGTCCTAATCTATGGAATTCACTTGACTGGGCAGCGGCGCAGCCATGGATGGGCTTGGGAGGGCTAAGCCCCACCCACATGGAAGCCAGGCTCACCCACTGTGGAGCCGGGCACAGCCAATCAGACCCCCCCCCCCGCCCCCACACACAATAGGGCTTTATTACAGACAGAAATACTCCTCAGCTAAATCATAAATAAACCGCATTCAGGCTTACTTTTCTTGTGTGCTTCTCGTTTTACAGCACAGGGCATAGTAGACACATCTAAATTTGGTGTTGAAGATGATTTCATTATAGTCCACCCAGTCAGTGAGTACCCTTTCAAAGGACAGCAGGATAGATTGTTGAGATTGTTGAGTCTACATGTAAGATTGGATGGGTGTTTTTTTTATATGGACTGTAGTGGAGAAGAATCTGTCAACACTACATGAAGTCATAGCGAGGGTGATGATGGCCCTTAGAAGTCTATTGATGTTAGGGAAAATGCCAGCTGTCCAAAACTTCAATAAGGGATGGGTGAGACTACAATTAGTGTATAAAATTGAGTTCAGGCACAAGCCCATTCATCAGATGGACACACTTCCTCTCCCAGACCCCCACATGCATGTGTGTTTGAGCACACACACACACACACACACACACACACACACACACACACACACACACACACACACACACACACACACACACACACACACACACACACACACACACACACACACACACACACACACACACACACACACACACACACACACACACACACACACACACACACACACACACACACACACTCTCTCCTTCTTGGCTCCCATGGCAACCCCCACGGGAACCTTTCCCCAATAGAATCTTTCCCCCACAGGAAACACACCAGTTGGCATTCTCACAAACAATCACAACATTGTTCCAATAATACTTAGAACTTTTCTCGCAGCTCTGGTATATAAAGCTTTTTTGAGGCCTTTGTCACGATTCATTCTGTGGCAGCACAATGACCAAACTATATACCGTATGTGAGGCTCTTGATCCTGACACTGCTGAGGAGGAGAGAGTATAAGGCCCCAGAGACAGACCCAGATGCAAACACGAGACGCAGATGGTTTGAGTGTTTGATATTTCTTAGTACCAAAAGCAGTAGGTAAGAGAATAGTCGTGGACAGGGAAAAGGCCAAAACTAGATCAGAGTCCAGGGGGTACAAAGTGTCAGGCAGGCTCAAGGTCAGGGCAGGCAGACTGGTCAGCCAGGCAGCTACAGAGTCCAGAAAACAGGCAAGGGTCAAAACTGGGAAGACTAGCAACAGAGAGAATAGCAAAAGCAGGCACAGAGGAAAACAGGCTGGTTGACTCGAAACAGACAGATGAACTGGCACAGAGAGACAGGAAACACAGGGATAAATACACTGGCACAGAGAGACAGGAAACACAGGGATAAATACACTGGTAAAGAGAGACAGGAAACACAGGGATAAATACACTGGCACAGAGAGACAGGAAACACAGGGATAAATACACTGGCACAGAGAGACAGGAAACACAGGGATAAATACACTGGCACAGAGAGACAGGAAACACAGGGATAAATACACTGGTACAGAGAGACAGGAAACACAGGGATAAATACACTGGCACAGAGAGACAGGAAACACAGTGAAAAATACACTGGCACATAGAGCCAGGAAACACAGGGATAAATACACTGGCACAGAGAGACAGGAAACACAGGGATAAATACACTGGCACAGAGAGACAGGAAACACAGGGATAAATACACTGGTGAAAATAAGCTACACCTGGAGGGGGTGGAGACAATAACAAGGACAGGTGAAAACAGATCAGGGTGTGACAGAGATTCCTTGTTGAACTTTGACGCAAAGTAGTCTGTGATAAATAGCACAATATGTTTCATCTGAGTATTTGTTATAGTCAATATAATCCATACATTATGCTTTTTTTAAACTCAAAAACGAGTCGTATGAGCTCAGGTCAATGAGGCCTACAAGTCATCCCGCAGTGTTTGTGATTATACCCTGATGAAGACAGCTTGGCTGTCGAAACATTGGTATTATATTTTTGCATCTGAGCTCCTAGAGTGTGCGGCTCTCATTTATTTTCAATGAGGCCTACAGGCCATAAATAGCAAATAAAAGTTAAAAACTTGTAATGTTCACAAGAACTTAAGTTGATAAAAAGATCTAACACAACATTAGGTGATAATATGTGTATTATTATGGATTTATAATCAGCTATAATGGGGGCGGTCATTTTGGACCGGGAACACAGAATGAATTAACATGACACGAACACAACAGGAAGGTTAATGGGAGGATCTTCATGTTCTTCCTGAACGTATAACGGACTGTGTTCACGTCTGTACTGACGATATGGTGCCAAGCAAAACGGTGAAATGCAAACAATGAGCCAAGGAACACTAAATAAATGAAGGAGGCACTGAACAGGAAGAAGGCTTTAGAAAATGGATATGGGATGAGTTGAGAGTAGTATAGAATGAGATTAAAGGGCTGATCAGGAAGAAGGCTTTAGAAAATGGATATGGGATGAGTTGAGAGTAGTATAGAATGAGATTAAAGGGCTGATCAGGAAGAAGGCTTTTGAAAATGGATATGGGATGAGTTGAGAGTAGTATAGAATGAGATTAAAGGGCTGATCAGGAAAGGCAAACACGAATACAAACTGCAGCTAGAACCTAAGATGCAAACGAATAACATGAAGGATGTCTGGGATAATATGAAGAAGATAACAGCAACAGCGGACAACTACAGAGTGATGAGGCAAGGGACAGAGCTGCAGAGTTGAACCAGTCTACCAGATTCAATAATATGATTTCTCTGCAGAGCAATAGCAGATAGGAGAGGTGCTGGACTCTGATCTGGGAAGCACTGAGCCCATGAGCGTGTTAGCTAGCTCGTGCTCCCGCTAGTGTTAGCACTACCGTTAGCATTTTGCATTGGCATTAACATTTTAGCACAACCTCAACGGTTTGGGATGAGTTGGACCGCAGAGTGAAGGATAAGCAGCAAACAAGTGCTCAGCAAATTAGGGATCTCCTTCAACACTGTTGGAAAAGCATTCCAGGTGAAGCTGGTTGAGAGAATGCCAAGAGTGTGCAAAGCTGTCATCAAGGCAAAGGGTGGCTACTTTGTAGACTCTAAAAATATATTTTGATACATTTTTGGGGGGGGTGGTTACTACATGAATTCATATGTGTTAATTCACAGTGTTGATGTCTTCACTATTATCCTACAAGGTAGAAAATCGTACAAATAAACTCTTGAATTAGTATGTGGGCCCAAACCTTTGACTGGTACTGTACACCCTTCATTGCATTTATATTATGTATGCATTTCAACATTACTGTAATGTTTATTTGAGCACATTTGCCCGAGTGTCATGTGTACAAGTCCAACAAGCTGTTTAGTCTACTGCCATGTGTATAGGGCTAATGTCTGCTGTAGTGTAAAGCCCTTGCTGTTATAGACTTACCTGTGCTAGATTATACAGCCACGTCATTCATATTCATTCAGTGCCATAGTCTAAGTTCTTTCTCCTCTTTCCTTCCAGAACCACAGAGTTAATGTCTGTTTTCACTGGACATGATTCTCCGTGATCTTGAACCTAAGGTTTCTTATGATATTCATGGTCCTTCGATTCTCTACAACCCTACCCTTATTTTTCATGTGGTGAAGCAGCCGAAGAGGATCAATCCCAGTAAGTCAGCAGGGCCTGATGGGGTTAAAGCCAGAGGACTCGAGGTGTGTGCTAATCAACTGGCTTTCATACAGCAGGATATTTTCAACCTGTCACCCCCCAATACTGTCAGATTTTCCGACTAAATGGAAAACATCATGCATAGTGTCCATCTCAACGAATGCAGGAAGGGACTGATAGACTTTAGACCCAGTGGATTTGACATCACCAGTGATGAAAACCTTAAGGGTATTAAAACCCGCTCTAAAAGACGAGGTGTAGGCCTAACTAATTTAATATATACGATGTGGATCCTGGTGGTGAAGACTCTCTACCTCCGGCCGCGTGGTGAAAAACAGATGTTCTTTGACCTCTTCAGTGCTTTTCAATACCACACAACCCCAGCCGCTGGACCAGAAGGTAAAGGACATTCACGTAAACCCAAACACACAATCAAATGGATTGTCAACTACCTGACCAATAGACTACAGTTCGTAAGACTGAACCAGGAAGTAGTCAGCTGTGTGATGAGAGGATACTGCTATAGTCAGCTCTGTGATGAGAGGAGACTGCTGTAGTCAGCTGTGTGATGAGAGGAGACTATGCTGTAGTCAGCTGTGTGATGAGAGGAGACTCTGCTGTAGTCAGCTGTGTGATGAGAGGAGACTCTGCTGTAGTCCTCTGTGTGATGAGAGGTGACTCTGCTATAGTCATCTGTGTGATGAGAGGAGACTCTGCTATAGTCCGCTGTGTGATGAGAGGTGACTCTGCTATAGTCAGCTGTGTGATGAGAGGAGACTCTGCTGTAGTCAGCTGTGTGATGAATAATAATAATAATATATGCCATTTAGCAGACGCTTTTATCCAAAGCGACTTACAGTCATGTGTGCATACATTCTACATATGGGTGGTCCCGGGGATCGAACCCACTACCCTGGCGTTACAAGCGCCATGCTCTACCAACTGAGCTACAGAAGGATCATATGAGAGGCGACCCTGCTATAGTCAGCTGTGTGATGAGAGGAGATGATGCTCATCACAGGGATATAAAAGAGTAATTTGTGAAATGGTGTGATTTAAATGACTTTGAGCTGAATGTACTGAAGACCAAGGAGCTCGTGGTATACAGTGCCTTGTGAAAGTATTCGGCCCCCTTGAACTTTGCGACCTTTTGCCACATTTCAGGCTTCAAACAAAGATATAAAACTGTATTTTTTTGTGAAGAATCAACAACAAGTGGGACACAATCATGAAGTGGAACAACATTTATTGGATATTTCAAACTTTTTTAACAAATCAAAAAATGAAAAATTGGGCGTGCAAAATTATTCAGCCCCTTTACTTTCAGTGCAGCAAACTCTCTCCAGAAGTTCAGTGAGGATCTCTGAATGATCCAATGTTGACCTAAATGACTAATGATGATAAATACAATCCACCTGTGTATAAATGCACCTGCACTGTGATAGTCTCAGAGGTCCGTTAAAAGCGCAGAGAGCATCATGAAGAACAAGGAACACACCAGGCAGGTCCGAGATACTGTTGTGAAGAAGTTTAAAGCCGGATTTGGATACAAAAACATTTCCCAAGCTTTAAACATCCCAAGGAGCACTGTGCAAGCGATAATATTGAAATGGAAGGAGTATCAGACCACTGCAAATCTACCAAGACCTGGCTGTCACTCTAAACTTTCAGCTCATACAAGGAGAAGACTGATCAGAGATGCAGCCAAGAGGCCCATGATCACTCTGGATGAACTGCAGAGATCTACAGCTGAGGTGGGAGACTCTGTCCATAGGACAAGAATCAGGGGATATTGCACAAATCTGGCCTTTATGGAAGAGTGGCAAGAAGAAAGCCATTTCTTAAAGATATCCATAAAAAGTGTTGTTTAAAGTTTGCCACAAGCCACCGGGGAGACACCAAACATGTGGAAGAAGGTGCTCTGGTCAGATGAAACCAAAATTGAACTTTTTGGCAACCATGCAAAACGTTATGTTTGGCGTAAAAGCAACATAGCTCATCACCCTGAACACACCATCCCCACTGTCAAACATGGTGGTGGCAGCATCGTGGTTTGGTCCTGCTTTTCTTCAGCAGGGACAGGGAAGATGGTTAAAATTGATGGGAAGATGGATGGAGCCAAATACAGGACCATTCTGGAAGAAAACCTGATGGAGTCTGCAAAAGACCTGAGACTAGGACGGAGATTTGTCTTCCAACAAGACAATGATCCAAAACATAAAGCAAAATCTACAATGGAATGGTTCAAAAATAAACATATCTAGGTGTTAGAATGGCCAAGTCAAAGTCCAGACATGAATCCAATCGAGAATCTGTGGAAAGAACTGAAAACTGCTGTTCACAAATGCTCTCCATCCAACCTCACTGAGCTCGAGCTGTTTTGCAAGGAGGAATGGGAAAAAATTTCAGTCTCTCGATGTGCAAAACTGATAGAGACATACCCCAAGCGACTTACAGCTGTAATCGCAGCAAAAGGTGGCGCTACAAAGTATTAATTTAAGGGGGCTGAAAAATTTTGCACGCCCAATTTATCAGTTTTTGATTTGTTAAAAAAGTTTGAAATATCCAATAAATGTCGTTCCACTTCATGATTGTGTCCACTTGTTGTTGATTCTTCACAAAAAATACAGTTTTATATCTTTGTGTTTGAAGCCTGACATGTGGCAAAAGGTCGCAAAGTTCAAGGGGGCCGAATACTTTCGCACGGCACTGTATTTTAGGAAAAAGAAAGATGTTTTTAATCCCATTTCTATGAATTGTGAAAAGATAGTAATAGCGGACAACAAACTGAATTTGAAGGAGAATTTTCAGCGTCTACAAAAAAAGCCCAATCCAGACTTTTTAAGGAATCTTACATGTTTTTACTGTTCGGTATTTTTTGATTTATTTTCTTATTATTTGTATTTATTTATTTTTATTTCACCTTTATTTAACCAGGTAGACTAGTTGAGAACACCTTTATTTAACCAGGTAGGCTAGTTGAGAACACCTTTATTTAACCAGGTAGACTAGTTGAGAACACCTTTATTTAACCAGGTAGGCTAGTTGAGAACACCTTTATTTAACCAGGTAGGCTAGTTGAGAACACCTTTATGTAACCAGGTAGACTAGTTGAGAACACCTTTATTTAACCAGGTAGACTAGTTGAGAACACCTTTATTTAACCAGGTAGACTAGTTGAGAACACCTTTATTTAACCAGGTAGGCTAGTTGAGAACACCTTTATTTAACCAGGTAGACTAGTTGAGAACACCTTTATTTAACCAGGTAGACTAGTTGAGAACACCTTTATTTAACCAGGTAGACTAGTTGAGAACACCTTTATTTAACCAGGTAGACTAGTTGAGAACACCTTTATTTAACCAGGTAGGCTAGTTGAGAACACCTTTATTTAACCAGGTAGGCTAGTTGAGAACACCTTTATTTAACCAGGTAGACTAGTTGAGAACACCTTTATTTAACCAGGTAGGCTAGTTGAGAACACCTTTATTTAACCAGGTAGGCTAGTTGAGAACACCTTTATTTAACCAGGTAGACTAGTTGAGAACACCTTTATTTAACCAGGTAGGCTAGTTGAGAACACCTTTATTTAACCAGGTAGGCCAGTTGAGAACACCTTTATTTAACCAGGTAGACTAGTTGAGAACACCTTTATTTAACCAGGTAGACTAGTTGAGAACACCTTTATTTAACCAGGTAGACTAGTTGAGAACACCTTTATTTAACCAGGTAGACTAGTTGAGAACACCTTTATTTAACCAGGTAGACTAGTTGAGAACACCTTTATTTAACCAGGTAGACTAGTTGAGAACACCTTTATTTAACCAGGTAGGCTAGTTGAGAACACCTTTATTTAACCAGGTAGGCTAGTTGAGAACACCTTTATTTAACCAGGTAGGCTAGTTGAGAACACCTTTATTTAACCAGGTAGACTAGTTGAGAACACCTTTATTTAACCAGGTAGGCTAGTTGAGAACACCTTTATTTAACCAGGTAGGCTAGTTGAGAACACCTTTATTTAACCAGGTAGACTAGTTGAGAACACCTTTATTTAACCAGGTAGGCTAGTTGAGAACACCTTTATTTAACCAGGTAGGCTAGTTGAGAACACCTTTATTTAACCAGGTAGGCTAGTTGAGAACACCTTTATTTAACCAGGTAGACTAGTTGAGAACACCTTTATTTAACCAGGTAGGCTAGTTGAGAACACCTTTATTTAACCAGGTAGGCCAGTTGAGAACACCTTTATTTAACCAGGTAGACTAGTTGAGAACACCTTTATTTAACCAGGTAGACTAGTTGAGAACACCTTTATTTAACCAGGTAGACTAGTTGAGAACACCTTTATTTAACCGGGTAGGCTAGTTGAGAACACCTTTATTTAACCAGGTAGACTAGTTGAGAACAAGTTCTCATTTACAATTGCGACCTGGCCAAGATAAAGTATAGCAGTTCGACACATACAACAACACATGGAGTAAAACAAACATACAGTCAATAATACAGTAGAAAAGTAAGTCGATATAAAATGTGAGAAAATGAGGTGAGAAGGGAGGTAAATGCAAAAAAAAAGGCCATCGTGGCGAAGTAATACAATATAGTGAGTGTAGTGGAATGGTAGATTTGCAGTGGAAGAATGTGCAAAGTTGAGATAGAAATAATGGGGTGCAAATGAGCAAAATAAATAAATAAATACAGTAGGGGGAGAGGTAGTTGTTTGGGCTAAATTATAGATGGGCTATGTACAGGTGCAGTAATCTGTGAGCTGCTCTGACAGCTGCTGCTTAAAGCTAGTGAGGGAGATAAGTGTTTCCAGTTTCAGAGATTTTTGTAGTTTGTTCCAGTCATTGGCAGCAGAGAACTGGAAGGAGAGGCGGCCAAAGGAATAATTGGTTTTGGGGGTGACTAGAGAGATATACCTGCTGGAGCGCGTGCTACAAGTGGGTGCTGCTTTGGTGACCACTGAGCTGAGATAAGGGGGGACTTTACCTAGCAGGGTCTTGTAGATGACCTGCATCCAGTGGGTTTGCCGACGAGTATGAAGCGAGGGCCAGCCAATGAGAGCGTACAGGCTGTAGTGGTGGGTAGTATATGGGGCTTTGGTGACAAAACGGATGGCACTGTGATAGACTGCATGCAATTTATTGAGTAAGGTATTGGAGGCTATTTTGTAAATTACATTGCCGAAGTCGAGGATCGGTAGGATGGTCAGTTTTACGAGGGTATGTTTGGCAACATTTCGCTTTGTTGCAAAATAGGAAGCCAATTCTAGATGTAACTTTGGATTGGAGATGATTGGTGTGAGTCTGGAAGGAGGTATGTGGCAAAACGCTTCGTTTGTTCTATAGCAGTATCGTGGAGAGTGTAGTGACCTATGGCATTGTGCGCTGGAAAGGGAATTTAGCCCAGGAAGACAAACAATCTGACAAAGCCAGTGCTGCAGTCTGAAATCAATTTCGGACATGTTCACGAAAAGACTAAAAGTAAAAACACACATGATCATAGACAATGACACACACCCACTCCACAGGGCTCTGATGAGAAACACCCACTCCACAGGGCTCTGATGAAACACACCCACTCCACAGGGCTCTGATGAAACACACCCACTCCACAGGGCTCTGATGAAACATGCCCACTCCACAGGGCTCTGATGACACACAGGAGTAGCTTCAGTAGCAGGTTCATCCTGCCCAGATGTTCCACAGAGAGGTTTAGACGATCATATTTACCCACAGACAGGAGGCTTTTTAATGAGTGTAATTCATTAACTGTTTTATGAGATCTTTCCATCTGAAAATGTTGTTGCCTGTTTTCCTCAGAGTACGATAGAAAAAAAACCACTTGATAAACACAACGATTTTCCATTGATCAAAGTACTGGGGGAGCCTGGAGCCCACTGGAGTCCTGGGTGGAACTAACTACCTCACACGGGTCCTGATGAATAAGGGCCCCACTTCCTCCCTCCCCAGGAACAGTGACGCCGGCTGTGCATTGGGATCGGATTAGTAATACCCTGGGATGGTGGTGTGTGATGTGTGTTTGACACGGCATGACAGAGCATATGCACGAACACACACACACACGTCAAAAAAGTCATTTCCTACCAAATCTGAAAGAAGTTTCACATGAAGTTTACATGAAAAAACACAATTGGAGCCATAAGCCGAAATACACAGCATCATATCAGTCACTTTATATGAGCAGCATTTAAGTTCTTGGCAGCTGCAGCAGGTATGGTATAAATATCCACCAGTCCTTGAACTTGGAAGTGTTTATTAGACCGAGCACTGAGGGGGAAGACACGTTGCCATGGGGAGGGGGAAGACACATTGCCATGGGGAGGGGAAGACACGTTGCCATGGGGAGGGGGAAGACATGTTGCAATGGGGAGGGGATGACACGTTGCCATGGGGAGGGGGAAGACACGTTGCCATGGGGAGGGGGAAGACACGTTGCAATGGGGAGGGGAAGACACGTTGCCATGGGGAGGGGGTGACACGTTGCCATGGGGAGGGGGAAGACACGTTGCCATGGGGAGGGGGAAGACACGTTGCAATGGGGAGGGGAAGACACGTTGCCATGGGGAGGGGGCGACACGTTGCCATGGGGAGGGGGAAGACACGTTGCCATGGGGAGGGGGAAGACACGTTGCAATGGGGAGGGGGAAGACACGTTGCCATGAGGAGGTGGACAACACGTTGCCATGGGGAGGGGGACAACACGTTGCCATGGGGAGGGGGAAGACATGTTGCAATGGGGAGGGGAAGACACGTTGCCATGGGGAGGGGGAAGACACGTTGCCATGTGGAGGGGGAAGACATGTTGCAATGGAGAGGGGAAGACACGTTGCCATGGGGAGGGGGAAGACACATTACCAGGGGGAGGGGGAAGACACATTGCCATGGGGAGGGGGAAGAGACGTTGCCATGGGGAGGGGGAAGACATGTTGCCATGGGGAGGAGGCAGACACGTTGCCATGGGGAGGGGGAAGACACGTTGCCAGGGGGAGGGGGAAGACATGCTGCCATGGGGAGGGGGAAGACACATTACCAGGGGGGGGGGAAGACACATTGCCATGGGGAGGGGGAAGACACGTTGCCATGGGGGGAGGGGGAAGACACATTGCCATGGGGAGGGGGAAGAGACGTTGCCATGGAGAGGGGGAAGACATGTTGCCATGGGGAGGAGGCAGACATGTTGCCATGGGGAGGGGGAAGACACGTTGCCATGGGGAGGGGGAAGACACGTTGCCATGGGGAGGGGAAGACACGCTGCCATGGGGAGGGGGAAGACACATTACCAGGGGAGGGGGAAGACACATTGCCATGGGGAGGGGGAAGACACATTGCCATGGGGAGGGGGAAGACCCGTTGCCAGGGGGAGGGGGAAGACACGCTGCCATGGGGAGGGGGAAGACACGCTGCCATGGGGAGGGGGAAGACACATTACCAGGGGGAGGGGGAAGACACATTGCCATGGGGAGGGGGAAGACACATTGCCAGGGGGAGGGGGAAGACACGTTGCCAGGGGGAGGGGGAAGACACGTTGCCAGGGGGAGGGGGAAGACACGCTGCCATGGGGAGGGGGAAGACACATTACCAGGGGGAGGGGGAAGACACATTGCCATGGGGAGGGGGAAGACACGCTGCCATGGGGAGGGGGAAGACACATTACCAGGGGAGGGGAAGACACGTTGCCATGGGGAGGGGGAAGACACATTGCCATGGGGAGGGGAAGACACGTTGCCATGGGGAGGGGGGAAGACACGTTGCAATGGGGAGGGGAAGACACGTTGCCATGGGGAGGGGGAAGACACGTTGCCATGGGGAGGGGGACAACACGTTGCCATGGGGAGGGGGAAAACATGTTGCAATGGGGAGGGGGAAGATACGTTGCCATGGGGAGGGGGAAGACACGTTGCCATGGGGAGGGGGAAGACACGTTGCCATGGGGAGGGGGAAGACACATTGCCATGGGGAGGGGGAAGACACATTGCCATGGGGAGGGGGAAGACACGTTGCCATGGGGAGGGGAAGACACGCTGCCATGGGGAGGGGGAAGACACGTTGCCAGGGGGAAGGGGAAGACACGTTGCCAGGGGGAGGGGGAAGACACGTTGCCATGGGGAGGGAGTCTCAAACATATCACATGCAAATAATGGGATGAAGAGAGTAGAGTAAACAAACGGAGACGAGAGAGGATTTACACCACATTAACAAAGCCAGCCAGCCACCATGAAACACACAGACAGCTTCAGCTTCTTCTAAATAATATCAGGCCAGATGCACGTTCAGATGAAGTAAATGAAAAGAGCCATCAAGTGAAAGTACACAAACTGTGATGAGAGATGAAACACACAGCCATCCCTGTCCTTGTCTATACCAAGCATAAGAGCCTCTCTTTACACTAAACTAGTTCCAGCACACGTTTGTTGTTGTGTAAACCTCGTAGGACACTTCTACCACATACTGTACTCCCCTCTGATTGGTCTAGTGTAAAGTACGTGTCAAAATCAATCCACAGAGGGAAGAGCATCTGCGTGTTTTGGCTCCTCCCTTGTCCTCCCTTGTCCTCCCTTGTCCTCCCTTGTCCTCCCTTGTCCTCCCTTGTACTTGATTGTTTAATTAAATTAAATCAATATCGCCTGTGCCGAATACAAAGCCGGTGTAGTAGGATTCAATCTTAGTCCTGTATTGATGGTTTTCTTGTTTAATGGTTCATCTACGGGCATAGCGGGATTTCTTATAAGTTTACGGATTAGTGTCCCGCTCCTTGAAAGCGGCACCCCTAGCCTTTAGCTCAGTGCAAATGTTGCCTGTAATCCATGGCTTCTGGTTGGGATATGTACGTACTGTCACTGTGGGGACGATGTCATCGATGCACTTACTGATGAAGCCGATGACTGAGGTGGTATACTCCTCAATGTCATTGGATGAATCCCAGGAACATATTCCAGTCTGTGCTAGCAAAACAGTCCTGTAGCGTAGCATCCGCGTCATCTGACCACTTCCGTATTGAGCGTGTCACTGGTACTTCCTGCTTTAGTTTTAGCTTGTAAACAGGAATCAGGAGGATAGAATTGTGGTCAGATTTGCCAAATGGAGGGCGAGGGAGAGCTTTGTACGTGTCGCTGTGTGTGGAGTAAAGGTGGTCTAGAGTTTTTTGCCCTCTAGTTTAACATGCGACACGCTGGTAGGAATGAGGTGAAATAGATTTAACTTTGCCTGCATTAACATACCCGGCCACTAGGAGCACAGCTTCTGGATGAGCATTTTCTTGTTTTCTTATGGCCTTATACAGCTCATTGAGCGCAGTCTTAGTGCAAGTTTGTGGTGGTAAATAGACAGCTACGAATAATACACATGAGAATTATCTTGGTAGATAGTGTGATCTACAGCTTATCATGAGGTATTCTACCTCAGGGGAGCAATACCTTGAAACGACCTTAATATTAGACATCGGCGCACCAGCCGTTATTGACAAAGAGACACACACCCCCACCCCTCGTCTTACCAGGCGTAGATGTCCTGTCCTCTATATTATCTGTGTCATCGGTCAGCCACGACTCGGTGAAACATAAGATATTACAGTTTTTAGTAGGATAGTCTTCAACGGAGCTCATCCAGTTTACTCTCCAGTGATTGCACGTTGGCCAACAGAATGGATGGTAGAGGCGGGTTACCCACTCGCCAACGAATTCTCACAATGCACCCTGATCTTCCCCCCGGTATTTCCTTCTTTTCTTCATGCGAATGACGGGGATTTGGGCCTAGTCCGGGAGCAGCGTTATATCCTTTGTGTCAGAGTCATTAGATTAAAAATCTTTGTCCAGTTTGAGGTGAGTAATCGCTGTTCTGATATCCAGAAGCTCTTTTCGGTCATAAGAGACGATAGCATCAACATTAAGTACAAAATACACAACCATGTGAAAAAACACACAAAATAGCACAATTGGTTCGGAGCCCGTAAAACGGCAGCCTTCCCTTCCGACACCCATTCTCCACAGATTAGTAAAGAACACCCCTCACTTGGTTCTCTGGGTCTTAATTGAAAGGAAAAAACTAAAACCAGCAGACGCTAGGTCGTCCATGGAATGAGTTTGACACCCCTAGTTTAAAGACAATGGCTCTCTGACACCACATGCCCCCTGCAAGAACGACCTTAATTACCCTAATACCACTGGACAGCATTATTGTTGTTAGCCAAATGGAAAATTATAGGCTTTTTTTTAAATGTCCCAACATTAGTGAATTGTTGCATTAATCAAGTGTGCAATATTATGTGCAATATGGTTTAGATGAGAAGCTCCTGTATAGTTTGAAAAGCTTTCCTTATTTTGTTTGTGTGTATATACTATGGTATTTACGGTAAGATATTAGCCGCACACACACAAAGCAGGAATGTGGCTTTGGCCACATCACATCCAAGGCTAATGGAGGATAGTGTAAAACAGAAAAGTTGCAAATCTGAATGATTTTTTAAAAACGAATGGAAAGATGCACTGTACTCACTGTACTCACTGTCCTCACTGTCCTCACTGTCCTCACTGTCCTCACTGTCCTCACTGTCCTCACTGTCCTCACTGTCCTCACTGTCCTCACTGTCCTCACTGTCCTCACTGTCCTCACTGTCCTCACTGTCCACTCACTGTCCTCACTGTCCTCACTGCACTCACTGTCCTCACTGTCCTCACTGCCCTCACTGTCCTCACTGTCCTCACTGTCCTCACTGTACTCACTGTCCTCACTGTCCTCACTGTCCTCACTGTCCTCACTGTCCTCACTGTCCTCACTGTACTCACTGTCCTCACTGCACACACTGTCCTCACTGTACTCACTGCACTCACTGCACTCACTGTCCTCACTGTCCTCACTGTCCTCACTGTACTCACTGTCCTCACTGTACTCACTGTCCTCACTGTCCTCACTATACTCACTGTCCTCACTGTACTCACTGTCCTCACTGTACTCACTGTACTCACTGTCCTCACTGCACACACTGTCCTCACTGTACTCACTGTACTCACTGCACTCACTGTCCTCACTGTCCTCACTGTACTCACTGTCCTCACTGTCCTCACTGTCCTCACTGTACTCACTGTCCTCACTGTCCTCACTGTACTCACTGTCCTCACTGTCCTCACTATACTCACTGTCCTCACTGTCCTCACTGTACTCACTGTCCTCACTGTACTCACTGCCGTCTCTCTAGTGGAGGCAGAAGTGGCTCTAATGAGTCCCCTTTCTTCAATATAGCGCAATGATCCTTTTCTAAAGACACCATACATTCACTTAGGGCTAATGAAAATGATGGCAAATTCTAATCGAGGAGTACTTGCGGGGGGGGATTGTTTTATTGTTTTATTTTCTGTTATACTTTTTGTAATTTGGGGCAACAAAAATAAAAATCATCTGAACTTGCTAATTTAACTTGACAGAATTGACAGCGTAAAAACTATGTTTTGCATTCGTGTTTCTCAGGGGAAAGCTATTAGTGGTGACCAGGGGGGGACATGTATAAACACACCATACAGAATAATAGAAGCCTCTAGTGGCCAAAAGGCCATTGAGCATGGGCAGCACCATTGAGGGCTACAACCATTTTAATGTAGTCAACCGGGTGGGACTTACAACTTCAGTGGCTGATCCCTCCTGATCACCCTGTTGGAGTCATGTCCAACCAGGTCATCAGGAGGACTCAGCCTATCGTGATGAAGAAAATGGACTACTTCAAAATGGAGATTGCCTCAATGGTGCTAGCCATGCTTCACAGACGCTATAAAGGCGAGTCATCTATCTCCACAAGGCCTGTTGATAGAAACCAAAGATTATGGATATACTGACAAGATACACATCTCTGCGCCCTAAAAATGGGAGTCATCCACAAAGCGGCACTGCGGTTTGTCTAGCTCCCGCCAATCCTTTCTTTTGATTGGTAGATACATATCATTATGTTAATATTAGAAGACGGTTGTTGACATCAACCACCTGTATTCAATGGAGATGCTATGCTACTAGCCTCATGCTATGAATATGCATAGCCATCTCAAGACAAGTGTTTTTTCTCAAAGTTGCTGGGATGGCACGTGTCCTATTTATATCAGTACACTCCTAAAAACGTAAGCATTACGAAACTTCTATTCAATCAAATTAACATCAGATAGGAAAAAAAATGAATGTCTTATTTGATGACAAAATTGGAGACTCATTGACCTCCATACAAAAACTCATTGCTTGGTGGGCGAAACAACGGGAAAAACTCCACCTGCTGGAGGGAGACAGATTTTCCACTGAGTCAGGCCTCTCTCTTCCTCTCCTTTATGTAGAGAGCTTCTGCCCACTGAAGAAAAGGTCCATCTCTAGTCTGTTCACCGTGCTGTAATGCAGGTTTGATGTGTGTTTAGGGCGACCATTTTATGCAGTCTGGTTGAAGATAAATATTTGGCGTGGTCAGAAAGAGAAGTGTATGGAGGGAGATCAGTATTGGGTGTTTTGCTTGATAATTGGAGTTTGTCACAGCTAGCTGGCACAGTCAGAGTGGTCGGCTTCTCTCAAGCTATACCGAGTACAATAGGATACAGCTGCTAACCAACCCTCAGTCATCACACCCAATAACCCCCCCCCACTTCAAAGTACAAAATGGTTGGAAATCCGTAAAGCTACACAAACAAGTCGTGGTCTCTGGATGAAACAAGCACTCCAATGTCGAATTTTCCCGTGCCTCTTTCCCGGCAAAGATGTCACTGTCTGTTATTATTCGATCCCTGTCCAGCGGTGCATTCAACAGTACTGATTGATTGGTTAAAATGGGCAGGAGTGTGAAGGCTGATGTACAGGTGATTGGAGCAGAAACTAGGATCAAGTTATGTGGAGATGGCTGGGCCTTTTTAACAATGTTTGACAAAATTCCAAATGTGTGTAAAGTTATACACTACATGATCAAAAGAATGTGAAAACCTGCTTGTCCAACATCTCAGTCCAAAATCATGGACATTAATATGGAGTTGGTTGCCCCTTTGCTGCGCTAACAGCCTCCACTCATCTGGGAAGGCTTTCCATCAGGTGTTGGAACATTGCTGCAGGGACTTGCTTCCATTCAGCCACAAAAAGACTCACACAAACCCAAACCGGCTGCGCGCGTGCGCCATCGTGTACTATCGTGCGCCATCGTGTACTATCGTGCGCCATTGTGTACTATCGTGCGCCATCGTGTACTATCGTGCGCCATCGTGCGCCATCGTGTACTATCGTGCATAAATGTATTTTATTCCCCCACGCCAAACGCGATCACCACGCGCAGGATAACATTTCTAAACAAACTCTGAACCAATTACATTAGTTCGGGGACAGGTCAAAAAACATTAACTTTACAGCACTATGCATATGGGCAGATGGCGTTTCCAGATTCGTCCGTCGGATTCATCACTCCAAAGAACGTATTTCCCAGAGTCCAATGGGGGGTGAGCGTTACCCCACTCCAGCTGACACTTGGCATTGAGCATGGTGATCTTAGGCTTGTGTGCGACTCCTCGGCCATGGAAACCCATTTCACGAAGCTCCTATGGAACAGTTATGGTTCTGACGTTGCTTCCAGAGGCAGTTTGGAACTCGGTTGTGAGTGTTGCAACCAAGGACAGATGATTTACCCTTTATTCTTTTTAGCTGAACTTAGTTATGCATAGTAATGAATTCCATGGTAAATGTTGACTTATTAAAGATGTTTGTTATTTAACTAGAAAGTCTGTCAAATAATGACGTCCTAAACAAAATACTGTTTTATTATTGAGAGATTTATCATTGACTGTGTAGCCAGTTCTCATGTAACTCATCTTTGTGAAAGCAGAATACGAAGTGTTAAATACAAATCTAAAATGAAATAAGTACAAGTGGCCGATTGACTGTATAGTGGAATTACCTTATCAAACCTGAAGAGAGACATTTGAATGTTTCTCCAGAATAATCACACAAGTCTCAGTTGAGCCTTTCAGTAATATCCCATTATCCTCTTCTGTGACTTGAGGCAGCCTAGAATATGAAACTTTATGATGGGGGGGGGTGATGAGATTTTTTTTTTAAATTGCCTAAAGATGTGAGCCCCTACTCACTACTCGGAGGGGGAATAGAATGTTAAGCTATTTAGTGGTTTTCAAAATGTTAAACACAACAAAGTAATTGTAGACCAGCCTGAGCACATTAAGTGCAACTGACTCTGGTTCTGTGTCAAATGTATTATCTCTGATTAATGATCTGACCTCTGACCTCTGGGATGTCATTTATCATCGCTCAGTCAGAAATCACAGTAGGATTTACAGGTGCACGCGACTCGGAGTAATACTCAGGCTTAATACCACACTTCATGCTAAGTGTGTGTGTGTGTGTGTGGTTACCTTCTAATCAGGTTCTCGGGAGATGGCTCAGGTAGTGATTCATCTTTATCTTCCATGCAACACTCTCTGTTCTCCTCATTATAAAACACCAGATATGACCTTACCTAGTATATTTTATAGTTTACCTTTATTTAACTAGGCAAGTTAGTTAAGAACAAATTCTTATTTTCAATGACGGCCTAGGAACAGTGGGATAACTGCCTGTTCAGGGGCAGAATGACAAATTTTTACCTTGTGGATTTGAATTTGCAACCTTTCGGTTACTAGTCCAACGCTCTAACCACTAGGCTACCTACCGCCCCTACACTCTAACCACTAGGCTACCTACTGCCCCTACACTCTAACCACTAGGCTACCCTGCCGCCCCTACACTCTAACCACTAGGCTACCCTGCCGCCCCTACACTCTAACCACTAGGCTACCTACCGCCCCTACACTCTAACCACTAGGCTACCTACTGCCCCTACACTCTAACCACTAGGCTACCCTGCCGCCCCTACACTCTAACCACTAGGCTACCCTGCCGCCCCTACACTCTAACCACTAGGCTACCTACCGCCCCTACACTCTAACCGGTCCTTCTGTAGCTCAGTTGGTAGAGCGTGGCGCTTGTAACGCCAGGGTAGTGGGTTCGATCCCTGGGACCACCCATACGTAGAATGTATGCACACATGACTGTAAGTCGCTTTGGATAAAAGCGTCTGCTAAATGGCATATATTATTATTATTAACCACTAGGCTACCCTGCCTCCCATACACTCTAACCACTAGGCAACCTACCCCCCTACACTCTAACCACTAGGCTACCTACCCCCCCCCCTTTAACTCTAACCACTAGGCTACCTACCCCCTATACTCTAACCACTAGGCTACCTACCGCTTCTACACTCTAACAACTAGGCTACCTACCGCCTCTACACTCTAACCACTAGGCTACCCTACCATCCCTACACTCTAACCGCTAGGCTACCTACCCCCTACACTCTAACCACTAGGCTACCAACCCTCCCCCCTATACTCTAACCACTAGGCTACCAACCCCCCTATACTCTAACCACTAGGCTACCTACCGCCTCTACACTTTAACCACTAGGCTACCTACCGCCTCTACACTCTAACCACTAGGCTACCAACCCCCCCATACTCTAACCACTATGCTACCTACCGCCTCTACACTCTAACCACTAGGCTACCTACCACCTCTACACTCTAACCACTAGGCTACCTACCTCCTCTACACTCTAACCACTAGGCTACCTACCTCCTCTACACTCTAACCACTAGGCTACCTACCGCCTCTACACTCTAACCACTAGGCTACCTACCGCCTCTACACTTTAACCACTAGGCTACCTACCACCTCTACACTCTAACCACTAGGCTACCTACCGCGCCTACACTCTAACCACTAGGCTACCTACCGCCCCTACACTCTAACCACTAGGCAACCTACCGCCCCTACACTCTAACCACTAGGCAACCTACCGCCTCTACACTCTAACCACTAGGCTACCACTAGGCTACCTACCGCTTCTACACTCTAAACACTAGGCTATCCTACCACCTCCACACTTTAACCACTAGGCTACCTACCCCCCTACACTCTAACCACTAGGCTACCAACCCTCTCCCCCCCCCTATACTCTAACCACTAGGCTACCAACCCCCCCCCCCTATACTCTAACCACTAGGCTACCTACCGCCTCTACACTTTAACCACTAGGCTACCTACCGCCTCTACACTCTAACCACTAGGCTACCTACCACCTCTACACTCTAACCACTAGGCTACCTACCTCCTCTACACTCTAACCACTAGGCTACCTACCTCCTCTACACTCTAACCACTAGGCTATCTACCGCCTCTACACTCTAACCACTAGGCTACCTACCGCCTCTACACTTTAACCACTAGGCTACCTACCACCTCTACACTCTAACCACTAGGCTACCTACCGCGCCTACACTCTAACCACTAGGCTACCTACCGCCCCTACACTCTAACCACTAGGCAACCTACCGCCCCTACACTCTAACCACTAGGCAACCTACCGCCCCTACACTCTAACCACTAGGCAACCTACCGCCTCTACACTCTAACCACTAGGCTACCACTAGGCTACCTACCGCTTCTACACTCTAAACACTAGGCTACCCTACCACCTCTACACTTTAACCACTAGGCTACATACCGACGCTACACTCTAACCACTAGGCTACCTACCGCCTCTACACTCTAACCACTAGGCTACCTACCTCCTCTACACTCTAACCACTAGGCTACCTACCTCCTCTACACTCTAACCACTAGGCTACCCTGCCGCCCCTATATGGGTCCATTGGCTCCTCTAGTGAAGTGATGCGAGTCACAGACATCTTCACCGATGGCAAAATGATATACAATCCCTCCCTCTACTGGTAAGATTTAATTCAGGCACTATCACTTTGCCGTACACACGTAATATTGAAGAACCAAACTGAATAGAGTACAGATCCTGTTCGTCTCCCCATGAAATGTTCTCTAAACAACCAAACCCAACGCATCGCATTCAACATATATTATTGCAAAAGGAAACAAACCTCTGAATAAATAAGATAAATAATCTTTATTTCCATGTATTTGTCACATATAAAATTGTGTCCACATTTAATATTAACAAGGCAATTAAAGATAATCCTTTATTTCTGAGTGGTGCGATTCAGGCTCCAGAGGCTTGTAAATGTTTCCTATTGGTTGACAGGGAGAATGGTCCAATGGGAGCAGAGCCAACTCTAGATTGGTGACTCCCTGATGGATAATGCGCACATGGGGTGGCTATTTTATCAGAGCACAAGATGCCAACCGTTAGCCTGACGGTCCCAGATCTGTTTCTACGGTCAAGTCAACTGTTATGGTCGTTGTCAATTGGAAACTTGGCAAGACAGCACAAACAGATCTAGGACCAGGCTATCGAAGCGTACCATGGTTAGAAGAGGACCACCTTCCTAACTGTGACCCAAATGACTAACGGGGGGAGGTCTCTGGAGCCTGTAGTCACACCAAGCCTATCAACACACATAACGCTTCATTTACCCAAGATTCATCCCTGCTCATCACCCTGTGTAAAGACATAATTCATTTAGAAGTGCTCATCAAACATTCTTAAACCAGATTACTATCACTGAAAATTAATGATTTTAATCATCAAAATTATTATTCTCATGGTCATTATGATGATGATTTGTTTATTTGAGTCATTTTCGTCTCCTAGCAACCGTAAAAAATGATAACAGCAATGATAAATGAAACCTTTTTCTAGTCGACAAGAAAATGGATCCTTAGATGTGCTTAAAGTAAAACTGAAATAGTTTCTTGCAGTTGGTAAGTAAGTAGGTTTCATTAATGTCATGTAAGTTATCAGAAAAAGTCATAATATACAGTATAGGTTATTAATTACAGTAACAAAGTATCCATGCGATCGTTCTTTCTCGTTTTGCTGTACAAAGTTCAAGGATTCAGTAGTAAACAACAAGGTACTGTACAAACCCACATCACTGCTGGACAGCCTGAGTACCATCATGATCTGGGGCCGAGGACCAGCTAGGAAGCACACCAGCGGTCCTGAAGCTTTCTGCCACTGATAAGCCAATAGATACACTAGAGCATGGGTGTCAAACTCTGGCCCGTGGGCCAAATTTGGCCCGCGGGGTAATTATATTTGGCCCGCGAGACAATACCAAATTACTACTAGAGCTGGCCCGCCGGTATTATACAGCGCATTCACCACTAATACCACGAATCCCATAATGCTCTGCTGTTTTCGCGCGCCAATCAGGACAGGACCCAGAAATGCTCTCTCCTCTGTGACAGTAGTCATAGCAACATAGACGCTACAACTGTCAGCGAGCTAACCCTTCCCAAAAATGGCGAAAAGAAAGGCAGAAAACAGGAGCTTTCTGGACAAGTGGGAGGCAGAATATCTGTTTACATATGTAAAAGACAAACCTGTTTGTCTTGTTTGTGGAGTCAACGTGGCTGTAAGTAAGGAGTACAACATTAGACGACACTATGAAACGAAACACCATGACAAATACAAGGACCTGGACATGACTCAAAGGAGCCAGAAAGTAGAGGAGATAAAAAGAAAGAAGTTTAAACAGAATATGTTTAAAAAAGCCATATCACAAAGCGAGGCTGCTGTAAAGGCTAGTTATATAGTGGCAGCAGAGATCGCAAAATCAGCCCGGCCCTTTAATGAGGGAGAGTTCATGAAAAAGTGCATGATGAAGGTTTGTGACCTCGTATGCCCAGAGAAAAAACAAGCATTTTCAAACGTGAGCCTGAGCAGGAACACAGTAGCTGATCGCACATGTGATCTTGCCACCAATCCGTATGACCAGCTGATGGAAAAGGGAAAAGATTTTGTTGCGTTCTCCCTCACTGTGGATGAGAGCTGCGACGCATCTGATACTGCTCAGCTGTCAGTCTTCATCCGTGGAGTGGACTCAAATCTGTGTTACGGAGGATTCAAATCAATGCATGGCACAACCACAGGAAAGAAAATCTTTGAGGAGGTTTCCAAATGTGTAACTGAAATAAAGCTGCCGTGGGATAAACTCGTTGGATTAACGACAGATGGTGCGCCAGCGATGTGCAGTAAAAAGAGTGGACTGGTGGGCATGGTTCGGGAGAAGATGCGGGAAGAGAACTGTGCAGGTGAGCTAACTGTTTACCACTGCATCATACATCAGGAAGCACTGTGTGCCAAAGCCCTAAAGATGGAACATGTTATGACCACAGTAACACAGGTAGTTAACTTTATAAGAGCCAAAGGTCTAAATCACCGCCAGTTTAAATCTTTTCTGGAGGAGTGTGGTTCGGATACGCAGACGTGCCGTAGCACACAGAGGTGAGATGGCTAAGCAGAGGAAAAGTACTGAACAGATGTTTCGAGCTGCGTGAGGAAATATGTCAATTCCTGGAAACCAAAGGGAAGGATACAGCAGAGCTCTGGGAGCAAAAGTTCCTGTGTGAGCTGGCCTTTCTCTGTGACATCTCGAGCCATCTCGATGCGCTGAACCTGCAGCTTCAGGGGCGGGGGCGCATCATCACAGACATGTACGCTGCAGCGAGGGCCTTCAAAACTAAACTGTGCCTGTGGGAGAATCAGATGCTGCAAGGAAACCCTTGCCATTTTCCCTGCTGCCAATCCATAAAAGCGCAGATCTCTACCGCAGTGTTCCCATGCGCACAGTTTGCTGAAAAACTCAGTGTTCTCGCCGCTGAGTTTAGCCGGCGATTTGCCGACTTCGATGCCCAGAAATGCAAGTTTGAACTGCTTAGTAATCCCTTCGCAGTTGATGTGGAAAATGCACCAACCAACATCCAAATGGAGCTGATTGAACTCCAGTGCAACGACACGCTGAAGTCAAAGTATGATGCTGTGGGCGCCGCACAGTTTCCACGGTTCATCCCTGACACAATGTCTCAGCTCCGCACCCAAGCTGCTCAGATGCTCTCCATGTTCGGCAGCACTTATCTATGCGAGCAACTTTTCTCCTCGATGAAGATGACCAAAACAACTCACAGGAGACGTCTGACTGATGAACATCTTCGCTCGATACTGAGGATTTCTTCAGCTCAGAGCTTGAGCCCAGACATTGATGAACTAGCATACAAGAAGAGATGCCAGGTATCTGGCTTGGGCACATCAGATTAGACCAGTGTGCAATAATTAACGTTTTCTTTATGCACTTTTTCTTGCTACAAGGCGTGGGCTTGAATGGTTGATTGATTTATTATCATTTTATTTGTAAAATTATTAGCCAGTGGAAAAAGTTTATTTTGGTATTTAAATCAGAAGGCTGCAAATAGAAAAGAGGCATACAATTTTTATTTAAATTTTATTTATTTAATAAATGAATGCCATTGATGTGTTTTTTCATTTGAAATTCGATTTTGCATGTCACCACTATTAAATGATATATTGTATGGTAATAAGCGATGCTTGTTCCATATTCAATGTTAAAGCAAAACTTGTTTGGGTCCATATTAAAAGGTTAATTTGTTCAATGTTGGCCCGTGACTTTGTTCAGGTTTTACATTTTGGCCCACTGGGTATTTGAGTTTGACACCCCTGCACTACAGAGAGCTTCTGCATCACCTTGGAATACATTTCCTTGATGAAACCAAGCGTGGCTACAGTGTTCTAGAATCTTGGCCCCCTACACTAAGCTCAACGCTGTGTCGTTAACTGGCTGTCGTTAACTGGCTGTCGTTAACTGGCTGTCGTTAACTGGTTCGTTAACTGGCTGTCGTTAACTGGCTGTCGTTAACTGGCTGTCGTTAACTGGTTCTCGTTAACTGGCTGTCGTTAACTGGTTCTCGTTAACTGGCTGCCGTTAACTGGTTCTCGTTAACTGGCTGTCGTTAACTGGCTGTCGTTAACTGGCTGTCGTTAACTGGTTCTCGTTAACTGGCTGTCGTTAACTGGTTCTCGTTAACTGGCTGTCTAACCTTTAAGAGCCGGTCTTTCTTTGCAACTGTTACAACTGTAGTCTACGCTGTTCTTTGATGAAATGGAAACTTACGTGGTCAGAACCCATCTGATCCAGAGTGATAGGACTGACCCAAGACCAGTCCAGTACTGGTTGGTGCTCTAACCAAGGATGACCTGGAAAAAGGTGTCAGGAGGCTCAGTATGGACGAGACACTGATTAGCGTCTTCTTCCCTCCAGCTATCCCACTGGCCTCAGCCCACACAGCACGCCACCCCCCCCCCACCACCAAAAAACCAAGAGCTAAAAACACAATCTAAAACCTCCTAGATTCATTCAGTCAAATATGCCATTATTACTAGTTTTAAAAACAATACACAAATAGGTAACCTGTAAAGGCAAAAGCATTGACAGTAGCAGCACAAAGATCAGGCAGATGAGCTGGAGTCAACTTGTCTTACTGGACATTCTTTAAGGATACTGAATAACTAGGTGTTATTCTTATTCATTAATGTCAAAACTAAAAAGGGCTAGATTGGTAAACAAGTGTTTGGGGGGGGGGCTGGAAGCAGAGTGGGAGTGGTGGGGGGTCTATGGGAAAAAAAATACATGAATTATTAGACCTTACTAGGTCCAAGTGGAAGTACAGCATGTTGGGAGTCTTGATATGATTGACATGTTCTTATGTGTGGGAGACAATGGTCTCTGATATACCTCATTGAAGGCTAGCCATTTCAGCTACCTTGCTTGTTAATTCTCCTCCTCACCCTCCTCTAAGCATCCTTTCCAAAGCAGAAGTATATTTTGTGCAGCTACAGCCGTACGAGTAGCACTCCCCAGCTACAGCCGTACGAGTAGCACTCCCCAGCTACAGCCGTACGAGTAGCACTCCACAGCTACAGCGGTACGAATAGCACTCCACAGCTACAGCGGTACGAGTAGCACTCCACAGCTACAGCCGTACGAGTAGGACTCCACAGCTACAGCCGTACGAGTAGCACTCCACAGCTACAGCCGTACGAGTAGCACTCCACAGCTACAGCCGTACGAGTAGCACTCCACAGCTACAGCCGTACGAGTAGCACTCCACAGCTACAGCCGTACGAGTAGCACTCCACAGCTACAGCCGTACGAGTAGCACTCCACAGCTACAGCCGTACGAGTAGCACTCCACAGCTACAGCCGTACGAGTAGCACTCCACAGCTACAGCCGTACGAGTAGCACTCTACAGCTACAGCCGTATGAGTAGCACTCTACAGCTACAGCCGTACGAGTAGCACTCTACAGCTACAGCCGTACGAGTAGTACTCCACAACTACAGTCGTACGAGTAGCACTCTACAGCTACAGCTGTGTTTAAGGAACAGAGTTCTTCTGGAATAGACATGGGAAGAGGGCTGAAGGTTGGCTGTGAGGCTGGATGGGCTTGTCACAATAGTCTGGCCAGAGTGGGTTTGAACTCAGTGGGTGGAGAAATCATTTCACCTTGGTTGGCTTGTCTCTGGGCTGACCCCGGCTCCCCCAGTAGCAGCTAAGCAGCAGAAAGCTATTCACACATTCAGGAGATAGAGGCCTACACTACGCTGCCCAAGGCTGAATGAGTCACAACTCAGGCCTAAAGATGCCTGCCTGCCTCTTCAACAGAGAGAAGGGAGAAAGGGAGAGAAGAGAGGGAAAGAAGAGAGGGAGAGCGATATAAGAGAGGAGAGGACAAAAATCAGAGCCAAACAGCAGAAATCAGCTCAATATACAGCAAGCAGATGTCCATGTGGAGAGAAAAAGGGAAGGAAGGATGTAGAGGAAGAGAAAGAGGGAGGAAAGGATGTAGAGGAAGAGAAAGAGGGAGGAAAGGATGTAGAGGAAGAGAAAGAGGGAGGAAAGGATGTAGAGGAAGAGAAAGGGGGAGGAAAGGATGTAGAGGAAGAGAAAGAGGGAGGAAAGGATGTAGAGGAAGAGAAAGAGGGAGGAAAGGATGTAGAGGAAGAGAAAGAGGGAGGAAGGGATGTAGAGGAAGTGAAAGAGGGAGGGAAGGATGTAGAGGAAGTGAAAGAGGGAGGGAAGGAAAAGGAGGAAGAGAAAGAGGGAGGGAAGGATGTAGAGGAAGTGAAAGAGGGAGGAAAGGAAAAAGAGGAAGTGAAAGAGTGAGGGAAGGATGTAGAGGAAGTGAAAGAGGGAGGGAAGGATGTAGAGGAAGTGAAAGAGGGAGGGAAGGATGTAGAGGTAGAGAAAGAGGGAGGGAAGGAAAAGGAGGAAGAGAAAGAGGGAGGGAAGGAAGTATAGGAAGTGAAAGAGGGAGGAAAAGAAAAGGAGGAAGTGAAAGAGGGAGGGAAGGATGTAGAGGAAGTGAAAGAGGGAGGGAAGGATGTAGAGGAAGTGAAAGAGGGAGGGAAGGATGTAGAGGAAGTGAAAGAGGGAGGGAAGGATGTAGAGGAAGAGAAAGAGGGAGGAAAAGGATGTAGAGGAAGAGAAAGAGGGAGGAAGGGATGTAGAGGAAGAGAAAGAGGGAGGAAAGGATGTAGAGGAAGTGAAAGAGGGAGGGAAGGAAAAGGAGGAAGTGAAAGAGGGAGGGAAGGAAAAGGAGGAAGTGAAAGAGGGAGGGAAGGAAAAGGAGGAAGAGAAAGAGGGAGGGAAGGATATAGAGGAAGAGAAAGAGGAAGGGAAGGATGTAGAGGAAGAGAAAGAGGGAGGGAAGGATGTAGAGGAAGTGAAAAAGGGAGGGAAGGAAAAGGAGGAAGAGAAAGAGGGAGGGAAGGAAAAGGAGGAAGAGAAAGATGGAGGGAAGGATGTAGAGGAAGTAAAAGAGGGAGGGAAGGAAAAGGAGGAAGAGAAAGAGGGAGGGAAGGAAAAGGAGGAAGAGAAAGAGGGAGGGAAGGAAAAGGAGGAAGAGAGGAATGTGGTGATCCAGTTCAAATAGAGTAGTTACAGTGTGCTGGTCTGACTACCATGACCCTGGCAGAGCAGCACAGACCACTGACAATACTGTGGATCTGAATGACAGAAGCCTTTGCAGACCGAGGGGTTCATATGGGGTGGGATGGACACATGAGTACTGGATACACCCAGAACAGTCTGCCACAGACATCTGGCATGGGGGGGGTGGGCAGACACCTCAGGCCGAGCAGCGTGGTTCCTTTTACTGCCCGTTGGTAGTATCTTCACCTGCATGTCAGTGTCTGTCTGTTGTTGGTACCATCAAGTCTGTCTGTTGCCTCCAGGTTATGCCCCTCTCTCTCTCGCTCTCTCTCTCTCTGTGTGTAGACATCACAATTCCCCGCTCTCCTCCTACCCATCTCTCTCTCTCTCCATGGTCTACCTATTGCACCACTATGTTACTGTACAGAGTCAAAAGCGATGAGTGGAACGTTTTTAAGTCCTGGGTGTGTTCTGTAGTTTTCATCACTCTTTCCTGGGCCTACGTGAACATGTGTATATGTGTGTGTGTGTGTGTGTGTGTGTGTGAGAGAGAGAGTCTTAATATTTTAGCTGCCTGTTCCTGTACTTCTTGTCGTCGTTGTCTGTTGGGGAGGAGAAACACAACATCAATAATAACACCACATGAATGTCTACACTACATGGATGTGTCCATGCGTGGGGCTGAACCCGGAGCCAGAAAAACTCATGGAAACTAACAAAAAAAATATGGCTAAGTCCAAAACCTAGCAGGTTTTTTTGCTAAATATGTACGTTCCGAGAGGTGGAAAGAGGAAGCAGAGGGGAAGAAAGGACTAAGGAAAGAATACATTTTCTAGAAGAAGAGAGGAGAGAGTTTAGGCTGAATAAAGAATGCAGAAAAAGAGGGGAAAGTAAGAAACAGTCCCTTTGGGAGATTTTTCCATTAAGCCCTAGAAGAGAAGCTATCCTTATAACTCTGTTGTCTCACCAAAGCCCTGTTACAGTCTCTATGGAAACCAAACAATCACATTCCTCTACAGGAAGCTCATTTTAGACACTGTGAGTTGTACCGTCTAAGTGGTTGCGGGAGATGTACTTGAGGGCCTCGTCCAATAGGATGACAGGAAATGATATCTTGAGGACCACGATCCACTGGCACCAGGTCAGAGGGATCACCTGGAAGATCAGCTAGATAGAGGTCATAGAAATAGAGGTCATAGAAAGAAAGAAAGAAAGAAAGAAAGAAAGAGAGAAAGAAAGAAAGAAAGAAAGAGAGAAAGAAAGAGAGAAAGAAAGAGAGAAAGAAAGAGAGAGAGAGAGAGAGAAAGAAAGAAAGAAAGAAAGAAAGAGAGAAAGAAAGAAAGAGAGAAAGAGAGAGAGAGAGAGAGAGAGAGAGAGAGAGAGAGAGAGAGAGAGAGAGAGAGAGAGAGAGAGAGAAAGAGAGAAAGAGAGAGGTCAGAGAGAGAAAGAAAGAGAGAGGGATACACAATAAATCATACTCTTGCCGACAGACAGAGACAGCCAACCCGATGGACAGAGACTGTATATGTACACACACACACACACACTGTACTCACAGGCAACGGCTCAACGTAGAGGATGAGGAAGTGGAGGGACATGGAGAGGAAGATTGCTCCCAGCAGCCAGAAGTTGACCCACGGAGGCATCCTGATCATGGACTGGTTCTCTGACAGACTAGGGTCCAGAGGAGGAGGAGTCACATTACAACAACTACTGATCCCAGACCTGGGCAGCAAAACATGGTCTACAGGACAAAGATTACAATACAGAGGAGGAGGAGTCACACTACAACAACTACTGATCCCAGACCTGGGCAGCGAAACATGGTCTACAGGACAAAGATTACACTACAGAGGAGGAGTCACATTACAACAACTACTGATCCCAGACCTGGGCAGCGAAACATGGTCTACAGGTCAAAGATTACACTACAGAGGAGGAGTCACATTACAACAACTACTGATCCCAGACCTGGGCAGCAAAACATGGTCTACAGGACAAAGATTACACTACAGAGGAGGGGTCACACTACAACAACTACTGATCCCAGACCTGGGCAGCGAAACATGGTCTACAGGACAAAGATTATACTACAGAGGAGGAGGGGTCACATTACAACAACTACTGATCCCAGACCTGGCAAAACATGGTCTACAGGACACTACAGATGTACCAGGCCTGATATTCTGGTCCCGTGTGGCCCAGTTGGTCGAGCATGGCACTAGCAACGTCAGGGTTCAATTCCAGGGATCACCCAGGTGTAAAAATGAACGCACGCACTAACTGTCACTTTGAGTAATAGTATCACTAACTGTCACTTTGAGTAATAGTATCACTAACTGTCACTTTGAGTAATAGTATCATTAACTGTCACTTTGAGTAATAGTATCACTAACTGTCACTTTGAGTAATAGTATCATTAACTGTCACTTTGAGTAATAGTATCACTAACTGTCACTTTGAGTAATAGTATCTGCTAAATGGCAAATATTAAATAATAAATGAATAATATTACTTTAGTTAGAAGAGCAACACATGAATGGATTGTTAAGAACAAATTCTTATTTTCAATGACGGCCTAGGAACAGTGGGTTAACTGGTCTAGGAACAGTGGGTTAACTGCCTGGGTTCTGGGGAACAGTTAACTGCCTGTTCAGGGGCAGAACGACAGATTTGTACCTTGTCAGCTCGGGGGTTTGAGCTTGCAACCTTCCGGTTGCTAGTCCAACGCTCTAACCACTAGGCTACCCTGCCGCCTCTACACTCTAACCACTAGGCTACCTGCCGCCCCTACACTCTAACCACTAGGCTACCTACCTCCTCTACACTCTAACCACTAGGCTACCTGCCGCCCCTACACTCTAACCACTAGTCTACCTGCCGCCCCTACACTCTAACCACTAGGCTACCTGCCGCCCCTACACTCTAACCACTAGTCTACCTACCTCCTCTACACTCTAACCACTAGTCTACCTACCTCCTCTACACTCTAACCACTAGGCTACCTGCCTCCTCTACACTCTAACCACTAGGCTACCTGCCTCCTCTACACTCTAACCACTAGGTTACCTGCCTCCTCTACACTCTAACCACTAGGCTACCTACCTCCTCTACACTCTAACCACTAGGCTACCTACCTCCTCTACACTCTAACCACTAGGCTACCTACCTCCTCTACACTCTAACCACTAGGCTACCTGCCTCCTCTACACTCTAACCACTAGGCTACCTGCCTCCTCTACACTCTAACCACTAGGCTACCTACCTCCTCTACACTCTAACCACTAGGCTACCTGCCTCCTCTACACTCTAACCACTAGGCTACCTGCCTCCTCTACACTCTAACCACTAGGCTACCTGCCTCCTCTACACTCTAACCACTAGGCTACCTACCTCCTCTACACTCTAACCACTAGGCTACCTGCCTCCTCTACACTCTAACCACTAGGCTACCTACCTCCTCTACACTCTAACCACTAGGCTACCTACCTCCTCTACACTCTAACCACTAGGCTACCTACCTCCTCTACACTCTAACCACTAGGCTACCTGCCTCCTCTACACTCTAACCACTAGGCTACCTACCTCCTCTACACTCTAACCACTAGGCTACCTACCTCCTCTACACTCTAACCACTAAAATGTAAATAGTTATTCTGTACTTTAACCCAAACGTCTCTTCCATGAACGTGTTCCTTCCTCATCTGTTACTATGGTGATATTCGTCATACATCACATGGATGGAGTTCAAACTGAATGAAAACAGGCTTCCCGATCCAACGGCAACTTAATGTGCTCCATTGGTCAATTATACAGTGTCTCGTTTTGGCTTGGAGAAATGAACCACAATTTACTTCTTTTTTTTACTGACCCTAGAACTATTAATAATAATATTTCCTTCCCAAAGAAATGTTTCCCACTCATGAGAGAGAGAGAGAGATTAGGCCTATGGGTTTGTGGGTAGCTTCTGACAGGGCTACTCCATAGGAAACCCTGGCAGAAAGAGTCAGACTTTTCCCTCCCTCCCTCCATCACAAAACACCACGATGACGTCTCTCCATGTTCGAGATGTGGAAATAGGCCTGATGCCTTCCAACTACCCAGAAATAACATGCTGACGCTGTGGGAAAACAGTCATAACCATAGTAACATGGATGTGACTGTAGGCTATGCTATCATTAAAGCAAATAGAATGAACTGTACTTATAAAAGGCTTATAAAGTTGTTGTCGGAAGTTTACCTACACTTAGGTTGGAGTCATTTAAAACTCGTTTCTCAGTTTGTTAACAATAAATTTGTGGAGTGGTTTAAAAACGAGTTTAAATGACTCCAACCTAAGTGTAGGTAAACTTCCGACATCAACTGTACATACAATCATATAGCGATGTTCCCTCTAAGTAGGAGAGGCTGCTGATTGACCTGTTGAGGGAGTTGAACATCTCTATGGTGACCAGCACGGAGAGGGCCATGGTGGTGGGGAAACGAGACTCAAACACCTCACAGTCGATGCCCTGGAACATGAGGTTGTCCTCCGAGCACTGCATAAAGTGCCTCTGTGTGGAGAGAGAGGACAAAGGTGACCGGGGTTCACAGCACATAGACAACAGAAACATACATGATAGTAGAATGGGCTTTGTGCTGCACCATTCAAATTCATTCTCTTCAATTCTATATTTTTACAAATATATATATTTTTTACCTTTATTTTAACTAGGCAAGTCAGTTAAGAAGAAATTCGTATTTTCAATGACAGCCTAGGAACAGTGGGTTAACTGGTCTAGGAACAGTGGGTTAACTGGTCTAGGAACAGTGGGTTAACTGGTCTAGGAACAGTGGGTTAACTGCCTGTTCAGGGGCAGAACGACAGATTTGTACCTTGTCAGCTCTGGGATTTGAACTTGCAACCTTCCGGTTCCAAGTCCAACACTCTAACCACTAGGCTACCTACCGCCTCTACACTCTAACCACTAGGCTACCCTCTGCCGCCCCTACACTCTAACCACTAGGCTACCTAACGCCCCTACACTCTAACCACTAGGCTACCTGCCACCCCTACACTCTAACCACTAGGCTACCTGCCTCCTCTACACTCTAACCACTAGACTACCTACCTCCTCTACACTCTAACCACTAGACTACCTGCCTCCTCTACACTCTAACCACTAGGCTACCTACCGCCTCTACACTCTAACCACTAGGCTACCTACCGCCCCTACACTCTAACCACTAGGCTACCTACCGCCCCTCCACTCTAACCACTAGGCTACCTACCGCCCCTACACTCTAACCACAAGGCTACCCTGCCACCCCATATACAGTGCATTCGGATAGTATTCAGACCTCTTGATCCCCCCCCACACACATTTTGTCATCCTAAAATGGATTCAATTAAAACATGTTCCTCATCAATATCCCATAATGACAAAGCGAAAATAGGTTTTTAGAAATGCTTAACCTTATTTACACAAGTATTCAGACCCTTTGCTATGAAACTCGAAATTGAGCTCAGGTGCATCCTGTTTCCATTGATCATCCTTGAGATGTTTCTACAACTCGGAGTCCTCCTGTGGTAAAATGTAATTGACTGGACATGATTTGGAAAGGCAACACACCAGTCTATACAAGGTCCCACAGTTAACAGTGCATGTCAGAGCAAAAAAACAAGCCATGAGGTCGAAGGAATTGTCCGTAGAGCACCGAGACAGGATTGTCGAGGCACAGATCTGGGGAAGCTGGCCTCCTGGCCAAGAATCTGATGGTCACTCAATGAGCGCTCGAGTACCTCAGTGGAGATGGGAGAACCTTCCAGAAGGACAACCATCTCTGCAGCATTCCACCAATTTAGGCCTTTATGGTAGTGGCCAGACAGAAGCCACTCCTCAGTAAAAGGCACATGACAGCCCACTTGGAGTTTGCCGAAAGGCACCTGAAGGACTCTCAGATTATGAGAAACAAGATTCTCAGGTTTGATGAAACCAAGATTGAAGTCTTTGGCCTGCTCCAGAGTGCTAAGGACCTCAGACTGGGGCGAAGGTTCACCTTCCAACAGGACAACGACCCTAAGCACACAGCCAAGACAACACAGGAGTGGCTTCTAGACAAGTATATGAATGTCTTTGAGTGGCCCATCTCAAAACATCAGTCAGGAAGTTAAAGCTTGTTCACAAATGGGTCTTCCAAATGGACAATGACCCCAAGCACACTTCTAAAGTTGTGGCAAAATGGCTTAAGGACAACAAAGTCAAGGTATTGTAGTGGTCATAACAAAGCCCTGACCTCAGTCCTATAGAAAATGTCTGGGCAGAACTGATAAGGTGTGTGCAAGGAAGGAGGCCTACAAACCTGACTCAGTTACACCAGAGCCCAGACTTGAACCCGATCGAACATCTCTGGAGAGACCTGAAAATAGCTGTGCAGCGACATTCTCCACCCAACCTGACAGAGCTTGAGAGGATCTGCAGAGAAGAATGGGAGAAACTCCCCAAATACAGATGTGCCAAGCTTGTTGCGTCATACCCAAGAAAACTCAAGCCTGTAATCGCTGCCAAAGCTGCTTCAAAGTACCGAGTAAAGGTTCTGAATAATTATGTAAATGTGATATTTCTGTGGATTTTTTTATATATATATTTTTTAAACATTTGCTAAAATTTCTTCAAAACCTGTTTTTGCTTTGTCATTATGGAGTATTGTGTGTAGATTGAGGGGGGGGGGCAATGTAATATATTTTAGAATAAGGCTTTAATTGAACAAAATGTGGAAAAAGTCAAGGAGTCTGAATACTTTTCAGATGCACTGTAGATACATGAATTATACTCTTGAGTATTATTCCAAAGCTTCATACATGGTTTTAGATGAACTTGACTGACTTCCCACAAGTAAATGATCAGAACATTCTGAGAACATAGTGTGTGTGAATGTGTGCTGTGTCCACAGGAAGTGACCTAACCCCCCTGAGACAGGCTGTGTTGGGTCCCAGCTCAGATCGGAGACCCTTGGACTCAGTTCCTCTCCTCCTCCTCCTCCTCCCCTGTTCTTCCTGTTTCTCTAGCATTCTTCTTCCTGTTTCTCTGACATTCTGCTTCCTGTTTCTCTGACATTCTTCTTCCTGTTTCTCTAACATTCTGCTTCCTGTTTCTCTAGCATTCTTCTTCCTGTTTCTCTGACATTCTTCTTCCTGTTTCTCTAACATTCTGCTTCCTGTTTCTCTGACATTCTTCTTCCTGTTTCTCTGACATTCTGCTTCCTGTTTCTCTGACATTCTGCTTCCTGTTTCTCTGACATTCTGCTTCCTGTTTCTCTGACATTCTGCTTCCTGTTTCTCTAACATTCTTCTTCCTGTTTCTCTAACATTCTTCTTCCTGTTTCTCTAACATTCTGCTTCCTGTTTCTCTAACATTCTGCTTCCTGTTTCTCTAACATTCTGCTTCCTGTTTCTCTAACATTCTTCTTCCTGTTTCTCTAACATTCTTCTTCCTGTTTCTCTAACATTCTGCTTCCTGTTTCTCTAACATTCTGCTTCCTGTTTCTCTAACATTCTGCTTCCTGTTTCTCTAACATTCTGCTTCCTGTTTCTCTGACATTCTTCTTCCTTCTCTCAGACCACATGTCCCATTCTCCTCCAATTCTATTGCTCTGTTTGTATGACCCCTAGAGACCGTCGTCATGGCAAACAGCTGATGGGGTGACCTGGGGCTGACCATAAGAACAGCCAAATCCAGTCCAGATCAGTCCTACGTGATAAAGCACTATGGTCTGAAAACACACACACACGAGATTCAAAAGTGCCTTTCCACCAGAACTTTTCCAGGGGCAGCAGAGATAAAGGGTGGACTGTACAGTAACTCAGAGAGCCATGACCTCATGGGACTCTTCCATATCAATTAACTCAAACTATCAGTAAAATCAGATTTAAAACAACAACAACAGAAACGGTATAATACGGACCGTGAAGAGAGACAATCACTCACTCACTCACACACACACACACACACACACACACACACACACACACACACACACACACACACACACACACACACACACACACACACACACACACACACACACACACACACACACACACACACACACACACACACACACACACACACATATATAGTTACTTTGTAATAGAGTTATAATGTAATAATGACTTTATAATGTTATGTTTTTATGTATGTAGGCTGTTGTTTTGTTGCGATGTCATTGTTTTAACCCTGTTTGGACCTTAGGAAGACTAATGGGGATCCTAATACATATTCAATACTAGGTCTTACTGTACTCATTAGGACACACTGTAGCGAACCAGTTTCTTATTGGACAGTCCCTCCCTGTTTCAGTCTGTTTTCTTCCACTTGGTGTCTAATGAATAAGGCCCTAATGTAATGGTGTGTTTGTTTCCACTCACCAGCTGGTAGAAGGACACGTGAGGACCTTCATCATCAAACAAGTACCACCAGGTGGCAGCACCCACCGTGCCCAGACCAACATACCCTGCAAGGACACAGAGTCAGACTGAGACCCAGCAACAGTGAGATCCAAGTCCATCATGATTTAATCCCCAATGTAATGGATAATCTTTAAGTAGCTAGCATGAAACTTATGATTATAGCTCACAAGACATTACGGATACAAAAGAGTCTGAATGAGCTGCCGATGGGTAACTTCCTGTTGTATTCTAACCAGTGTCCAGTAGACCAGACAGTGTCTCACCTCCGATGGCCAGGTATCTGAAGAACAGCCACCCAGAGATGAGGGGCTCCTTGGGGTTGCGGGGCGGCTTGTCCATGATGTCCAGGTCTGGGGGATTGAAGCCCAGGGCAGTCGCAGGGAGACCATCTGTCACCAGGTTGACCCACAGCAACTGGACCGGGATCAGAGCCTCAGGAAGACCCAAGATGGCCGTCAAGAAGATGCTTCCAGACAGCGGGGGGGGACAGACAGACACATCAGAAAGACAAGACCAGAGTCAGTATTCCTGAGAACTCTGGTTAGGAGACTGGACAACGTATGTGTGTCTGTCTGATGTGGTGGGCTTGCATTACTATCGTCATGTACACTAGAAATCCCCCAGACCCAACAAGGAGAGTAAAACAAGGACATTTCCCAGGTCCTCACGAGGACAAACGGCCATTTTAGGGGCTAGGTTCAGGGTAAAATGTTAATTTAATTTTATTTAACGAGGCAAGTCAGTTAAGAACAAATTCTTATTTACAATGACGGCCTACCGAAAGGCCTCCTACGGGGACGGGGGCCTGGGATAATTCCAAAACATAAATAAATACAATATAAATATAGGACAAAAAAACACACATCGCAACAAGAGACAACACTGCATGGTTAATGTTAGGGGAAATAGCATTTTGAATGGAAATCAATTTTAGGTCCCCACAAGGATAGTAAAACATACGCTCTGAGTGTGTGTGTGTGTGTGTGTGTGTGTGTGTGTGTGTGTGTGTGTGTGTGTGTGTGTGTGTGTGTGTGTGTGTGTGTGTGTGTGTGTGTGTGTGTGTGTGTGTGTGTGTGTGTGTGTGTGTGTGTGTGTGTGCAGTGCATTCGTCAGTGCTCACCAGACGACCTCTCCCACGTTGGAAGAGATGAGGTATCGTATGAACTGCTTCATGTTGTTGTAGATGGCCCTGCCCTCCTCCACAGCCGCCACGATGGTAGAGAAGTTATCGTCAGACAGAACCATCTCAGATGCTGACTTCGCCACAGCTGTGCCCGAGCCCATGGCAATGCCAATCTCTGCCTTCTTCAGGGCTGGCGCATCGTTCACCCCATCACCAGTCTGTGGAGAGAAGGAGGAATATTGAATCATTTCTTTATTTAATAGGGTTAGACTCTTATGGGTTAATAAGATGTTATACAGACATGAGATGGGAAAGTTGACCTATCACAGAACTCTTTCATTGTCAAGGCAAGTCAGAATTCGCTCGAACATATCTATTAATTAATTTATTAATTTGCACACCAATGAAACAAGATCAATATTAATCTAGATCAATTCAGGATTATAATAAAATAAAGTCCATATTAATCTAGATCAATTCAGGATTATAAATGAAACGAGGTCAATATTAATCTAGATCAATTCAGGATTATAATGAAATAAGGTCAATATTAATCTAGATCAAGTCAGGATTATAATGAAATGAGGAGCTGTGTGTCAACCCTCTTCTCACCATGGCAGTGATCTCATCAAACGACTGCAGGAAGCCCACAATCTTAGACTTGTGGGCAGGCTCCACGCGGGCAAAGCACCGTGCCCGTTTCACAGCATCTCTCTGGGAGTCTATGGGCAGGTCATCAAACTCTCGGCCCGTGTAGGCCTTGCCCAGTACATCCTCATCCTCGCCGAAGATACCGATGCGTCGGCAGATGGCCACGGCCGTGCCCTTGTTGTCCCCGGTGATCATGATAACACGGATGCCCGCCTCGGCGCACAGCTGGATGGAACCAATCACCTCCTTCCTGGGCGGGTCCAGCATACCCACACAGCCAACGAACGTTAGGCCCGTCTGGGGAGAGAGGTAGAGAGAGAGACAGAGGAGGACGAGGAGGAGCGAGAGACAGAGGAGGACGAGGAGGAGCGAGAGACAGAGGAGGACGAGGAGGAGCGAGAGACAGAGGAGGACGAGGAGGAGCGAGAGACAGAGGAGGACGAGGAGGAGCGAGAGACAGAGGAGGACGAGGAGGAGCGAGAGACAGAGGAGGACGAGGAGGAGCGAGAGACAGAGGAGGACGAGGAGGAGCGAGAGACAGAGGAGGACGAGGAGGAGCGAGAGACAGAGGAGGACGAGGAGGAGCGAGAGACAGAGGAGGACGAGGAGGAGCGAGAGACAGAGGAGGACGAGGAGGAGCGAGAGACAGAGGAGGACGAGGAGGAGCGAGAGACAGAGGAGGACGAGGAGGAGCGAGAGACAGAGGAGGACGAGGAGGAGCGAGAGACAGAGGAGGATGAGGAGGAGCGAGAGACAGAGGAGGACGAGGAGGAGCGAGAGACAGAGGAGGACGAGGAGGAGCGAGAGACAGAGGAGGACGAGGAGGAGCGAGAGAGCGAGAGCGGAGGAGGGAAGGGTAGAGGGGAAAGACAGTAGAATGAACCAATAAGCACAAGATGGATAAAAGTCAAACAACCAGTCAAGCATTGAAATACAACCTGGATGTAGCGAAGGATCGATGACAGGCGTCACCGTAGAACTAAACCATTTCAATTATGATGATCGTTATCAATTCTTTCAATGTGGATGGTCTTTCCCAACAGGAACCAGTTCAACTTTTTTTTAAAAACACAACAACATTCTTCGCTTTTTTTAGTGAGTAATCTCCTTGCCTAGTCTGCCCACGAGTCTGGCATTCACCCAGCTTCTTGTTCGTCTCTGACTGACCTCATACTCAGCAAACTTGGTGGAGTTCTCCAGATCCATGTCCTGTTGTCTAGGTGGCGAGTCCCGCGTGGCCATGCCCAGGCATCTCAGCGTGTCCCTGCCCGTGCCCCAGTCCCTGATCAGGGAGGTGAGCTGCTCTTTCAGGGGCATGGTCAGCGCCACCTTCCCTGTGCCAACACGCAGGTACTGGCAACGCTCCATCACACTCTCTGGGGCACCCTGTGGGAGTGGAGGGGTGGGCGGGATATAGGTATATATTTAGTGTCTGTATGTGTGTGTGTGTGTCTGTGTTAGAGGGGTCAAAAGGTCACAAAGGACATCCAAGCTCCTCTCCCACTCTGGCTTATAGAGAAAATGCATAGAGTCGCTGTCTGTCTGTCTGTCTGTCTGTCTGTCTGTCTGTCTGTCTGTCTGTCTGTCTGTCTGTCTGTCTGTCTGTCTGTCTGTCTGTCTGTCTGTGTGTGTGTGTGTCTGTATGAACATCTTGCACCCAGAGCCTGTTTTGTTGGTGGGGGTACAGTACACAGACATGGACTTGCGGTCCCGAGAGAACTCCAGAGTAAACTCTTTCTTCATCAGCTGTCTGATCACCTGGTAGGAGAAAGAAAGAGGGAGGTGAGAGAGAGGGGCAGATGAGATGGAGGGCGAGAGAGAGGGGCGGGTGAGATGGAGGGCGAGAGAGAGGGGCGGGTGAGATGGAGGGCGAGAGAGAGGGGCAGATGAGATGGAGGGCGAGAGAGCGGGGCAGATGAGATGGAGGGCGAGAGAGAGGGGCAGATGAGATGGAGGGTGAGAGAGAGGGGCAGATTAGATGGAGGTGTCTGAGGGGCAGATGAGATGGAGGGCGAGAGAGAGGGGCAGATGAGATGGAAGAGGGGCAGATGAGATGGAGGGCGAGAGAGAGGGGCAGATGAGATGGAGGGCGAGAGAGCGGGGCAGATGAGATGGAGGGCGAGAGAGCGGGGCAGATGAGATGGAGGGCGAGAGAGAGGGGCAGATGAGATGGAGGGCGAGAGAGAGGGGCAGATGAGATGGAGGGCGAGAGAGAGGGGCAGATGAGATGGAGGGCGAGAGAGAGAGGGGCAGATGAGGGGCAGATGAGATGGAGGGCGAGAGAGAGGGGCAGATGAGATGGAGGGCAGAGAGATGGAGGGCAGATGAGATGGAGGGCGAGAGAGAGGGGCAGATGAGATGGAGGGCGAGAGAGCGGGTGGGCACCTGTGAGGGACGGGGGGGCTTGACTCTGGCTTGGCTGTGTTGTTGTTGTTGTGATAAAGGGGGCTCTTATGGGCCAGGTGGGAGACAGAGTGGGAGGTGTCTCTGGCTGCTGACACCTAATGGATAGGGCTCAATAAGAGGGTCCGGGGGAGGGAGTCTTGGCTGGGCTGCAGACACATGAGCTGCGGTTCAGTATGACAGAATGGCGTGCAGCGTTGAATTCAACGGAAAACAGTACTGCACTGAACGACCCGTTGAAACACTTGATTATGGAGGCATATGGTGTGGCTGTACGAGTTTTGCAATTTCAGACAGTCACACCCACATGGATCAGGCCACACCCACATGGATCAGGCCACACCCACAGGGATCAGGCCACACCCACATGGACCAGGCCACACCCACGTGGACCAGGCCACACCCACATGGACCAGGCCACACCCACACGGACCAGGCCACACCCATATGGACCAGGCCACACCAACATGGGTCAGGCCACACCCACATGGATCAGGCCACACCCACATGGACAAGGCCACACCCACATGGATCAGGCCACACCCATCAAACAGGAGCACATGTACCACAAAGGCTGTTGAAGAACGGTGTACACCATTTTGGGGGGAAACGTCACGCAATGTAGCCAACTGAACCTACCCATAAAGGATGAGACCCACAAACACCATGTCTACTCTTGACTGGGAGGTTTGACTGTGTTGTTGTGATGGAGGGAAGGGTCTATCAGACCAGGTGGGGGACTAGGACTGGGAGGTTGGACTGTGTTGTTGTGATGGAGGGAGGGGTCTATCAGACCAGGTGGGGGACGAGGACTGGGAGGTTGGACTGTGTTGTTGAGATGGAGGGAGGGGTCTATCAGACCAGGTGGGGGACGAGGACTGGGAGGTTGGACTGTGTTGTTGTGATGGAGGGAGGGGTCTATCAGACCAGGTGGGGGACTAGGACTGGGAGGTTGGACTGTGTTGTTGAGATGGAGGGAGGGGTCTATCAGACCAGGTGGGGGACGAGGACTGGGAGGTTGGACTGTGTTGTTGTGATGGAGGGAGGGGTCTATCAGACCAGGTGGGGGACTAGGACTGGGAGGTTGGACTGTGTTGTTGTGATGGAGGGAGGGGTCTATCAGACCAGGTGGGGGACGAGGACTGGGAGGTTGGACTGTGTTGTTGAGATGGAGGGAGGGGTCTATCAGACCAGGTGGGGGGACTAGGACTGGGAGGTTGGACTGTGTTGTTGTGATGGAGGGAGGGGTCTATCAGACCAGGTGGGGGACGAGGACTGGGAGGTTGGACTGTGTTGTTGTGATGGAGGGAGGGGTCTATCAGACCAGGTGGGGGACGAGGACTAGGAGGTTTGTTGTTGACACCTGGGGTATAATCACTATTCTACACCGTAGCTAACTGCCTCGCAATGGAAAACAATTTGCAGCAAATTAAGGCAGTTCCCTGTTTGGTTCGTAATGAAAACACCCTGATGGTACTCTAACATCCTGTCTGAACAGTCAGCCAATGGCACCAGCCAACAGTCAGCCAATGGCATGTGAGCCAGACAGGACCCTCTGTCTGTGAAGCTCCAGTGACAACAGATGATTCAGCGATAAAGGTCCTCTGATGTTACAGAGGATCCTGATGTAACAGTATAACTTTAGACCGTCCCCTCGCCCATACCCGGGCGCGAACCAGGGACCCTCTGCACACATCAACAACAGTCATCCAGGAAGCATCGTTACCCATCTCTCCACAAAAGCCGCAGCCCTAGCAGAGCAAAGGAGGAACTACTACTTCAAGGTCTCAGAGCAAGTGACGTCACCGATTGAAGCGCTATTTAGCGCGAACCACCGCTAACTAGCTTGCCGTTTCACATCCGTTACACTGAGACCACTTAGGCTTTACAAAAGTAGCCCAATTATTGGCAAAAGAGCTGATCCGATTGGTCAAAAGACCAATTAGTTCAGAAAAATAAATATCAGAATTAGGCTGCCTGTGTAAACACACCCTTGATAAAAGGTACAACTCAACTTGGCTTTAATTAAGCTTGTAGTTACCAGGGAACACAGCCCTGCTTTCACACCAAATAACAACTGCTATAAATACATGAGAATATAGCATGTTAGTCTAAATAGCAAGGATCTTAAATGGCTGTATAGTGTAGTGGCTTCTGATAGAGCATTAACAGTAGGGGTCACCCGGGCTCCAGTTACACAGCTACGTGAGTTATCAGGCTGGTAATCAGGTAGAAACAATATCATCCACTGCTCCTCACCCAGCGTCTCCATCTCCCTGTTTCCCATTCCCTTCCCTTCATCCCTACCTTCTCCTCTCCCCTCCCACAGCCTCCCTCCCTTCTCTCTCTCTCCCCCTCCCTCCATCCCTACCTTCTCCTCTCCCGCTCCCACCCTTCCCCCACAGCCTCCCTCCCAACATCCCTTCTCCCCAGCCTCCCAGCCTCCCAGCCTCCCAGCCTCCCTCCCTCCCTCCCTCCCTCCTCCCTCCCTCCCTCCCTCCCTCCCTCCCTCCCTCCCTCCCCCTCCCTCCCTCCCTCCCTCCCTCCCTCCCTCTCCCCCTCCATCCCTTCTCTCTCTCCCCCTCCATCCCTTCTCTCCCCCTCCCTTTCTCCCTTCTCTCTCCCCCTCCCTCTCTCCCTTCCCTCTCTCCCCCTCCCTCATCCCTACCTTCTCCTCTCCCCTCCCACCCTTCCCCCACAGCCTCCCTCCCAACATCCCTTCTCCCTAGCCTCCCTCCCTTCTCTCTCTCTCTCTCTCCCCCTCCCTCCATCCCTACCTTCTCCCGTCCCCCTCCCACCCTTCCCCCACAGCCTCCCTCCCAACATCCCTTCTCCCTAGCCTCCCTCCCTTCTCTCTCTCTCTCTCCCCCTCCCTCCACCCCTACCTTCTCCTCTCCCCTCCCTCCGATCCTCCCTCCCAGCTCAGACAGTTATGTCCTGGAGACATGATGCCAGGGGACTCAGACACTTGACAGATGTCCTCACAGAAAGACAGCCACTGAGCCAAAATTCCTCTTCGTCCCACATCACAAAAACAAAAGACGTGGAACATAAGTACAAGTGGATCTAGTGACGGCAGAACATAGTTACACACACTTTCACCTCAAAAATCCTTCACCGTCAACTAGTGCATTAGTATGAAACCTCTTCCTTTTCCCCCGGGTTGAAAGCCCTAACAGAGAGCTGGAAAGTTTAGCTAACCTCTTCATAAACCCCCGGCTTGTCTAAATATTATCCTCTCTAGCCTCTGAGGACAGGACTTGTGACAGGGTTTTTTTTTCTTCTCATTGTGGGACTGTTGGGGATATAAATGGAGTGCAGTGGAAAAAGTTGAAAACGCAGGTCATCGACAAGAACACAGGGAGTTAGTCTCTCTCTCTCTCGTGTCTTCCTGTCACAGTGTCATTGACAAGAACACAGGGAGTTAGTCTTTCTCTCTCTTGTGTCTTCCTGTCACAGTGTCATTGACAAGAACACAGGGAGTTAGTCTCTCTCTCTCGTGTCTTCCTGTCACAGTGTCATTGGTCAGAGAGAAGGAAAGACGCACCACTTCTCATTGGATGGGGGGGCTTGTTAAGCTGTTAAGGAGCCTCTTGGACCTAGACTTGGAGCTCCGGTACCGCTTGCCGTGTGGTAGCAGAGACAACAGCCTATTACTAGACTTGGTGCTCCGGTACCGCTTGCCGTGTGGTAGCAGAGAGAACAGCCTATTACTAGACTTGGTGCTCCGGTACCGCTTGCCGTGCGGTAGCAGAGAGAACAGCCTATTACTAGACTTGGTGCTCCGGTACCGCTTGCCGTGCGGTAGCAAAGAGAGTCTGACCATTTTTTTGCGGGGCCTTCCTCTTTATCTATGTGGAAGCAGCAGCACTCTCCATGGTCCATGTCAAACTTCCCCTCTGGGACAATAGAGTGTATCTTTAGGGTGTATCACTTGATGACAACATACACCATTAAATAGTGTTCATGAATATGCAAGCAGTATGTTGTATGTCTGATACACCCTAAACATCCATGGACAGATACGTTCCATCCCCTCAGTGTTTCCCCCTAGTTGCTTACTGAGTTGCAGGCGCCGGCGCGCTCCACCTTGCTGAGGCCTGACAAGTCAGACTTGAACACATTCATCTTCTCCACCAGGGTAGTGAGGGCCGTCTCTGTCGCCTCACCCACCTTCTCATACACTCCTTTGACCTGGGACAGGATAGAGGAGAGGGAAGTCGAAAGCTTTGAAACACACCGTCATTCAGAAAGACAGAGACAAAAACAAACAACCCATATTTATGTTTATTTATTTTTCCCTTTTGTACTTTAACTATTTGCACATAATATGACATTTGTAATGTTATTTTGGAACTTTTGTGAGTGTAATGTTTACTGTTCATTTTTATTGTTTATTATATAGTTCACTTGCTTTGTCAATGTTCAAATATGTTTACCATGCCAATAAAGCCCTTAAATTGAATTGAGAGAGAGAATTATGATGCGAGAAGTCCACTAGGCTTTCATAGGGCACATCTCTGCCCACACCATCTGTTTGTCCACCCAGCTGAACCACACCACGATGTAAACTCAGCAAAAAAAAATAAACGTCCTCTCACTGTCAACTGCGTTTATTTTCAGAAAACTTAACATTTGTAAATATTTGTATGAACATAGGATTTAACAACTGAGACATAAACTGAACAAGTTCCACAGACATGTGTCTAACAGAAATTGAATAATGTATCCCTGACCAAAGGGTGGGCAAATGAAAAGTAACTGTCAGTTTCTGGTGTGGCCACCAGCTGCATTAAGTTCTGCAGTGCATCTCCTCCTCTTGGACTGCACCAGATTTGCCAGTTCTTGCTGTGAGATGTTACCGCACTCTTCCACCAAGGCACCTGCAAGTTCCTGGACATTTCTGGGGGGGAATGGCCCTAGCCCTCACCCTCCGATCCAACAGGTCCCAGACGTGCTCAATGGGATTGAGATCCAGGCACTTCGCTGGTCATGGCAGAACACTGTCATTCCTGTCTTGCAGGAATCACACACATAACAAGCAGTATGGCTGGTGGCATTGTCATGCTGGAGGGTCATGTCAGGAAGAGCCTGCAGGAAGGGTACCACATGAGAGAGGTACCACATGTCTTCCCTGTAACGCACAGCGTTGAGATTGCCTGCAATGACAACAAACTCAGGCCAATGATTATGTGACACGCCGTCCCAGACCATGATGGACTCTCTACCTCCAAATGAATCCCGCTCCAGAATTACAGGTCTTCGGTGTAACGCTCATTCCTTCAACAATAAACGTGAATCCAACCATCACCCCTGGGGAGGCAAAACTGCAACTCGTCAATGAAGAGCACTTTTTGCCAGTCCTGTCTGGTCCAGTGACGGTGGGTTTGCACCCATAGGTGACGTTGTTGTCCGTGATGTCTGGTGAGGACCTGCCTTACAACAGGCCTACAAGCCCCCAGTCCAGCCTCTCTCAGCCTATTGCAGACAGTCTGAGCACTGATGGAGGGATTGTGTGTTCCTGGTGTAACTCGGACAGTTGTTGTTGCCATCCTGTACCTGTCTCGCAGGTGTGATGTTCAGATGCACCGATCCTGTGCAGGTGTTGTTATACGTGGTCTGCCACTGCGAGGACGATCAGCTGTCCATCCTGTCTCCCTGTAGCGCTGTCTTAGGGGTCTCACAGTAAGGACATGGCAGTTTATTGCCCTGGCCACATCTGCAGTCCTCATGCCTCCTTGCAGCATGCCTAAGGCACGTTTACGCAGATGAGCAGGGACCCTGGGCATCCTTATTTTGGTGTATTTCAGAGTCAGTAGTGTCTTAAGTTTTTATAACTGTGACCTTAATTGCCTTCCGTCTGTAAGCTGTTAGTGTCCTAACAACCGTTCCACAGGTGCATGTTCATTAATTGTTTACGGTTCATTGAACAAGCATGTGGTTTAAACCCTTTACAATGAAGATCTGTGAATTAATTTGGATTTTTACCAACTATCGTTGAAAGACAAGAGTTCTGAAAAATGGACGTTTCTTTTTTTTGCTGAGTTTATAAAACCCCCAGGCTCCTCCATCTCCGACATCAGAGTCCACCACTCTCCCTCTCCATCTCCATCCCCTAAATGTCTTTCTCCATCATGTCTAGTTGGGAAAGCCAGGATTTCATTCTACTGCTTAACTGTCACAAAATGGCATTACATACAAATTCCGTTATTCTAGGAATCTTCTCAGCGTTTGAGTTTCTTCCAATTAGACCATGCCATGTCTTCAGCTTCCCTTTACACGCAGCATGGTTACCATAGCACCATGGTGATGACAGAGAGGTGAGAAAACAGAATCGCACATCAGAGTAAAATTGGATTGGCAATTGTAGTGCGCGTGTGTGTGTGTGCGTGCCTTGGTCATGATTCATGCATTCAGGGCAATGTAATAGGTGGTTTGTATACATAGCTAAGTTCATGAAGACATTTGCCAGCTTGTCTTACTGGCACAAAGCCATGTCTCTAAGAGACGAGTCTGATTTGCTTAGCAACCACACTCATTTGTTAGTCCAACTCCACATTGATGACGACATCAGTCAAACCTAGGGGAAAGCAACAACAGATGTGCAGCCATGTCTCAGTGTGTGTGTGTGTGTGTGTGTGTGTGTGTGTGTGTGTGTGTGTGTGTGTGTGTGTGTGTGTGTGTGTGTGTGTGTGTGTGTGTGTGTGTGTGTGTGTGTGTGTGTGTGTGTGTGTGTGTGTGTGTGCACGTAAATTGGGGATGCCTATATTTGTCCTGTTTCACTCATCTACAACTGTGTAACCTGTACAATTTTTGTATTGGAAATGTGTTTCATTTGCATATCCCACTCCCCCTGAGACCCTCAGAGAGTGGGGTCACCATATCCCAACTCCCCCTGAGACCCTCAGAGAGTGGGGTCACCATATCCCAACTCCCCCTGAGACACCCTCAGAGAGTGGGGTCACCATATCCCAACTCCCCCTGAGACACCCTCAGAGAGTGGGGTCACCATATCCCAACTCCCCCTGAGACCCCTCAGAGAGTGGGGACACCCTCCCCCAGAGAGTGGGGTGAGACACCAGTTGGGTATCCCAACTCCCCCCCTGAGACACCCTCAGAGAGTGGGGTCACCATATCCCAACTCCCCCTGAGACACCCTCAGAGAGTGGGGTCACCATGTCCCAACTCCCCCTGAGACACCCCAGAGAGTTGGGTCACCATATCCCAACTCCCCCTGAGACACCCTCAGAGAGTTGGGTCACCATATCCCAACTCCCCCTGAGACACCCTCAGAGAGTGGGGTCACCCTGAGACACCCTCAGAGAGTGGGGTCACCATATCCCAACTCCCCCTGAGACACCCTCAGAGAGTGGGGTCACCCTGAGACACCCTCAGAGAGTGGGGCCTTACGACCAGAGATCAGCCATTATTGACGACGACCCTGGAGCAGATTTTTCACTTAGTCAGCTCAGGATTCAAACTTGCTTTCGGTTCATGGCCTCAACACTCTAACCACTAGACTACCTGTTTAACAAAAAAAAGGGAAGGCTTTTTATTGCTGAGGAAAACAGGATTAAAAGGATAGGGACAGAGAGGATCAGGCTGAAGTGACAGAACAGTCCCTTAATGACTTACAAGACCATAGTGTGTGTGTTGTCAGTACGGACCTCATTGTAGTCCAGTGAAGAATCGTTGCACATGGAACAGACAGTGGCCAGCTCCAGAAGTCCATCATAATCTCCACACTGCACCACCTTGTCCCCTTTCAGCCTGGAAGAGCGAACACACACACACACACACACACACACACACACACACACACACACACACACACACACACACACACACACACACACACACACACACACACACACACACACACACACACACACAATATTTACATTTTTTATTTTTTAACTAGGCAAGTCAGTTAAGAACACACTCTTTTGAAAATAACGGCCTACCCCCGGCCAGACCGGGACGATGCTGGGCCAATTGTGCGCTGCCCTATGGGACTCGCAATCACGGGACGTTGTGAAACAGCCTGGAATCGAAACAAGGACTGTAGTGGCGCCTCTTGCACTGAGATGCAGTGTTTTAGACCGCTGAGTCACTCGGGAGACCCTACATGGACTGGACTTTTTTCCTCATCATCTCAAGTGGCGTAATTCACTCTCATAACAAATAATGGAATAGTGCCACTGTTTTTCCTGTAAAAACACACACACACAAGTCTATGTGTCACAACTAGTGTCTTAAGATGTCTCATAAACACATGTTCACAACATTCAATACAGCTGGCAGGTTGGAGAAGTTGCCAGTCAGTGTGTTGTCTGTGGGAGCTCAGTGCTCATGGGGCAGTCGTCGTGTGTGTGGCACTCTTACTCTGAGATGCTTTGTGGATACGAGCCCTGAATAGTGATTAACACAACATTGGATATAATGATGGGGTTTTCATCAACTTCAGTAGGGAAAATCTATGAGCCTAATCTTGTATGGTACTGAGCTGACTGAAAGGGAACACTAAGACATCATGAGAGCATTGTAGCATTGTACTTTTCCTCAAAGGAGAACAACACTGTAGTAAGATCTGGGTCTGCCCCAGTCTGGGCAGGTGTACTGTAGTAGATCTGGGTCTGCCCCCAGTCTGGGCAAGTGTACTGTAGTAGATCTGGGTCTGCCCCCAGTCTGGGCAGGTGTACTGTAGTAGATCTGGGTCTGCCCCAGTCTGGGCAAGTGTACTGTAGTAGATCTGGGTCTGCCCCAGTCTGGGCAAGTGTACTGTAGTAGATCTGGTCTGCCCCAGTCTGGGCAAGTGTACTGTAGTAGATCTGGGTCTTCCCCAGTCTGGGCAAGTGTACTGTAGTAGATCTGGGTCTGTCCCCAGTCTGGGCAAGTGTACTGTAATAGATCTGGGATAGCCCCAGTCTGGGCAGGTACAGTCAGGTCCATAAATATTTGGACATTGACCAAGTTTGTATTATTTCCATCCAAATCGGGGGAACGGTGTAAGAATTTCAGCACGTTTTACATGCGCCCCCCCTAAACAAAATTCTTAAAAAGAAAGAACGCACTGGTGAGCTCAGGAACACCAAAATGCCCGGAAGACCACGGAAAACAACTGCGGTGGATGACAGAAGAATTCTTTCCCTGGTGAAGTAAAAACCCTTTTCACAACAGTTGGCGAGACCAAGAACGCCCTCGAGGAGGGAGGTGTATCTTTGTCAAAGTCAACATTCAAGAGAAGACTTCACCAGAGTAAATACAGACGGTTTACCACAAGATGTAAACCATTGTGTAAGCCTCAAAAACAGGGAGACCAGATTAGACGTTTGCCAAAAAACTTGTTTAAGAAAAGCCTGTACATTTCTGGCAAATAATGAGGACAGATGAGACAAAGATCAACTTGTACCCGAATGATGAGAAGAGAAGTGTATGGAGAAGGGCAGGAACTGCTCATCATCAGAGCATACCACCTCATCTGAAGCATGGAGGAGGTGGTGTTATGGCGTGGGCATGAACTGCTCATCATCAGAGCGTACCACCTCATCTGAAGCATGGAGGAGGTGGTGTTATGGAGAAGGGCAGGAACTGCTCATCATCAGAGCGTACCACCTCATCTGAAGCATGGAGGAGGTGGTGTTATGGAGAAGGGCAGGAACTGCTCATCATCAGAGCATACCACCTCATCTGAAGCATGGAGGAGGTGGTGTTATGGAGAAGGGCAGGAACTGCTCATCATCAGAGCATACCACCTCATCTGAAGCATGGAGGAGGTGGTGTTATGTTGTGGGCATGTATGGCTGCCAAAAGCAAGCAGGATGAATTCTGAAGCATTTAGGGCTATATTGACTGCTCAGAGTCAGCCAAATGTTTCAAAGCTCATTGGACGGCACTTCACAGTGAAAGTTGGACAATGACCCGAAGCATAATGCGAAAGCAACCCAACCGAAAGCAACCCAAGGCAAAGAAGTGGAATGTTATGCAATGGCCAATTAAATCACCTGACCTGAATCCAATTGAGCATGAAGCACTTGAGCACTCAGGATCTGGTGATGTCTATGGGTTCCAGACTTCAGGCAGTCATTGAAGTATTAAAACTCACAATTTAAATTTATGATCGTTAGTTTGTCCAATTACTTTTGAGCCCCTAAAATTGGAGGGCTATGTATAAATTGTTGTAATTCATACACAGTTCTTACAATATTTTTTGATAAAAACACTTCGTTTACACTTTAAGCACATTTTGGTTGTTTTCTTTCATATTCATTGTGGTGACGTACAAAGCCAAAATGATGCAAATTGTGTCACTGTCTAAATGCTTATGGAACGGACTGTATACTGTAGCACCCTCAAACTCAACTCTGGACCTTGAAGCCAGTTCCACTGCTTTAAACAAAATGGATCCCCTCTAAAATCAGGGACTGATTTAGACCTGGGACACCAGGTGGGTGAAATTAATTATCAGGTAGAACAGAAAACCAGCAGGCCTCGTAGGGTCAGAGTTGAATACCCCTGCTGTAACAGATCTGGGTCTGCCCCTGGCTCGGCAGCTATGCTGTAACAGATCTGGGTCTGCCTCTGGCTAGGCAGCTATGCTGTAACAGATCTGGGTCTGCCTCTGGCTCGGCAGCTATGCTGTAACAGATCTGGGTCTGCCTCTGGCTAGGCAGCTATGCTGTAACAGATCTGGGTCTGCTGTAACAGATCTGGGTCTGCCTCTGGCTCGGCAGCTATGCTGTAACAGATCTGGGTCTGCCTCTGGCTCGGCAGCTATGCTGTAACAGATCTGGGTCTGCCTCTGGCTAGGCAGCTATGCTGTAACATATCTGGGTCTGCCTCTGGCTAGGCAGCTATGCTGTAACAGATCTGGGTCTGCTTCTGGCAGAAGTCATTTGAGGCCTTAGACTAGAGTGGGTACTCCAGAGAGCAAGAGATGAGGTCAACCAGGTTATACTGACAGAAAGAACAGCTCTACTGTAGGTCCTATCCACGCTACTATAGGTCCAGAACTGGGACATCAGGACTTTGGCCAAGCTACACTCCATGACCTGCTTGAACATCTCATGATAAAATCATGGGCATTAATATGGAGTTGGTCCCCCCTTTGCTGCTATAACAGCCGCCACTCTTCTGGGAAGGCTTTCCACTAGATGTTGGAACATTGCTGCGGGTATTTGCTTCCATTCAGCTAAAAGAGCATTAGTGAGGTCGGACACTGATGTTGGGCGATTGGGCCTGGCTCGCAGCCGGTGTTCCAATTCATCCCAAAGGTGTTTGATTGGGTTTGCGGTCGGGGCTCTGTGCAAGCCAATCAGGTTCTCCCACACCGATCGACAAACCATTTCTGTATGAACCTCGCTTTGTTCCCCAATTTAATGCCACAAAGTCGGAAGCACAGAATCATCTAGAATATCATTGTATCCTGTAGTGTTAAGATTTAGTTTAACTGGAACTAAGGGCCTAGCCCGTACCATGAAAAACACCCCCAGACCATTATTCCTTCTCCACCAAACTTTACAGTTGGCACTATGCATTGGTTGCAGGTATCGTTCTCCTGGGATCCGTCAAACCCAGATTCGTCTGTCGTGCTGCCAGAGGGTGAAGCGTGATTCATCACTACAGAGAACGCATTTCCACTGTTCCAGAGTCCAATGGGGGTGAGCTTTACACCACTCCAGCCGACGCTTGGCATTGCGCATGGTGATCTTAGGCTTGTGTGCGACTCCTCGGCCATGGAAACCCATTTCATGAAGCTCCTATCGAACAGTTATGGTGCTGACGTTGCTTCCAGAGGCAGTTTGGAACTTGGTTGTGAGTGTTGCAACCAAGGACAGACAATATTTACGTGCTACAGCACTCGACGGTCCCGTTCTGTGAGCTTGTGAGGCCTACCACTTCGCGGCTGAGCCGTTGTTGCGCCTAGACTTTTCCACTTCACAATAACAGCACTAAAAGTTGACCGGGGCAGCTCTAGCAAGGCAGAAATTTGACGAACTAACTTGTTGGGAAGCTGGCATCCTATGACGGTGCCACGTTGAAAGTCACTGAGCTCTTCAGTAAAGCCATTCTAGTGCCAATGTTTGTCTATGGAGATTACATGGCTGTGTGCTCAATTTTATACACCTGTAAGCAACGGGTGTCGCTGAAAAATCAGAATCCACTAATTTGAAGGGGTGTCCACATACTTTTGTTCGCTCGCTTGCCTATTCCTTGTGGAATTCTCCACAGTAAGACTATTTTAGTTGTTGTCACATTCGTGTCCATTCCTCTCTGTCCTCTCTGTGCTATGTGTTATCATGGAAGAAGTTCACATGCTTCAGGAAAACATAATTGCCATTCTTTCTAAACTTCCCAAGAGCCATTAACCACAATGGAGAACAGAGTAAACCTTTTTTGGGGGGAGAGCGGGTAAGGACAGAGACTTCAAATAAACACTTTGTAACAAATGGGGGGGGGGGGGGGGGCTTTTAACAGCCGGCCGGCCGCTGGAGAGTGGTGGTGTGACGGCCCTGGAGAGTGGTGGTGTGACGGCCCTGGAGAGTGGTGGTGTGACGGCCCTGGAGAGTGGTGGTGTGACGGCCCTGGAGAGTGGTGGTGTGACGGCCCTGGAGAGTGGTGGTGTGACGGCGCTGGAGAGTGGTGGTGTGACGGCCCTGGAGAGCGGTGGTGTGACGGCCCTGGAGAGTGGTGGTGTGACGGCCCTGGAGAGTGGTGGTGTGACGGCCCTGGAGAGTGGTGGCGTGACGTCCCTGGAGAGTGGTGGTGTGACGGCCCTGGAGAGTGGTGGTGTGACGTCCCTGGAGAGTGGTGGTGTGACGGCCCTGGAGAGTGGTGGTGTGACGCCCTGGAGAGTGGTGGTGTGACGGCCCTGGAGAGTGGTGGTGTGACGGCGCTGGAGAGTGGTGGTGTGACGGCCCTGGAGAGTGGTGGTGTGACGGCCCTGGAGAGTGGTGGTGTGATGGCGCTGGAGAGGGGTGGTGTGACTAAGGCTTTTCCACTGCTTCCTGTACAAATAGTTGTGTCTGTCTGGAGCCAGGGAAGGTTAACACAATGGCTGGCCATTACTTTCCTCTGAAGAAGGTCAGTGTGTTAACACTATGGACCGCACTCAACACAACACTTACAGGGAGGTGGGGGAGATAAACTTAAGTGTGTTTCACACACTGTGATTCCACAGTCAGAGAAACTACGAATTGTAACCTGAAATCACACTTAATTTGCACTCTGTAGACTAACCCCCTAGAGTTTAAGGGTCCAGAGCTGGGTTTTTACTAAGCTAACATATGTGATTGTTTTAAGAAGGTCATGCCAAGGAACATTTAGCTATTTGATGTAGAATTGTAGGACCCCTTTAGGTATCAAAAATATATACAACAATGATTTGATAAAACATTGAATTTGGCCTTACTGCTATAAGCCTATAGAAATGCATTGAATAACAGATTCATACATTGGAAGGAAGACATAGTCAAAAGGAATATTTTGAAGCATCTGTACTTTATCCGAGAGAAACAAGAATGCAAAAAAATGTAATGTTTAAAATGTAATATATGTTTTACCGTGGAATTATCCGTATACCTTTGACGTGGAAATGCTCTATTCACTTTCATTCATTTCTCTCACCCAGTACCAGGTTACCTTCAGATGAGTCCCTAAACCGTTCGGATGCTACAGATGTTTTAGTGAGAAGACCGATTTTCGGGATGTCTCATGGTCTGACAAACAGCTCTGCCACCTTCCACCGCAGATTCGGGAGGTCGATGCAGGGCGGGTGTGGCGGCTTGAGACGCAGGCAAGACGTTTAAACAAAGGGATTTTGATGGGGGGTTGTGTATATCATGCTAAATTCAATTTCCGCAGGGGCACTGACATGGAGCTAACAGTACAGTGGTAGGATGCGACACTCACACTTGTCCTTCTGGGGCGTAGGTTGAGCCAGTTATAGAGAACTCATGGACAGCACAGCTGGAATCCTCCACCTTCTCCACCACAAACATCTGGAGAGGGAAGAGAAAGAGAGTTGGGATAGTTAAAGCAGGGTAGGAGTAGACTAGGCTATCAGCAAAGCCCCAGGGTAGAGTAGACTAGGCTATCAGCAAAGCCCCAGGGTAGGAGTAGACTAGGCTATCAGCAAAGCCCCAGGGTAGAGTAGACTAGGCTATCAGCAAAGCACCAGGGTAGAGTAGACTAGGCTATCAGCAAAGCCCCAGGGTAGGAGTAGACTAGACAGTCAGCAAAGCCCCAGGGTAGGAATAGACTAGGCTATCAGCAAAGCCCCGGGGTAGGAGTAGACTAGACAGTCAGCAAAGCCCCAGGGTAGGAGTAGACTAGACAGTCAGCAAAGCCCCAGGGTAGGAGTAGACTAGGCTATCAGCAAAGCCCCAGGGTAGGAGTAGACTAGGCTATCAGCAAAGCCCCAGGGTAGGAGTAGACTAGGCTATCAGCAAAGCCCAAGGGTAGAGTAGACTAGGCTATCAGCAAAGCCCAAGGGTAGAGTAGACTAGGCTATCAGCAAAGCCCCAGGGTAGAGTAGACTAGGCTATCAGCAAAGCCCCAGGGTAGGAGTAGACTAGACAGTCAGCAAAGCAGGGTAGAGTAGACTAGGCTATCAGCAAAGCCCCAGGGTAGGAGTAGACTAGGCTATCAGCAAAGCCCAGGGTAGAGTAGACTAGGCTATCAGCAAAGCCCAAGGGTAGAGTAGACTAGGCTATCAGCAAAGCCCCAGGGTAGAGTAGACTAGGCTATCAGCATAGCGGGGTAGGAGTAGGCTAGGCTATCAGCAAAGCCCCAGGGTAGAGTAGACTAGGCTATCAGCAAAGCCCCAGGGTAGGAGTAGACTAGGCTATCAGCAAAGCCCCAGGGTAGAGTAGACTAGGCTATCAGCAAAGCCCCAGGGTAGGAGTAGACTAGGCTATCAGCAAAGCACCAGGGTAGGAGTAGACTAGGCTATCAGCAAAGCATGGTAGAGTAGGCTAGGCTATCAGCAAAGCCCCAGGGTAGAGTAGGCTAGGCTATCAGCAAAGCAGGGTAGAGTAGGCTAGGCTATCAGCAAAGCAGGGTAGAGTAGGCTAGGCTATCAGCAAAGCAGGGTAGAGTAGGCTAGGCTATCAGCAAAGCAGGGTAGAAGTCGCTCTGGATAAGAGCGTCTGCTAAATGACTTAAATGTAATGTAAATGAGTAGGCTAGGCTATCAGCAAAGCAGGGTAGAGTAGGCTATCAGCAAAGCAGGGTAGAGTAGACAAGGCTATCAGCAAAGCTCTTACAGTCCTTTCAGTGGGAGTCCCAGGGTTTTCTACAGGGCCATGGGAGGGGTGAATGTGGCCCAACGGCCACTGACGCAGAGGGAAACACACACACCCTCCCGCACTGCCTAACCCACAAAACACAGGGATTTCCCACCACATTACAGCCAATCACTGGCTTCATGTCACAGCTGTTTTTTTTAAATGAGAGATTGTTGATTTTCTATTTAACTTGCTTTGGCAACGTAAATAATGTTAACCATGCCGACAGAGACAGACAGAAAGACTATAAATCATACTCTTGCTGAGACAGACCAACGGACAGATAGACGGAGCTTGTATATATACACACTGTAGTGGATGAGTATATGGGCCTAGTTGTTGCCCAAGTCGTGTTGACGTCAGTCTGTCCTTCCCTGTGCTCAGAACTCCTGTGTTGCCAAGAGTTTTGTTTTGTCTATGCGCCTGGCCCTGTGTTGATGTACTGATTTCCTGCGTGGAGAGGACAATTAGAATTTGGCCGCACTGGTAGTTCTTTTAGGTTGACAAGTCTGTTAGGCTGGCAGCCCAGCAGTGGATGGTGAGGGTTCTAGACATTTCTCTCCTGTGAGTCTGTGTGAGTTTGTCTGATCTGGCCCTTCTCTCCTCTGTGTTGTTCATCCTGCATCAGTGATGAAACACGTGGAATGGCTCTCCTCTTGTTAATTTGTGGGAGTGCATTGATTGGTTCACTACAGGAGGGGGTCTGTTCAATTCACACTGAAGTGGAACACTAAGGATAGATGGGGGTCTGGAGAAGAACATGCTGTTCAGAACACTAGGATAATATGACAAGGATGCAAAGTACTAAGGGTTAATGTAATTGACCTGTTCACCATTTAGGGTATTGAGTAGTCAAAGCCCGACTTCGGTGCAAGATTCTTCAGAACAGAGAACGATAAGAGGTTAATAATAATAATAATATATGCCATTTAGCAGACGCTTTTATCCAAAGCGACTTACAGTCATGTGTGCATACATTCTACGTATGGGTGGTCCCGGGGATCGAACCCACTACCCTGGCGTTACAAGCGCCATGCTCTACCAACTGAGCTACAGAAGGACTACAGAAGGACTCTCCTGCTGTGTTCCGGTCTAATTGGAACGATTTACAAGTTCTCTTTCTGAAATGTAGTTCATTTAATCTGATTGTCATGAGGTTCCACAGGGCATCTGAACACACAAAATGCATAGATGATTTTCATTACATTTAGTGTGTTTTATTCAACTTTTGTACACCTGTGGTGTTCGAGGTCAAAAATGACCGGTCATTAGAAATGAACGGGTGAGACTACAATTAGTGTATAAAATTGATTTCAGGCACATGCCCATTCATCAGATGGACATATTCCTCTCCCAGACCCCCACATGCATGTGTGTTTGAGCCACACACACACACACACACACACACACACACACACACACACACACACACACACACACACACACACACACACACACACACACACACACACACACACACACACACACACACACACACACACACACACACATGGCCATCAAAACCAGATAACGGGACAGTTTGCAGTAATGACACAATACGCACCTACACAAGCAGCCTGTATTTTGTTTTTACCTTTATTTAACTAGGCAAGTCAGTTAACAAAAAAAAATCTTATTTACAATGACAGCCTAGGAACAGTGGGTTGACACCCGTTGTTCAGGGGCAGAACGACAGATTTTTACCTTGTCAGCTCAGGGATTCGATCGAGCAACCTTTCGGTTACTGGCCCAATGCTTTACCTGCCGCCCACTAGGCTACCTGTACTTACTACAAAGTGACAGGAAGCTAAACCAACAACCACACAAACAGAAATTGGATACATTGTAAAAAACTGGAGCTCCAATGAGAAAAGAAACATAACTAACATAGATTTATTTTTGCAGAGACTTGTTTTTTGGGGGGGCGCATCTGATGACCTAACGTGGTGGTGAATGAGGAACATGAACTTCTCCCGTGCCTCCATGCTGCAGTCATGATGCAAGTGACACGATGCTGGGGCGGCAGGGTAGCCTAGTGGTTAGAGTGTTGGACTAGTAACCGGAAGGTTGCAAGTTCAAACCCTCGAGCTGACAAGGTACAAATCTGTCCTTCTGCCCCTGAACAGACAGTTAACCCACTGTTCCCAGGCCGTCATTGAAAATAAGAATTTGTTCTTAACTGACTTGCCTGGTTAAATAAAATTAAAATAAAAAGTCCTCCCACATGTTTGTAGTTTGACCAGCAACGGGTAATTTTTAATTAAGTTTTCATTTTGGCAGGTTTGCTAGCAACAAACTATTTAGCTAGCTTCTAGCCTAGTGTTTGATATGCACACCTCCTAATGAAAAGTGTTGGGTCCTGACAAGGAAAACATTTCTAGCTATGCCAGGCAAAATCGGGCATCATCAGCTCATTTTTATGGAATGTCCGTAGAAACAACAAATGCATATGCAGCTACTTCGCTGTTATTCTGGCTGCGGAGGTTGTGACTGTGTTAGCTGTAACTAGTTGGCTAGCTAGCAAGCAAAGGACAAGAACATTGGCAGCCAGCGGCAGCCATGGCAACGGAACATATACTCTAGAACAAAATGGGTCGCGTCCATAAATATCGAACTAATAGAACAAACGTCTCTAGCAAACAAAAGATGAGAAAGTATGAATTCTCTTGTAAAAAAAAAGCGTTTATATGTAAATGTGTGCATTAGTATTGTTTTCTTTGGCCACTGTGGTATATGCGGGATAAACACCTTCTTTGTGTACATTACCTAGGAAAAATTAACTCTGAAAATGGACTCTGCCTTGTCCTGCTGCATCGTCCATTATTTACAAGGTAATGTACAGAACGTCTGCATTTAGTTATTACATAACCAAATCGCGGAATGAAAATACAACATTAATAGATGCTCAATATTCACAAAATATCCAGGTGAAATAGGGGAGAGGCATTGTGTCGTGAGGTGTTTCTTTATCGTTTATTTTTTTTTTTAATAACCAGGTTTGTTGTTCACTTGACCAATCTGAGATAGAGGTCCATGTAGTCATGACTCGATATAATACTGTACATTTTCTTGAATTTGGAGACTGTGAAAAGACTCCTGGCTGCACATCTGGTAAGTGTGTGTCAGGGCTGTGTAAATTGACTATGCAAATACATTTGGAATGATCAACATATGTTTCTTAGAAGAAGAAGAAGAAGAAGAAGAAGAAGAAGAAGAAGAAGAAGAAGAAGAAGAAGAAGAAGAAGAAGAAGAAGAAGAAGAAGAAGAAGAAGAAGAAGAAGAAGAAGAAGAAGAAGAAGAAGAAGAAGAAGAAGAAGAAGAAGAAGAAGTGATGCAGTCAGTCTCTACTTTTAGTGTTTATATTAGCCCTCTGGTTACATTGAAGAGCAAGACGTGCCACTCTGTTCTGGGACAGCTGCAGTTTTTCTAGGTCCTTCTTTGTAGCACCTGAGCATATGACTGGGCAATAATCAAGATGAGATAAAACTAGAGCCTGCAGGACTTGCTTTGTGGTGCGTGGTGTCAATAACAGCAGAGCATCTCTTTATCAAGTACAGCCCTCTACCCATCTTTACAACCATTGAATCAATATATTTTGACCATAACCATTTAGAATTCAAGGTAACACAAGGTAATTTAATCTCCTCAACAGCCACATTATTCATGATCAGATTCAGCTGAGATCTAGAACTTAGGGAATGATTTGAACCAAATACAATGCTCTTAGTTTTAGAGATGTTCAGGATTAGTTTATTACTGGCCAACCGTTCTAAAACCGACTGCAACTCTTTGTTTAGCATACATGGACACACGTGTTGTTTAATGCCAGTGGAAGGTCATTAATAAATATAGAAAAGAGGGCCTAGACAACTGCCCTGTGGTACACCACACATGTTTAACGTTATAAACTCAGCAAAAAAGTTAACATCCCTTTTTCAGGACCCTGTCTTTCAAAGATAATTTGCAAAATCCAAATAACTTCACAGATCTTCATTGTAAAGGGTTTAAACACTGTTTCCCATGCTGGTTCAATGTACCATAAACAATTAATGAACATGCACCAGTGGAACGGTCGTTAAGACACTAACATCTTACAGACGATAGACAATTAAGGTCACAGTTATGAAAACTTAGGACACTAAAGAGGCCTTTCTACTGACTCTGAAAATAACCAAAAGAAAGATGCCCAGGGTCCCTGCTCATCTGCGTGAACATGCCTTAGGCATGCTGCAAGGAGGCATGAGGACTGCAGATGTGGCCAGGGCAATACATTGCAATGTCCGTACCAAGAGACGACTAAGACAGCCTACAGGGAGACAGGACGGACAGCTGATCGTCCTCGCAGTGGCAGACCACGTGTAACACCTGCACAGGATTGGTACATCCAAATATCACACCTGGGGGACAGGTACAAGATGGCAACAACAATTGCCCGAGTTACACCAGGAATGCACAATTCCTCCATCAGTGCTCAGACTGTCTGCAATAGGCTGAGAAAGGCTGGACTGAGGACTTGTCGGCCTGTTGTAAGGTAGGTCCTCACCAGACATCACCGGCAACAACGTCACCTATGGGCAAAAACCCACCGACGCTGGACCAGACAGGACTGGCAAAAAGTGCTCTTCACTGACGAGTTGCGGTTTTGTCTCACCAGGGGTGATTGTCGGATTCGCGTTTATCGTTGAAGGAATGAGCGCTACACCAAGGCCTGTACTCTGGAGCGGGATTCATTTGGAGGTGGAGGGTCTATCATGGTCTGGGGTGTTGTGTCACTGCAGGCAATCTCAATGCTTTGCGTTACAGGGAAGATAAGACATCCTCCTCCTCATGTGGTACCCTTCCTGCAGGCTCATCCTGACATGACCCTCCAGCATGACAATGCCACCAGCCATACTGCTCGTTTTGTGTGTGATTTCCTGCAAGACAGGAATGTCAGTGTTCTACCATGGCCAGTGAAGAGCCCGGATCTCAATCCCATTGAGCACGTCTGGGGCCTGTTGGATCGGAGGGTGAGTGCCAGGGCCATTCTCCCCAGAAATGTCCGGGAACTTGCAGGTGCCTTGGTGGAAGAGTGGGGTAACATCTCACAGCAAGAACTGGCAAATCCGGTGCAGTCCATGAGGAGGAGATGCACTGCAGAACTTAATGCAGCTGGTGGCCACACCAGACACTGACTGTTACTTTTGATTTTGATCCCTCCCCCTTTGTTCAGGGACACATTCCATTTCTGTTAGTCACATGTCTGTGGAACTTGTTCAGTTTATGTCTCAGTTGTTGAATCTTATGTTCATACAAATATTTACGCATGTTAAGTTTGCTGAAAATAAACACAGTTGACAGTGAGAGGACATTTCTTTTTTTGCTGAGTTTCGATGGATAGCTCTGCATCCAAGATATGGCAGATGTTGAAAAGCCATAACACGTGTTTTTTTCAACAGGTTATGGCCAACAATATCAAAGGCTGCACTGAAATCTAACAGTATAGATCCCACAATATTAGTATTATCCATTTATTTCAACCAATCATCAGTCATTTGTGTCAGTGCAGAACATATTGAGTGCCCCTCTCTATAAGCATGCTGAAAGTATGTTGTTCATTTGTTTACAGAGAAATGGATTCTGGTTAAACACAACCCCCCCCCATCTTGTCAATACCAGGTCTAAGTTGTCAATACCAGGTCTAAGTTGTCAATACCAGGTCTAAGTTGTCAATACCAGGTCAAAGTTGTCAATACCAGGTCAAAGTTGTCAATACCAGGTCAAAGTTGTCAATACCAGGTCAAAGTTGTCAATACCAGGTCAAAGTTGTCAATACCAGGTCAAAGTTGTGGTTTCTTATTTTTGAGGGACAACAATGTTTCCACCTCACCCACACTAACGTCACATAATTCAAAATTACAATGCTTTTAATTCATTATTAGGTATTTTATGCACACATATGATAGCTCGCAGTTTGTTGTTTGCATTCCATGCCTAAGTTTGCCAATTCAATATTTATTAAAAGGAATTGGCAACATCAAAAGGTTGCGTGATAAATGAACTATCTAATTCAATGAAAGATGGTTGAATCTGTCGTTCATTTAGTGTATTCCAAAGCTTTTTTCAATCATACCTTGTAATTTATCTTCATAATACAATCTCATCTTATTTTTCTTCATTTTAGTCACATCATTTCTCAAATTTACAATAAGTTTGCCAATCAGATGTGCAGCCAGACTTACTCATTTTGCCTCGTCCCTGTCAACCATACAGCTTTTCAATTCCTCATCAATCCACAGGGCCTTAACAGTTCTAACAGTTAACTAGTCCAACACTCTAACCACCTGCTTCTCATTGCACTTCACGAGGAGCCTGCCTGTTACGCGAATGCAGTAAGCCAAGGTAAGTTGCTAGCTAGCATCAAACTTATCTTATGAAAAAAACTATCATAATCACTAGTTAACTACACATGGTTGATGATATTACTAGTTTATCTAGCGTGTCCTGCGTTGCATATAATCGATGCGGTGCGTATTGTTGCTCCAATGTGTACCTAACCATAAACATCAATGCCTTTCTTAAAATCAATACACAGAAGTATATCTTTTTAAACCTGCATATTTAGCTAAAAGAAATCCAGGTTAGCAGGCAATATTAAGCAGGTGAAATTGTGTCACATGTCTTACATTCATTGCACGCAGAGTCAGTGTATATGCAACAGTTTGGGCCACCTAATTTGCCAGAATTTTACGTAACTATGACATAACATTGAAGGTTGTGCAATGTAACAGCAATATTTAGACTAATGGATGCCACCCCTTAGATAAAATACGGAACGGTTCTGTGTTTCACTGAAAGAATAAACATCTTGTTGTCGAGATGATAGTTTCCGGATTCGACCATAAGCTAGTATTTCTGTGTGTTATTATGTTATAACTAAGTCTATCATTTGATAGAGCAGTCTGACTGAGCAGTGGTAGGCAGCAGCAGGCTCGTAAGCATTCATTCAAACAGCACTTTCCTGCGTTTTGCCAATCGCTCTTCGTTGTGCGTCAAGCATTGCGCTGTTTATGACTTCAAGCCTATCAACTCCCGTGATTAGGCTTGTGTAACCGATGTGAAATGGCTAGCTAGTTAGCGGGGTGCGCGCTAATAGCGTTTCAAACGTCACTCGCTCTGAGACTTGGAGTGGTTGTTCCCCTTGCTCTGCATGGGTAAAGCTGCTTCGAGGGGTGCTGTTGTTGTTGTGTTCCTGGTTCGAGCCTAGGTAGGGGCGAGGAGAGGTACGGAAGCTATACTGTTACAATGGCAATACTAAAGTGCCAAAAAGAACATTCAATAGTCAAAAGGTTAATGAAATACAAATGGTATAGAGGGAAACAGTCCTATAATTCCTACAATACCTACAATCTAAAACTTCTTACCTGGGAATATTGAAGACTCATGTTAAAAGGAACCACCAGCTTTCATATGTTCTCATGTTCTGAGCAAGGAACTTAAACGTTAGCTTTCTTACATGGCACATATTGCATTTTTACTTCTCCAACATTTTGTTTTTGCACTATTTAAACCAAATTGAACATGTTTCATTATTTATTATTTGAGGTTAAATTGATTTTATTGATGTATTATACTAAGTTAAAATAAGTGTTTATTCAATATTGTTGTAATATATATTATTTAATTATTAATTTTTATTTTTTATTTTATATTATCTGATTTTTTTGGTCCTCCAATAAATTGGTATCGGCTTTGAAAAATCATCATCAGTCGGTCGACCTCATATATATATATATATATATATATATATATATATATATATATATATATATATATATATATATATATATATATATATATATATATATAGAATCTGTCTCCTCACCACGCACTCTCACCACTGGTGTCCCCCAGGGCTCTGTTCTAGGCCCTCTCCTATTCTCGCTATACACCAAGTCACATGGCTCTGTCATAACCTCACATGGTCTCTCCTATCATTGCTATGCAGACGACACACAACTAATCTTCTCCTTTCCCCTTCTGATGACCAGGTGGCGAATCGCATCTCTGCATGTCTGGCAGACATATCAGTGTGGATGACGGATCACCACCTCAAGCTGAACCTCGGCAAGACGGAGCTGCTCTTCCTCCCGGGAAGGACTGCCCGTTCCATGATCTCGCCATCACGGTTGACAACTCCATTGTGTCCTCCTCCCAGAGCGCTAAGAACCTTGGCGTGATCCTGGACAACACCCTGTCGTTCTCAACCAACATCACGGCGGTGGCCCGTTCCTGTAGGTTCATGCTCTACAACATCCGCAGAGTACGACCCTGCCTCACACAGGAAGCGGCGCAGGTCCTAATCCAGGCACTTGTCATCTCCCGTCTGGATTACTGCAACTCGCTGTTGGCTGGGCTCCCTGCCTGTGCCATTAAACCCCTTCAACTCATCCAGAACGCCGCAGCCCGTCTGGTGTTCAACCTTCCCAAGTTCTCTCACGTCACCCCGCTCCTCCGTTCTCTCCACTGGCTTCCAGTTGAAGCTCGCATCCGCTACAAGACCATGGTGCTTGCCTACGGAGCTGTGAGGGGAACGGCACCTCAGTACCTCCAGGCTCTGATCAGGCCCTACACCCAAACAAGGGCACTGCGTTCATCCACCTCTGGCCTGCTCGCCTCCCTACCACTGAGGAAGTACAGCTCCCGCTCAGCCCAGTCAAAACTGTTCGCTGCTCTGGCCCCCCAATGGTGGAACAAACTCCCTCACGACGCCAGGACAGCGGAGTCAATCACCACCTTCCGGAGACACCTGAAACCCCACCTCTTTAAGGAATACCTAGGATAGGATAAGTAATCCCTCTCACCCCCCCTTTAAGATTTAGATGCACTATTGTAAAGTGACTGTTCCACTGGATGTCATAAGGTGAATGCACCAATTTGTAAGTCGCTCTGGATAAGAGCGTCTGCTAAATGACTTAAATGTAAAATGTAAATATATATATATATATATATTTTTTAAACTGCCATTTTAGTGTTCTGTTTGTCACTACACATTAATCTCACTATCTGAGATGGTCTCCATGGAAGCAAGCCACTGCATGATTCATATGAACCAAAAGGGCTGTAGAAGTTGAAACTCAATCGGACTATGGCTATTATGAAGTGATGGCAGCAGTAACATAGTGAGGGTGTGCCTCCGCACTGTGTGTAATGGAAGTGCATTGGTATGACGTCAGAGGGGAATTCCCTCCTCTGTGTGTGTTTGACCGCACCCTGGGATATCCCCTAGGCTGGGAAAGCAGGATATGACTGGGCTAGTGGACATGGATGTTCTTATCAGAACCATATGGAGGAGCTAGATCCATCTCAAGGTTAAGAAATAGGGACAGATCGCTGTCACAGAAGCACACGTTTACAAGCATTGCGCTACACTTGCATTTACATATGCTAACAATGTGTATGTGACCAATACAATTTGATACTCATAACTAAGAAGCAAAAGGAAAAATGTGAGTGTGACTAAAACTTATGTAACAAAATGTCTAACATATTGCAAATGAATGCTCCCTGCCCGTGGTTTCAGCAAACAAAGCCCAATCCCTCCCCCGCCTGAGGGATTAGGCTGGAGAATTAATGTAACCACTCAAATTCATAGTCAGACATATTTGAATATGGACGACTAACCATCCATGATATCAGAACTACAGTTTTAACCATGTTAAAGATATATAGTGTTCGTTTACATTTACTGGGTTAACAAACATTGGAGTAAAACAAGTTTCATATGTTGGATTCTGATTAGGTACGACAGCTAAACTAAGCTCATGAAGTTAGTTTAGTTATACTTTTCAAGAATCAAATGGGTATATATATAGACACACACACACACAGTCAGAAGTTTACATACACTTGAGCCAAATACATTTCACAATTCCTGACATTTAATCCTACTAAAAATTCCCTGTTTTAGGCCAGTTAGGATCACCACTTTATTTTAAGAATGTGAAATGTCAGAATAATAGTATAGAGAATGATTTATTTCAGCTTTTATTTATTTAATCACATTCCCAGTGGGTCAGAAGTTTGCATACAATTAGTATTTGGTAGCATTGCCTTTAAATGGTTTAACTTAGGTTACCCAAAACATTTGACCCTCCACAAGCTTCCCCACAATAAGTTGGGTCAATTTTGTCCCATTCCTTCTGACAAGAGCTGGTCTACCTGAGTCAGGTTTGTAGGCCTCCTTGCTCGCACACACTTTTTCAGTTCTGCCCACAATTATTCTATAGGGTTGAGGCCAGGGCTTAGTAATGGTCACTCCAATACCTTGACTTTGTTATCCTTAAGCCATTTTGCCACAACTTTTGGAAACATGTTTGGGGTCATGGTTCATTTGGAAGACCCATTTAGACCAAGCATTAACTTCCTGACAGATGTCTTGAGATGTTGCTTCAATATATCCACATCATTTTCTGTCCTCATGATGCCATCTATTTCATGAAGTGCACCAGTCCCTCCTGCAGCAAAGCACCCCCCACAACATGATGCTGCCACCCCTGTGTTTCACGGTTGGGATGGTGTTCTTCGGCTTGCAAGCCTCCCCTGTTTTCCTCCAAACATAACGATGGTCTTTATAGCCAATCAGTCCTATTTTTGTTTCATCAGACAAGAGGACATTTCTCCAAAAAGTATGACCTTGGTCCCCATGTGCAGATGCAAACTGTAGTCTGGCTTTTTTATGGTGGTTTTGGAGCAGTGGCTTCTTCCTTGCCGAGCAGCCTTTCAGGTTATGTCGATGTAGGACTAGTTTCCAATGGATATAGATAGTTTTGTACCTTTTTCCTCCAGCATCTTCACAAGGTCCTTTGCTGCTGTTCTGGGATTGATTTGCACTTTTCGCACCAAAGTACGTTCATCTCTAGGAGACAGAATGCATCTCCTCCTGAGTGGTATGATGGTCCCATGGTGTTTATACTTGGGTACTATTGTTTGTACAGATGGACGTGGTACCTTCAGACATTTGGAAATTGCTCCCAAGGATGAACCAGACTCGTGGAGGTCTATAATTCTTTTCTGAGGTCTTGGCTGATTTATTTTGATTTTACCATGATGTCAAGCAAAGAGGCACTGAGTTTGAAGGTAGGCCTTGAAATACATCCACAGGTACACCTCTAATTTACTTAATGATGTCAATTAGCCTATCAGAAGCTTCTAAAGCCATGACATCATTTCCCAAGCTGTTTAAAGGCACAGTCAACTTAGTGTATGTAAAACTCTGACCAACTGGAATTGTAATACAGTGAATTGTAAATGAAATAATCTGTCTAAACAATTGTTGGAAAAATTACTTGTGTCATGCACAAAGTAGACGTCCTAACAGACTTGCCAAAACCCTGACCGGTTTATCGAACATGCTACCTTGTCCCAGACCTGCTGTTTTCGACTCTTTCTCTACCGCATCTGCTGTCTCCAACTCAGAATGATCAGCTATGAAAAGCCAACTGACATTTACTCCTGAGGTGCTGACCTGTTGCACCCTTTACAACCACAGGACATATTCAATCAATCCCTATACCAGTCTGCTGTTCCCACATGCTTCAAGAGGGCCACCATTGTTCCTGTTCCCAAGAAAGCTAAGGTAACTGAGCTAAACGACTACCGCCCCGTAGCACTCACTTCCGTCATCATGAAGTGCTTTGAGAGACTAGTCAAGGACCATATCACCTCCACCCTACCTGACACCCTAGACCCACTCCAATTTGTTTACCGCCCAAATAGGTCCACAGACGATGCAATCTCAACCACACTGCACACTGCCCTAACCCACCTGGACAAGAGGAATACCTATGTGAGAATGCTGTTCATCGACTACAGCTCGGCATTCAACACCATAGTACCCTCCAAGCTCGTCATCAAGCTCGAGACCCTGGGTCTCGACCCCGCCCTGTGCAACTGGGTACTGGACTTCCTGACGGGCCGCCCCCAGGTGGTGAGGGTAGGCAACAACATCTCCTCCCCGCTGATCCTCAAGACGGGGGCCCCACAAGGGTGTGTTCTGAGCCCTCTCCTGTCCTGTACTCCCTGTTCACCCACGACTGCGTGGCCACGCACGCCTCCAACTCAATCATCAAGTTTGCGGACGACACAACAGTGGTAGGCTTGATTACCAACAACGACGAGACGGCCTACAGGGAGGAGGTGAGGGCCCTCTGAGTGTGGTGTCAGGAAAATAACCTCACACTCAACGTCAACAAAACTAAGGAGATGATTGTGGACTTCAGGAAACAGCAGAGGGAACACCCCCCTATCCACATCGATGGAACAGTAGTGGAGAGGGTAGCAAGTTTTAAGTTCCTCGGCATACACATCACAGACAAACTGAATTGGTCCACTCACACTGACAGCGTCGTGAAGAAGGCGCAGCAGCGCCTCTTCAACCTCAGGAGGCTGAAGAAATTCGGCTTGTCACCAAAAGCACTCACAAACTTCTACAGATGCACAATCGAGAGCATCCTGGCGGGCTGTATCACCGCCTGGTATGGCAACTGCTCCGCCCTCAACCGTAAGGCTCTCCAGAGGGTAGTGAGGACTGCACATCGCATCACCGGGGGCAAACTACCTGCCCTCCAGGACACCTACACCACCCGATGTTACAGGAAGGCCATAAAGATCATCAAGGACATCAACCACCCGAACCACTGCCTGTTCACCCCGCTATCATCCAGAAGGCGAGGTCAGTACAGGTGCATCAAAGCTGGGACCGAGAGACTGAAAAACAGCTTCTATCTCAAGGTCATCAGACTGTTAAACAGCCACCACTAACATTGAGTGGCTGCTGCCAACACACTGTCATTGACACTGACCCAACTCCAGCCACTTTAATAATGGGAATTGATGGGAAATGATGTAAATATATCACTAGCCACTTTAAACAATGCTACCTTATATAATGTTACATACCCTACATTATTCATCTCATATGCATATGTATATACTGTACTCTACATCATCGACTGCATCCTTATGTAACACATGTATCACTAGCCACTTTAACTATGCCACTTTGTTTACTTTGTCTACACACTCATCTCATATGTATATACTGTACTCGATACCATCTACTGTATGCTGCTCTGTACCATCACTCTGTACCATCCCTCATTCATATATCCTTATGTACATATTCCTTATCCCCTTACACTGTGTATAAGACAGTAGTTTTGGAATTGTTAGTTAGATTACTTGTTGGTTATCACTGCATTGTCGGAACTAGAAGCACAAGCATTTCGCTACACTCACATTAACATCTGCTAACCATGTGTATGTGACAAATAAAATTTGATTTGATTTGAACCACAGTGATTATTATTATTTGACCCTGCAGGTCATCTATGAACGTTTGAACATCTTGGCCATGTTTTGTTATAATCTCCACCCGGCACAGCCAGAAGAGGACTGTCCACCCCTCATAGCCTGGTTCCTCTATTTCTTCCTAGGTTCTGGCGTTTCTAGATAGTTTTTTCCTAGCCACCGTGCTTCCACTCCACATCTACATTGCTTGCTGTTTGGGGTTTTAGGCTGGGTTTCTGTATATTACTTTGTGACATAGGCTAATGTAAAAAGGGCTTTATACATACATTTTATTGAATGTGCTGTTTATACACAGAATGATTTACAACACTGTACATTTACATTTACATTTAAGTCATTTAGCAGACGCTCTTATCCAGAGCGACTTACAAATTGGTGCATTCACCTTATGACATCCAGTGGAACAGCCACTTTACAATAGTGCATCTAAATATTTTAAGGGGGGGGGGGGTGAGAAGGATTACTTTATCCTATCCTAAGTATTCCTTAAAGAGGTGGGGTTTCAGGTGTCTCCGGAAGGTGGTGATTGACTCCGCTGTCCTGGCGTCGTGAGGGAGTTTGTTCCACCATTGGGGAGCCAGAGCAGCTAACAGTTTTGACTGGGCTGAGCGGGAACTGTACTTCCTCAGTGGTAGGGAGGCGAGCAGGCCAGAGGTGGATGAACGCAGTGCCCTTATTTGGGTGTAGGGCCTGATCAGAGCCTGGAGGTAATGAGGTGCCGTTCCCCTCACAGCTCCGTAGGCAAGCACCATGGTCTTGTAGCGGATGCGAGCTTCAACTGGAAGCCAGTGGAGAGAGCGGAGGAGCGGGGTGACGTGAGAGAACTTGGGAAGGTTGAACACTAGACGGGCTGCGGCGTTCTGGATGAGTTGTAGGGGTTTAATGGCACAGGCAGGGAGCCCAGCCAACAGCGAGTTGCAATAATCCAGACGGGAGATGACAAGTGCCTGGATTAGGACCTGTGCCGCTTCCTGTGTGAGGCAGGGTCGTACTCTGCGGATGTTGTAGAGCATGAACCTACAGGAACGGGCCACCGCCTTGATGTTAGTTGAGAACGACAGGGTGTTGTCCAGGATCACGCCAAGGTTCTTAGCGCTCTGGGAGGAGGACACAATGGAGTTGTCAACCGTGATGGCGAGATCATGGAACGGGCAGTCCTTCCCCGGGAGGAAGAGCAGCTCCGTCTTGCCGAAGTTCATCTTGAGGTGGTGATCCGTCATCCACACTGATATGTCTGCGTGTATATGTGTGTTCTCTTTCCAAGGTGGAGATGACGGCTTTCTGGAGCTGACCACTGTCTGTTACATGTGCAACGACCCCTCACTGGACTACAATGAGGTCAGTACTGACAGCACAGACACAAATGGGGCGGCAGCGTAGCCTAGTGGTTAGAGGGTAGCCTAGTGGTTAGAGGGTAGCCTAGTGGTCAGAGGGTAGCCTAGTGGTCAGAGGGTAGCCTAGTGGTCAGAGGGTAGCCTAGTGGTTAGAGGGTAGCCTAGTGGTTAGAGGGTAGCCTAGTGGTTAGAGGGTAGCCTAGTGGTTAGAGGGTAGCCTAGTGGTTAGTTTTGGACTAGTAACCTGAAGTGTTGCAAGTTCAAACCCCCGAGCTGACAAGGTACAAATCTGTCGTTCTGCCCCTGAACAGGCAGTTAACCCACTAGGCCGTCATTGAAAATAAGAATTTGTTTTTAACTGACTTGCCTAGTTAAATAAAAGGTAAAATAAAAAATGAAATGGGACAATATTTTTATGTTCTACACCTTTCAGTTTTCTAATGAAATGCTTTCAATATTTGTACATGAAATATAATTTATAGTTGGTTTGAGGTGAAGTCATAGAAATTGGGAGCCATTAACATTTTAGAATATTGTCCCATGTTCATTGATGGTCCTCAGCGAGCCCCATAGGGATATCCGAAGTCAAACCAATTTTACCATGGGCATTAACGATCAGGTTGCATACAGCTGTGCTCTGAATTGATGATTACATGCGTGCTGCCACACAGATAACGAACAAGCCAAGGAAAATGGGAGTATGATTAAGTAGACTGAAATAGAAAAGGCAAACATTTTGCAAACTAAAGCTCTACAATTCCATGTCTGATCCTTGCCACTCGGACTGCAGTCTTGTAAACCCTGAAAATGACCTTATAAGGTCCCATCACTCCAAAACACAATGGAAAATCCCCCCTGGCCAACTGCTAGAACTGAGGAGAGAGAATGGCTTTCATTTATTTCAGATACAACTTCATTCATTTCAGTCTCACCGAGATCAAATCTCTTTTGCAAGAGAGACTTGTACATAATATATAATAATATATGCCATTTAGCAGACGCTTTTATCCAAAGCGACTTACAGTCATGTGTGCATACATTCTACGTATGGGTGGTCCCGGGGATCAAACCCACTACCCTGGCGTTACAAGCGCCATGCTCTACCAACTGAGCTACAGAAGGACCTGCAGTAAGTCAGGGTCCGTTTCCCCTGTCATTCCAAAACTACAATGGGAAAACACTGCCCCACGGTGAGGACTGAGGAGGGAGAGCGGCTCTTTGTTAGAGGTCTTCACAGATCCACCTCTACACTAATACCCAAGATCCAATCTGAACGGGTCCAGATCCAGAATTCTAAATTAAGTCACAAGTCTGGGTCAGATCTGATTGGGTCTTGGGTATGTGTGATTTTATTGGACTTATCCAGAAGGGCCGTACAGAGTGAGAAAAATATTATCATGTATGCTGCTGCGCTTGCTTTTCATGAGAGTGGAGCGTAGCTTGTTATTGATGTTGGCCAATCATACAGTACCAGTCAAAAGTTTGGACACACCTACTCATCATTCCAGGGTTTTTCTTTATTTTTACTGTTTTCTACATTGTAGAATAATAGTGAAGACAAAACTATGAAATAACACATATGGAATCATGTAGTAACCAAAAATAAAGTGTTAAACAAATCAATATATAATTTGAGATTCTTCAAAGTAGCCACCCTTTGTCTTGATGACAGCTTTGCACACTCTTGGCATTCTCTCAACCAGCTTCATGAAGTAGTCACCTGGAATGCATTTCAATTAACAGGTGTGCTTTGTTAAATGCTGGAATTTATTTCCTTCTTAATTAATGCGTTTGAGCCAATCAGTTGTGTTGTGACAAGGTAGGGGTGGTATCCAGAAGATAGCCCTACTAGGTAAAAGACCAAATCCATATTATGGCAAGAACAGCTCAGATAAGCAAAGAGAAATTACAGTCCATCATTGATTTAAGGAACATTTCAAGAACTTTGAAAGTTTCTTCATATTCAGTTGCAAAAACCATCAAGCGCTATGATGAAACTGGCTCTCATGAGGACCGTCACAAGAAAGGAAGAACCAGAGTTCTCTGCTGCAGAGGATAAGTTAGAGTTACCAGCCTCAGAAATTGCAGCCCAAATAAATGCTTCACATAGTTCAAGTAACAGACACAAATCAACTGTTCAGCGACTGTGTGAATCAACCCTTTATGGACGAATTGCTACAACGAAACCACTACCAAAAGACACCGTGACGGTCTACTAGGTTTTGTTGCTTACTTCCTGCAGGAGATTGGTGGGCGGAGTAGGAGAGGTGGGCGGAAGGGTCGTCAGTGCTGATGGGGCACACCTGTGAAAGCTCAGCTGCTTGGGTCAAGACTTGCTTGTGCCAAGAAACGAGCAATGGACATTACGCAGGTGGAAATCTGTCCTTTGGTCTGAGGAGTCCAAATTTGAGATTTTTGGATTCAACTGCCCCGTCTTTGTGAACGGAAAATCTATGCATGTGTGATTCCCACCGTGAAGCATGGAGGAGGTGGTGTGATGGTGTGGCGATGCTTTGCTGGCGATTTATCTAGAATTCAAGGCACACTTAACCAGCATGGCTACCACAGCATTCTGCAACAATACACCATCCCATCTAGTTTGTGCTTATTGGGACTATCAGTTGTTTTCAACAGAACAATGACCCAAAACAAACCTCCAAGCTATGTAAGGGTTTTTGACGAAGAAGGAGAGTGAAGGTGCTGCATCAGATGACCTGGCCTCCACAATCATCTGACCTCAACCCAATTGAGATGGTTTTTGATGCGTTGGACCGCAGACTGAAGGAAAAGCAGCCAACAAGTGCTCAGGATACGTAGGAACTCCTTCAAGGCCGTTGGAAAAGCATTACAAGGTAAGCTGGTTGAGAGAAAGCCAAGAGTGTGCAAAGCTGTCATCGTGGCTAAGGGTGGGTACTTTGAAGAATTTAAAATATATTTTGATATTTTTAACACTTCCATGTGTTATTTCATAGTTTTGATGACTTTTATTCTACAATGTAGAAAATTATCAGCTTAATAAAGTACATGAACTTAAAATGAGTTTTGTGCCGCCTCCCTCACTCGGAAAAGCTCTAGTTGTCCCCAGGTCCGTTCGGAACAGGTCTCTATATTAAAAATTAAAAAATGCATATCGGGTCCGGGTGAGAAAGCCCAAGGTCCATTTCGAAACGGCTCCTTTTTGGACCCGTGAGGAGCTCTACTCTGTGTTTCCCTGTAACTAAGCAAATATAGCCTGGGCCCAGAGAGTAAATATTTACCAGAGAGAGCAGAGTAGGGTTGAGTCCCAAATGGATCGATATATAGTGCACTGCTTTTGATAAGAGCCAATAGGGTCAAAACAAAAGGAGTGCACTATATAGGGAGCCATTTGGGATCCAACCCAGGTCTCTCCAGCATCCAGGCAGCCATGTTCCCAGGCAGGCAGGGAGGGACCAGGGATAGCTGTTAGCTCAGCTCAGGGAGATTACCCTGTTCTGATATACTCTCACAGGACAGGAGGGAACTCCCTCTCTCGTTCCATGCTGCTGATGATGACAGTTGGTACACTATATGTCAACAGCATGTCAACACTTCTATCAAAAACAAGTAGTGGCGTTGTCAATCCTCTACTTTGAGCCATGAACGATTTACAAATCAAATGTTATTTGTCACATGCACCGAATATAACCAGTGTAGACCTTACCATGAAATGCTTACTTACAAGCTTACTTGCACCAACAATGCATTTTAAAGAAACTATAAATAAAAAATAAAATCAATAAATCAATAACGAGGCTATATACAGGTGGTACCAAGTTAATGTGTGGAGGTACAGTTTAGTCAAGGTACATGCATATTATTAATGTTAGCTCTGTGTATATTTAAGGGCCAGCCGTGCTGCCCTGTTCTGAGCCAATTGTAATTTTCCAAGGTCCCTCTTTGTGGCACCTGACCACATGAGTGTCATGGTGGTCCTAGTGGTCCTTCTGTAGCTCAGTTGGTAGAGCATGGTGCTTGTAACGCCAGGGTAGTGGGATCGATTCCCGGGACCACCCATACGTAGAATGTATGCACACATGACTGTAAGTCGCTTTGGATAAAAGTATCTGCTAAATGGCATATATATTATTATATTATATTATTATATTATATATTATGACTGAACAGTAGTCCAGGTGCACCAAACCTAGGGCCTGTAGGACCTGCCTTGTTGATAGGTAGAGCAGCGCTTTATTATAGACAAACTTCTCCCCATCTTAGCTACTGTTGTATCAATATGTTTTGACCATGACAGTTTAGTCTCCTAAACTTACTAAATAACCACATTATTCATTACAAGATTTAGTTGAGGTTTAGTGAATGATTTGTGCCAAATACAATGCTTTTAGTTTTTCAAATATTTAGAACTAACTTATTCTATGCCACCCATTCTGAAACTAACTGCAGGATCTTTGTTAAGTGTTGCAGTGATATCACTCGCTGTAGTAGCTGATGTGTATAGTGTTGAGTCATCCACATACATAGACACACTGGTTTTACTCAAGGCCAATGGTAGGTAAAGATTGAAGAAAGGGGCCTGGACATCTGCCCTGGGCGGAATTCCTGATTCTACCTGGATTATGTTGGAGAGGCTTCCATTAAAGAACACCCTCTGTGTTATGTTAGACTCTTGATCCACAATATAGCAAGGAGTGTAAAGCCATAACACATGTTTTTCCATCAGCAGCCTATGGTCAATAATGTTAAAAGCCACACTGAAGTATAGTAAAACAGCTCCCACAATCTATTCATCATCAATTTCTCTCAGCCAATCAGTCATTTGTGTAAGTGCCGTGCTTGTTGAATGTCCTTCCCTTAAAAGCATAAAGTCTTGTCAATTTATTTACAGTAAAATATTTTTTTCAAAAAGTTTGGCTGTTTGGTCGGCTATTTGAGCCAGTAAAGGGGGCTTTACTATTCTTGGGTGGCGGAATGACTTTACTTCCCTTAACTCTGGGGGCAGACACTTTCTATCAGGCTTAGATTGACGATATGGCAAATAGGAGTGGTAATATCATCTGCTATTATTATCCTCAGTAATTTTCCATCCAAGTAATTGTCTACCCAAGTAGTCAGTCCCCTGTGGCTTGTCAATGTTGATAGACAACACATTTTTTTTCACCTCTTCCACACTCACTTTATGGAAATCAAAATTACAATACTCATCTTTCACAATTTGATCAGTTACATTTGTATGTGCAGTGTCAGCGTTTGTTTCTGGCATGTCATGCCTAAATTTGCTAATCTTGCCAATGACCTCTGGCCAGCATGTACAGTTGATGTTCAAAAAGGTTAAATGAGAAACACAGTTTGGCCCTTCTCAGAGTTGAAAGGTCAGGTGTGTGTGTAAGAGTGTGTGTGTTAGGTAGGGTGTCAGCCAGATCCTGCTCCAGAGGATAAATGGAAGCCAAGACAAACATTGATCCTGGCATTTCTTCTATGGTGGAGCACACACACACACACACACAGATACACACACACACACAGAGAGACACACACACACAGAGACACAGAGACACACACACACAGAGACACAAGAGACACACACACACAGAGACACAGAGACACACAGACACACAGACACACAGACACAGAGATTGTGTGGAGGGGAACGCGATGGGCTGGTGGATTCCAAAAGAGTGGCAATATGGGTGTCAGAGTGTGTGGTCTTAGTTTCTGTACGTAAAGGTGTCTAAGGGGTATTCAGCAGCAGCTTCCTGCCTGCTGGCTGTCTGTGCCTGGCTCTCTCAGGGTGAGCGAGAGGGCCATGTACAACTGTTGTCTACAGCTCAGTGGTGCTGCCAACCTGCCCTGGCTAGCTCTCAAAAGGCTGGCTGTGGACTGGAAACATTACAACACCACAGGGATTTTCCATTACGACTAACCCCACCTGTTCTCCGTCCAAAATCTGTGTGTGTGTGTGTGTGTGTGTGTGTGTGTGTGTGTGTGTGTGTGTGTGTGTGTGTGTGTGTGTGTGTGTGTGTGTGTGTGTGTGTGTGTGTGTGTGTGTGTGTGTGTGTGTGTGTGTGTGTGTGTGTGTGTGTGTGTGTGTGTGTGTATACATATACACGTGAGTCTCTGTGTGTGTGACTGGAGGCTTTCCAAGGAAACTCCCAGTATGAAGGAAGTGTCAATCCTGTATGACGATATGAAGGTACAGTACACTGCTTTGGGTTCTTCCTGGACTGGAACTAAATATACTGGGCCGACACAACAACAAAAACGGACACAACATCCACTACAACGACATGTAGCCTAGAGATTAGATATGTCTGCAACCAAAGGGTTGTTGGCTCGAATCCAAAGACCGATAGGGGAAAAAAGTGTGGGTATCCCATGTGCCATCTCCTGCTTTTGTGCCCTTGAGAAAGACACGTAACCCTTCACCTTCTCATTGATGTACGTGCACAGCCGTAAGTCACACTAATGTTACAGTCCACAGGAAACCATTCCCAGGTTACCTTGCAGACAGACATCTGGTTAGTGGTGAGGGTGCCGGTCTTGTCGGAGCAGATGACGGAGGTGCAGCCCAGGGTCTCCACCGAGGGCAGGCTGCGGACGATGGCGTTCTTCTTGGCCATGCGACGGGTTCCCAGCGCCAGGCAAGTGGTGATCACAGCAGGTAGACCTGAGGACGACAGTTGTCGTAAAGAGTGGCAGGATTGGATCAGTCGGAGAGACACGAACAGCATAGGATAATTCATTATATTGTTTATATGGAATTTGGAGTGAGAGAGAGAGTGGCAGGATTGGATCAGGCGGAGAGACACAAACAGCATAGGATAATTCATTATATTGTTTATATGGAATTTGGAGTGAGAGAGAGAGTGGCAGGGGGATGGATAAAACTGCTCCCACATACCCTCAGGGATGGCAGCCACAGCCAGGGCCACAGCAATCTTGAAGTAGTAGATGGCCCCCCGCATCCAGGACCCCCCGTGGACTGGGTCACTAAAATGGCCGATGTTAATGATCCAGACGGCCACGCAGATCAGGGAGATGACCTTGGAATGTTCAAAGTTCAAAACGTTTTTGTTTGTTATTTGGGCAAAAAAAAAAAGTGACTTTTGTTTTCTGCTTGTGGCTCATACACAGCACATAACACACAGATCAAAAACAGAAAAACAGTGTAGATATGATAGCACAAAGCATAAATAAATACATTTCAATTATCATCATCCTAAAACCCCACCTTGGACAGCTGCTCTCCGAACTCGTCCAGTTTCTGCTGCAGGGGGGTCTTCTCCTGCTCTGTGGCTGCCATTTGGTTCCTGATCTTACCGATCTCTGTGGATACACCAGTGGAGACCACAATGCCGATAGCTCGCCCCGCAGCGATGTTGGTGCCCTGAGGAGGAGGAGCAAGAGTATAATATAATAATAATAAAATAATAATATACGCCATTTAGCAGACGCTTTTATCCAAAGCGACTTACAGTCATGTGTGCATACATTCTACGTATGGGTGGTCCCGGGAATCGAACCCACTACCCTGGCGTTACAAGCGCCATGCTCAAGGGAGAGGTCAGTGTAATATTGAATTCAAACCATGCATTATGCATCCATATAGGACCAGCAATTGCTTCTTTTCAACTAAATCTTGTTCAGGTTTGACATTTAAAAGAGATGGTTCTACAGACGTCACCCAGATTATATCTGCTGACCACATCTTAAAGGCCCAGTGCAGTCAGAAATGTGATTTTCCTGTGTTTTATATACATTTATACACTGTGAGGTTGGAATAATACTGTGAAATTGAGAAAATGATGATAATGCCCTTTTAGTGTAAGAGCATCACCCCCCCTGAGGAATGCAGCAGGCTGAGACCAGAACAAAGCTATGTGTTTATCTGTGTGAGAGTAAGAAGTGCAAGCAGAGCTGGCGCCAAACAGGAAGTATAGTTCTTACAGAAAACAGCATGTTCTTCTTGTCTTGATTGACAGCTCTGGGGTCAGGGACGGGGTCGGTGTGTTTGATCACTGACACAGATTCGCCTGTAGAGACAGATTAGTACACACTTACATAAGATCCTACAAGCCATTAACACTACGAGGATGTAGTAGGTCTTCATAGCAGATTTTGAAAAGGTGTTTGATTAAAGTACAATTAGAATGTATATATAATTGCCTGGATTACTCTAATTTTGGTGAATCTCCACACTAGTGGTTAGAGCGTTGGACTAGTAACCGGAAGGTTGCAAGTTCAAACCCCCGAGCTGACAAGGTACAAATCTGTCGTTCTGCCCCTGAACAGCCAGTTAACCCATTGTTCCTAGGTCGTCATTGAAAATAAGAATTTGTTCTGAACTGACTTGCCTAGTTAAATAAAGGTCAAATAAATAAAAAGAAGTATTGAGCTTTTAAAATGAGTAAAACAAGGTTGTCCGTTGTCTCCATATCTATTTATTAAGGGCATTGAAATGCCAGCTATTAAAATTAGATCCAACAAGAATATCAAGGAGTTAGAAATCCAGGGGATAAAAACAGTGCCGATGACGGAATTATTTTTTCAAGTCCCGCAATCTGGATCCCTGCGGAGAAGATACTGATCACGTTTCTAGACTCTCTGGATTAAAACCGAATTATGACAAGTGTACCATATAAAAATGGGTGAATGTTGAAGTAGACATATTCACATCTCAAAAGATATAAATCAATTTACCACAATTAATTTCAATAAAGTTTTAATAGACAAGATTCTGCAAACATGGAGAGGTAAATGCTTGTCTATTTATGGAATAAAAAAATCACATTGATTAACTCTTTGGTTTATTTACTAATGGCATTGCCTCCAAATGACTCATTTCTTAAAATCATGAGCAATTTTTATTGTTTATTTGGAATGCTAAACCAGACAAAATTAAAACGTGCCTATTTAAATAATGAATATGAGTTCGGGGGGCTAAAATGATGAAATATTATAGCTTTAAACCACTCACTAAAAGCTTCACTCATACATAAGTTATACTTGAACCCAAAATTAAGAATGGCTCTTCCTTCGTTCAAAAATGGCCTTTTTGCCTTTATACAGATTTCCGAGTAATTGAAAATTAACATTTGTTTAAAGTATTGCCCTTTCTTAAACAAGCCATACAAAGCTACAATTTTAGTTTTATCCTCCAAAAAACACAGAACAACTATTATGTTTATTAAATTAAACTCAAATTACTGACATTTTGTTTTATTATATTTACAGTTGAAGTCAGAAGTTTACATACACTTAGGTTGGAGTCGTTAAAACTCGTTTTTCAACAACTCCACTAATTTCTTGTTAACAAACTATAGTTTTGGCAAGTCGGTTAGGACATCTACTTTGTGCATGACACAAGTCATTTTTCCAACAATTGTTGACAAATTATTTCACTTATTCACTGTATCACAATTCCAGTGGGTCAGAAGTTTACATACACTAAGTTGACTGTGCCTTTAAACAGCTTGGAACATTTCCGATTTCCAATTAAGTATTGGCTTTAGAAGCTTCTGATAGAATAATTGACGTAATTTGAGTCAATTGGAGGTGTACCTGTGGATGTATTTCAAGGCCTACCTTCAAACCCAGTGCCTCTGTGCTTGACATCATGGGAAATACAAAATAAAATCAGCCAAGACCTCAGAAACAAAAATTGTAGACCTCCACAAGTCTGGTTCATCCTTGGGAGCAATTTCCAAACGCCTGACGGAACCACGTTCATCTGTACAAACAATAGAACGCAAGTATAAACACCATGGGACCACGCAGCCGTCATACCGCTCAGGAAGGAGACGGGTTCTGTCTCCGAGAGATGAACGTACTTTGGTGTGAAAAGTGCAAATCAATCCCAGAACAACAACTAAGGACCTTGTGTAGATGCTGGAGTATAAAAGTATTTATATTCACAGTAAAACGAGTCCTATATTGACATATCCTGAAAGGCTTCTCAGCAAGGAAGAAGCCACTGCTCCAAAACCGCCATAAAAAAAGCCAGACTACAGTTTGCAACTGCACATGGTGATAGGTCTACTTTTGGAGAAATGTCCTCTGGTATGATGAAACAAAAGTAGAACTGATTGGCCATAAAGACCATCGTTATGTTTTGGAGGAAAACGGGGAGGCTTGCAAGCCGAAGAACACCATCCCAACCGTGAAGCACGTGGGTGGCAGCATCATGTTGTGGGGAGTGCTTTGCAGCAGGAGGGACTGGTGCACTTCACAAAATAGATGGCATCATGAGGACAGAAAATGTGGATATATTACGAAGCAACATCTCAAGACATCAGTCAGGAAGTTAAAGCTTGGTCACAAATGCATCTTCCAAATGGACAATGACCCCAAGCATGCTTCCAAAGTTGTGGCAAAATGGCTTAAGGACAACAAAGTCAAGGTATTGTAGTGGCCATCAAAGCCCTGACCTCAATCCTATAGAAAATATGTGGGCAGACCTGAAAAAGTGTGTGGAGCAAGGAGGCCTACAAACCTGACTCAGTTACACCAGCTCTGTCAGGAGGAATGGGACAAAATTCACCCAACTTATTGTGGGAAGCTTGTGGAAGGCTACCCGAAATGTTTGACGCAAGTTAAACAATTTAAAGGTAGGCTACCAAATGCTAATTGAGTGTATGTAAATGTGTGACCCACTGGGAATGTGATTGAAAGAAATAGAAGCTGAAATAAATAATTCTCTCCTATTATTCTGACATTTCACATTCTTAAAAACAACTGACCTAGGACAGGGAATTTTTAGTAGGATTAAATGTCAGGAATTGTGAAAAACTGAGTTTAAATGTGTTTGGCTAAGGTTTATGTAAACTTCTGACTTCAACTGTATTAATGATATTATGAATAGAAACGGAGGATTTGTCACATGCAGTTATCGAAAATATCTGGGAATATTTACCCAAACCAAATTTACAACCTACTGATTGCAGCACAACCACAAAAACGGAGGAGGCAAGTGGAAAAGAGAAGGTAGGAAACTTGTTTGCAGTTAGAAATTGGCTGAAAGGAACTGGCATAAACAGAAAAATATACCCGTTTCATCTGAAGACAAAAATGTTGACAGCTACGCCCTCAGTGTTCCATTTCATCTGAGAACTGCCCTCAGTGTTCCATTTAATCTGAGAACTGCCCTCAGTGTTCCATTTCATCTGAGAACTGCCCTCAGTGTTCCATTTCATCTGAGAACTGCCCTCAGTGTTCCATTTCATCTGAGAACTGCCCTCAGTGTTCCATTTCATCTGAGATCTGCCCTCAGTGTTCCATTTCATCTGAGAACTGCCCTCAGTGTTCCATTTCATCTGAGAACTGCCCTCAGTGTTCCATTTCATCTGAGATCTGCCCTCAGTGTTCCATTTCATCTGAGAACTGCCCTCAGTGTTCCATTTCATCTGAGAACTGCCCTCAGTGTTCCATTTCATCTGAGATCTGCCCTCAGTGTTCCATTTCATCTGAGAACTGCCCTCAGTGTTCCATTTCATCTGAGATCTGCCCTCAGTGTTCCATTTAATCTGAGAACTGCCCTCAGTGTTCCATTTCATCTGAGATCTGCCCTCAGTGTTCCATTTCATCTGAGAACTGCCCTCAGTGTTCCATTTCATCTGAGAACTGCCCTCAGTGTTCCATTTCATCTGAGATCTGCCCTCAGTGTTCCATTTCATCTGAGAACTGCCCTCAGTGTTCCATTTCATCTGAGATCTGCCCTCAGTGTTCCATTTCATCTGAGAACTGCCCTCAGTGTTCCATTTCATCTGAGATCTGCCCTCAGTGTTCCATTTCATCTGAGAACTGCCCTCAGTGTTCCATTTCATCTGAGATCTGCCCTCAGTGTTCCATTTCATCTGAGAACTGCCCTCAGTGTTCCATTTCATCTGAGAACTGCCCTCAGTGTTCCATTTCATCTGAGATCTGCCCTCAGGTTGCAAAAGAAATGGGAGATCTTACCAATTTCATAGCATATGTTTTGCGATGTACAAAAAAAACTACACTTGATTCAACACAAGAGTTTTCCAATTTAAATTATTATATAAAATCCTTGTCACCAACAGAATGCTATATACTGTATATGGGTCATACCACAATCTCAGCTCTGTAGATTGTGCTACGAAGACACAGAATCAATAGATCATTTATTCTGGTATTGCCCCTATGTAGCTGGTTTCTGGTCACAGGTTCAGGAATGTTTAAAAAAAAATCGAACACGCACTTAAAATGAACCTTACAAATAGCAGTGTTGGGCAATTTGGAAAGCCATAGTCAGCCAAAAATGTAATAATCAAATTACTTGTCGGAAAGGTTTTCATCCATTTCACAATCTGCGGATAATATATGATTAGAAAGGTTAAAAAAAAATGTTGTAAAACATCACAGCACAATTGAAAAATATATGGCACATGGAAACCAAACGAGGCTGGTCTATGGTGATAGATGGGATGGGATGAGAGTGGCTGAGGGGCGGGATTAAAGAGCTGAGGTCTATGGTGATAGGTGGGATGGGCTGATTGTGGCTGAGGGGCGGGATTAAAGAGCTGAGGTCTATGGTGATAGGTGGGAGGGGCAGAGAGGTGGGATTAAAGAGCTGAGGTCTATGGTGATAGGTGGGAGGGGCAGAGAGGTGGGATTAAAGAGCTGAGGTCTATGGTGATAGGTGGGAGGGGCAGAGAGGTGGGATTAAAGAGCTGAGGTCTATGGTGATAGGTGGGAGGGGCAGAGAGGTGGGATTAAAGAGCTGAGGTCTATGGTGATAGGTGGGAGGGGCAGAGAGGTGGGATTAAAGAGCTGAGGTCTATGGTGATAGGTGGGAGGGGCAGAGAGGTGGGATTAAAGAGCTGAGGTCTATGGTGATAGGTGGGAGGGGCAGAGAGGTGGGATTAAAGAGCTGAGGTCTATGGTGATAGGTGGGAGGGGCAGAGAGGTGGGATTAAAGAGCTGAGGTCTATGGTGATAGGTGGGAGGGGCAGAGAGGTGGGATTAAAGAGCTGAGGTCTATGGTGATAGGTGGGAGGGGCAGAGAGGTGGGATTAAAGAGCTGAGGTCTATGGTGATAGGTGGGAGGGGCAGAGAGGTGGGATTAAAGAGCTGAGGTCTATGGTGATAGGTGGGAGGGGCAGAGAGGTGGGATTAAAGAGCTGAGGTCTATGGTGATAGGTGGGAGGGGCAGAGAGGTGGGATTAAAGAGCTGAGGTCTATGGTGATAGGTGGGAGGGGCAGAGAGGTGGGATTAAAGAGCTGAGGTCTATGGTGATAGGTGGGAGGGGCAGAGAGGTGGGATTAAAGAGTTTGTTTGGTAATGTATTATGGTCATGTGACTGCTTTATATAAAAGTACCATGTATGTATGTATGTATGTATGTATGTATGTATGTATGTATGTATGTATGTATGTATGTATGTATGTATGTATGTATGTACAGTATGTATGTACAGTATGTACTGTATGTATGTATGTATGTATGTATGTATGTATGTATGTATGTATGTATGTATGTATGTATGTATGTATGTATGTATGTACAGTATGTATGTATATACAGTATATATGTATGTACAGTATGTATGTACAGTATGTATGTATGTACAGTATGTATGTATGTACAGTACGTATGTATGTACGTATGTATGTACGTATGTATGTATGTATGTATGGTATGTACAGTATGTACTGTATGTATGTACAGTATGTATGTATAGTATGTATGTACAGTATGTATGTATGTACAGTATGTATGTATGTATGCATGTATGTACAGTATGTATGTATGTATGCATGTATGTATGTATGTATGTATGTATGTATGTATGTATGTATGTATGTATGTATGTATGTATGTATGTACAGTATGTATGTATGTACAGTATGTACAGTATGTATGTACAGTATGTATGTATGTACAGTATGTACAGTATGTATGTATGTATGTATGTATGTATGTATGTATGTATGTATGTATGTATGTATGTATGTATGTATGTATGTATGTATGTATGTACAGTATGTATGTACAGTATGTATGTATGTATGTATGTACAGTATGTATGTATGTATGTATGTATGTATGTATGTATGTATGTATGTATGTATGTATGTATGTATGTACTGTATGTATGTATGTATGTACAGTATGTATGTATGTATGTACAGTATGTATGTATGTATGTATGTATGTATGTATGTATGTATGTATGTATGTATGTATGTATGTATGTATGTATGTATGTACAGTATGTACAGTATGTATGTATGTATGTACAGTATGTATGTATGTATGTATGTATGTATGTATGTATGTATGTATGTATGTATGTATGTATGTATGTATGTAGCAAAAAAGCTATAAAAAAATGAAGATATTTGTCCTCCGAAGAGGGGGTGGGGGAGGGGTTAAAAAAAAGGATGTTGAAGGTAACAGTACGAGCATGTTGTAGGTGACAGTACGAGCATGTTGTAGGTGATAGTACGAGCATGTTGTAGGTAACAATACGAGCATGTTGTAGGTAACAATACGAGCATGTTGTCGGTGACAGTACGAGCATGTTGTAGGTAACAATACGAGCATGTTGTAGGTAACAATACGAGCATGTTGTAGGTAACAATACGAGCATGTTGTAGGTAACAATACGAGCATGTTGTCAATGACAATATGAGCATGTTGTAGGTAACAGTACGAGCATGTTGTCGGTAACAATACGAGCATGTTGTAGGTAACAGTACGAGCATGTTGTCGGTAACAATACGAGCATGTTGTCGGTAACAGTACGAGCATGTTGTCGGTAACAGTACGAGCATGTTGTCGGTAACAATACGAGCATGTTGTAGGTAACAATACGAGCATGTTGTCGGTAACAATACGAGCATGTTGTCGGTAACAATACGAGCATGTTGTCGGTGACAGTACGAGCATGTTGTCGGTAACAGTACGAGCATGTTGTAGGTAACAATACGAGCATGTTGTAGGTAACAGAGCATGTTGTCGGTAACAATACGAGCATGTTGTCGGTGACAGTACGAGCATGTTGTCGGTAACAGTACAGGCATGTTGTAGGTAACAGTACGAGCATGTTGTAGGTAACAGTACGAGCATGTTGTAGGTAACAGTACAAGCATGTTGTAGGTAACAGTACAGGCATGTTGTAGGTAACAGTACAGGCATGTTGTAGGTAACAGTACAGGCATGTTGTAGGTAACAGTACAGGCATGTTGTAGGTAACAGTACAGGCATGTTGTAGGTAACAGTACGAGCATGTTGTCGGTAACAGTACGAGCATGTTGTAGTTGTCAGTACGAGCATGTTGTCGGTAACAGTACGAGCATGTTGTAGTTGTCAGTACGAGCATGTTGTCGGTACGAGCATGTTGTAGGTGACAATACGAGCATGTTGTAGGTAACAATACGAGCATGTTGTCGGTAACAATACGAGCATGTTGTAGGTAACAGTACGAGCATGTTGTCGGTAACAATACGAGCATGTTGTAGGTAACAGTACGAGCATGTTGTAGGTAACAGTACGAGCATGTTGTAGTTGTCAGTACGAGCATGTTGTCAGTACGAGCATGTTGTAGGTAACAGTATGAGCATGTTGTAGGTAACAGTACGAGCATGTTGTCAGTACGAGCATGTTGTAGGTAACAGTACGAGCATGTTGTAGGTAACAGTACGAGCATGTTGTAGGTAACAGTACGAGCATGTTGTAGGTAACAGTACGAGCATGTTGTAGGTAACAGTACGAGCATGTTGTAGGTAACAGTACGAGCATGTTGTAGGTAACAGTACGAGCATGTTGTAGGTAACAGTACGAGCATGTTGTAGTTGTCAGTACGAGCATGTTGTCAGTACGAGCATGTTGTCAGTACGAGCATGTTGTAGGTGACAATACGAGCATGTTGTCGGTAACAATACGAGCATGTTGTAGTTGTCAGTACGAGCATGTTGTCAGTACGAGCATGTTGTCAGTACGAGCATGTTGTCAGTACGAGCATGTTGTCAGTACGAGCATGTTGTAGGTAACAGTATGAGCATGTTGTCAGTACGAGCATGTTGTAGGTAACAATACGGGCATGTTGTAGGTAACAGTACGAGCATGTTGTCAGTACGAGCATGTTGTAGGTAACAATACGGGCATGTTGTAGGTAACAATACGAGCATGTTGTAGGTAACAATACGAGCATGTTGTAGGTAACAATACGGGCATGTTGTATGTAACAATACGAGCATGTTGTAGGTAACAATACGAGCATGTTGTAGGTAACAATACGAGCATGTTGTAGGTAACAGTACGAGCATGTTGTAGGTAACAGTACGAGCATGTTGTAGGTAACAGTACGAGCATGTTGTAGGTAACAATACGAGCATGTTGTAGGTAACAATACGAGCATGTTGTAGGTAACAGTACGAGCATGTTGTAGGTAACAGTACGAGCATGTTGTAGGTAACAGTACGAGCATGTTGTAGGTAACAGTACGAGCATGTTGTATGTACGAGCATGTTGTAGGTAACAGTACGAACATGTTGTCGGTACGACCATGTTGTAGGTGACAATACGAGCATGTTGTAGGTAACAGTACGAGCATGTTGTCGGTACGAGCATGTTGTAGGTGACAATACGAGCATGTTGTAGGTAACAGTACGAGCATGTTGTCGGTACGAGCATGTTGTAGGTAACAGTACGAGCATGTTGTAGGTAACAGTACGAGCATGTTGTCGGTACGAGCATGTTGTAGGTAACAGTACGAGCATGTTGTCGGTAACAATACGAGCATGTTGTCGGTGACAGTACGAGCATGTTGTCGGTAACAGTACGAGCATGTTGTAGGTAACAGTACGAGCATGTTGTAGGTAACAGTACAAGCATGTTGTAGGTAACAGTACGAGCATGTTGTAGGTAACAGTACAGGCATGTTGTAGGTAACAGTACAGGCATGTTGTAGGTAACAGTACGAGCATGTTGTCGGTAACAGTACGAGCATGTTGTAGGTAACAATACGAGCATGTTGTAGGTAACAATACGAGCATGTTGTAGGTAACAATACAGGCATGTTGTAGGTAACAATACGAGCATGTTGTAGGTAACAATACGAGCATGTTGTCGGTGACAGTACGAGCATGTTGTCGGTGACAGTACAGGCATGTTGTAGGTAACAGTACAGGCATGTTGTAGGTAACAGTACAGGCATGTTGTAGGTAACAGTACGAGCATGTTGTCGGTAACAGTACGAGCATGTTGTAGTTGTCAGTACGAGCATGTTGTCGGTAACAGTACGAGCATGTTGTAGTTGTCAGTACGAGCATGTTGTCGGTACGAGCATGTTGTAGGTGACAATACGAGCATGTTGTAGGTAACAATACGAGCATGTTGTCGGTAACAATACGAGCATGTTGTAGGTAACAGTACGAGCATGTTGTCGGTAACAATACGAGCATGTTGTAGGTAACAGTACGAGCATGTTGTAGGTAACAGTACGAGCATGTTGTAGTTGTCAGTACGAGCATGTTGTCAGTACGAGCATGTTGTAGGTAACAGTATGAGCATGTTGTAGGTAACAGTACGAGCATGTTGTCAGTACGAGCATGTTGTAGGTAACAGTACGAGCATGTTGTAGGTAACAGTACGAGCATGTTGTAGGTAACAGTACGAGCATGTTGTAGGTAACAGTACGAGCATGTTGTAGGTAACAGTACGAGCATGTTGTAGGTAACAGTACGAGCATGTTGTAGGTAACAGTACGAGCATGTTGTAGGTAACAGTACGAGCATGTTGTAGTTGTCAGTACGAGCATGTTGTCAGTACGAGCATGTTGTCAGTACGAGCATGTTGTAGGTGACAATACGAGCATGTTGTCGGTAACAATACGAGCATGTTGTAGTTGTCAGTACGAGCATGTTGTCAGTACGAGCATGTTGTCAGTACGAGCATGTTGTCAGTACGAGCATGTTGTCAGTACGAGCATGTTGTAGGTAACAGTATGAGCATGTTGTCAGTACGAGCATGTTGTAGGTAACAATACGGGCATGTTGTAGGTAACAGTACGAGCATGTTGTCAGTACGAGCATGTTGTAGGTAACAATACGGGCATGTTGTAGGTAACAATACGAGCATGTTGTAGGTAACAATACGAGCATGTTGTAGGTAACAATACGGGCATGTTGTATGTAACAATACGAGCATGTTGTAGGTAACAATACGAGCATGTTGTAGGTAACAATACGAGCATGTTGTAGGTGACAGTACGAGCATGTTGTAGGTAACAGTACGAGCATGTTGTAGGTAACAGTACGAGCATGTTGTAGGTAACAATACGAGCATGTTGTAGGTAACAATACGAGCATGTTGTAGGTAACAGTACGAGCATGTTGTAGGTAACAGTACGAGCATGTTGTAGGTAACAGTACGAGCATGTTGTAGGTAACAGTACGAGCATGTTGTATGTACGAGCATGTTGTAGGTAACAGTACGAACATGTTGTCGGTACGACCATGTTGTAGGTGACAATACGAGCATGTTGTAGGTAACAGTACGAGCATGTTGTCGGTACGAGCATGTTGTAGGTGACAATACGAGCATGTTGTAGGTAACAGTACGAGCATGTTGTCGGTACGAGCATGTTGTAGGTAACAGTACGAGCATGTTGTAGGTAACAGTACGAGCATGTTGTCGGTACGAGCATGTTGTAGGTAACAGTACGAGCATGTTGTCGGTAACAATACGAGCATGTTGTCGGTGACAGTACGAGCATGTTGTCGGTAACAGTACGAGCATGTTGTAGGTAACAGTACGAGCATGTTGTAGGTAACAGTACAAGCATGTTGTAGGTAACAGTACGAGCATGTTGTAGGTAACAGTACAGGCATGTTGTAGGTAACAGTACAGGCATGTTGTAGGTAACAGTACGAGCATGTTGTCGGTAACAGTACGAGCATGTTGTAGGTAACAATACGAGCATGTTGTAGGTAACAATACGAGCATGTTGTAGGTAACAATACAGGCATGTTGTAGGTAACAATACGAGCATGTTGTAGGTAACAATACGAGCATGTTGTCGGTGACAGTACGAGCATGTTGTCGGTGACAGTACGAGCATGTTGTCGGTAACAGTACGAGCATGTTGTCGGTAACAGTACAAGCATGTTGTAGGTAACAATACGAGCATGTTGTCGGTAACAGTACGAGCATGTTGTCGGTAACAATACGAGCATGTTGTCGGTAACAATACGAGCATGTTGTCGGTAACAGTACAAGCATGTTGTAGGTAACAATACGAGCATGTTGTAGTTGTCAGTACGAGCATGTTGTCAGTACGAGCATGTTGTAGGTAACAGTACGAGCATGTTGTCGGTAACAATACGAGCATGTTGTCGGTAACAGTACGAGCATGTTGTAGGTAACAGTACAAGCATGTTGTAGGTAACAGTACGAGCATGTTGTAGGTAACAGTACGAGCATGTTGTAGGTAACAGTACGAGCATGTTGTAGGTAACAGTACGAGCATGTTGTAGTTGTCAGTACGAGCATGTTGTCAGTACGAGCATGTTGTCAGTACGAGCATGTTGTAGGTAACAATACGAGCATGTTGTAGGTAACAATACGAGCATGTTGTAGGTAACAGTACGAGCATGTTGTAGGTAACAGTACGAGCATGTTGTAGGTAACAGTACAAGCATGTTGTAGGTAACAGTACGAGCATGTTGTAGGTAACAGTACGAGCATGTTGTAGGTAACAGTACGAGCATGTTGTAGGTAACAGTACGAGCATGTTGTAGTTGTCAGTACGAGCATGTTGTCAGTACGAGCATGTTGTCAGTACGAGCATGTTGTAGGTAACAATACGAGCATGTTGTAGGTAACAATACGAGCATGTTGTAGGTAACAGTACGAGCATGTTGTAGGTAACAGTACGAGCATGTTGTAGGTAACAGTACGAGCATGTTGTAGGTAACAATACGAGCATGTTGTAGGTGAGCATGTTGTAGGTAACAGTACGAGCATGTTGTAGGTAACAGTACGAGCATGTTGTAGGTAACAGTACGAGCATGTTGTAGGTAACAGTACGAGCATGTTGTAGGTAACAGTACGAGCATGTTGTAGGTAACAGTACGAGCATGTTGTCGGTACGACCATGTTGTAGGTGACAATACGAGCATGTTGTAGGTAACAGTACGAGCATGTTGTCGGTACGAGCATGTTGTAGGTGACAATACGAGCATGTTGTAGGTAACAGTACGAGCATGTTGTCGGTACGAGCATGTTGTAGGTAACAGTACGAGCATGTTGTAGGTAACAGTATGAGCATGTTGTCGGTACGAGCATGTTGTAGGTGACAATACGAGCATGTTGTAGGTAACAGTACGAGCATGTTGTAGGTAACAATACGAGCATGTTGTAGGTAACAATACGAGCATGTTGTAGGTAACAATACGAGCATGTTGTCGGTAACAGTACAGGCATGTTGTAGGTAACAATACGAGCATGTTGTCGGTAACAGTACAGGCATGTTGTAGGTAACAATACGAGCATGTTGTCGGTAACAGTACAGGCATGTTGTAGGTGACAATACGAGCATGTTGTAGGTAACAGTACGAGCATGTTGTAGGTAACAGAGCATGTTGTCGGTAACAATACGAGCATGTTGTCGGTGACAGTACGAGCATGTTGTCGGTAACAGTACAGGCATGTTGTAGGTAACAGTACGAGCATGTTGTAGGTAACAGTACGAGCATGTTGTAGGTAACAGTACAGGCATGTTGTAGGTAACAGTACAGGCATGTTGTAGGTAACAGTACAGGCATGTTGTAGGTAACAGTACGAGCATGTTGTCGGTAACAGTACGAGCATGTTGTAGGTAACAATACGAGCATGTTGTAGGTAACAATACGAGCATGTTGTCGGTAACAATACGAGCATGTTGTAGGTAACAGTACGAGCATGTTGTAGGTAACAGTACGAGCATGTTGTAGGTAACAGTACGAGCATGTTGTCGGTAACAATACGAGCATGTTGTAGGTAACAGTACGAGCATGTTGTAGGTAACAGTACGAGCATGTTGTCGGTACGAGCATGTTGTAGGTAACATTAAGAGGAACAGAGGTTTAATCTCAGCCAGCCAACCAACCAACCCAGCCATGTCAACCAGCTAACCAGTAAGTATGTAGCGTTGTAGCCTACCTGTGAGAATAGACTGGTCCACTCTTAGGGTGGTAGACTTAATGGAGGTGATCCTGATGTCAGCAGGGACCTTGTCACCAACTAGACAAAAAAAGGTTAGAAGAGCAGACAGAGGGTTTGTTTAAAACTGTCATTTGATGAAAGTATTGGGATAACATTCTACAGAGGGAGAAAGAGGAAGAGAGAGGGAGGAAGAGAGACCATGTCTACTGTTTGCTGATGATCTGGTGCTTCTGTCACCAAGCAAGGAGGGCCTACAGCAGCAACTAGATCTTCTGCACAGATTCTCTCAGACCTGGTCACTGACAGTAAATAGCAGTAATACAAAAATAATCTGTAGCTCAGTTGGTAGAGCATGGCGCTTGTAATGCCAGGGTAGTGGGTTCGATTCCCGGGACCACCCATACGTAGAATGTATGCACACATGACTGTAAGTCGCTTTGGATAAAAGCGTCTGCTAAATGGCATATTATTATTATTATTATAATGGTGTTTCAAAAAAAAGTCCAGTCGCCAGGACCACAAATACAAATTCCATCTAGACATTGGATGGAATTTGTTGTCCTACAGCAGTGGTTCCCAAACATGCCAGCAGCATTACCACCCTGCATTACCACCCTGCATCGCCAGCAGCATACCACCCTGAATCCCACTGCTGGCTGGCTTCTGAAGCTAAGCAGGGTTGGTCCTGGTCAGTCCCTGGATGGGAGACCAGATGCTGCTGGAAGTGGTGTTGGAGGGCCAGTAGGAAGCACTCTTTCCTCTGCTCTAAAAAAAATCCCTTTTAGTATTTGCACATCGTTACAACACTGTATATAGGAATAATGACATCTGAAATGTCTTTATTCTTTTGTAACTTCTGTGAGTGTAATGTATACTGTAAAGTTTTGTATATTTTACTTTTGTTAATCATCTACTTCACTTGCTTTGGCAACGTTAACATATGTTTCACATGCCAATAAAGCCCTTAAACTGAATTTGAGATGAGAGAATAGGTGAGTGAAGAGAGACAAGAGAAAAGGTGTGTGAGATTTTAAAATGAGGATCTTAGCCCTCTGTAGTGACCTGTGACGATGTGAGTCCAGCGGGCCAGGAGGTGTAATCACGAAGGAAATGAGAAGATGGAAGACTAGCTGTGAAACTGCCGGCAACCACCCACGTTCCCCAGGTGAACACTCAATTGCAACCTGTCGAATCGCAGCATTAAAAAAACAAAGCCTTTTGCAAAGTAACTTCGGCCAGTGAGCCCTGGCTTAGCCTTGCAAGTCAACAACATTCAGCCAACCGTATACCAAAAAAAAAAAAAAAAAAATACTTCGATGCAACTCTGATCCAGTCACGATTGCCATCCCTATAAAATGGATTCCACACTCGCGCTCGGGCATCTGAGAAAGCACTCAGCTCCCTCATCACAGAGGGATGAACCCATAAACAAGCAGCTTGTATTAATACCTCTAATCTATTTCTCTCCTCTCTGGCTGTATATTAAAGTCATCTTTCATGACAGGGTTCAGGAGTCGTGGGCATGTGGCACTTTGAACCATGCTCCACTGTACACATTTGTCACAGCTTCACATTCAACAGTTTTGGGGCACGTTGGTGGGTCACACCAGGACAGTGATGCTGGAATTGCTTCATCCAAGCATTTTTTTTTTTAAGTAAAAACTTCTAGAATATGAAGATATCATTACAGTAAGAGGTTTAACAAGTCATAAGATATGAAGCAGACATTCTCATAACTGAAAGCTATGATGCAACTGATGTTGACAACCACTAAACCAATCCGCTATTCTGTAATGGTTTGAAGTTGCATGGTTTACAGAGGTAAATACATATATCAACACAGTTCTGTGCTACATGTTATCCAGATTGGTCAACCCTGTTCTCAGACATCAGCCTACATAATTCACTGCTATTCAGACGGGTCCAACCCTGTTCTCAGACATCAGCCTACATAATTCACTGCTATTCAGACGGGTGCAACCCTGTCCTCAGACATCAGCCTACATAATTCACTGCTATTCAGATGGGTCCAACCCTGTCCTCAGACATCAGCCTACATAATCCACTGCTATTCAGACGGGTGCAACCCTGTTCTCAGACATCAGCCTAATCCACTGCTATTCACTAAAAACAAGGCTGGTAACAGAATGCACCAATTAGGCTTTTCAAGGTGATCCCTCATGAAAAGTCTGTCTTGTCTATTGCCTTATCTGGTGTTGCAGAATGATCATTATTACGCAAGGCGAACTGACAGTGATTAGCTATGTTCCATGACCTAGTGTGTGACCTAGTGTGTGACCTAGTGTGTGTGGGAGCATTATTTGGCCTCCCCTCCAACTCTAATCAGGAAGTGAACCACTGACCAAACCGAAGGTATTGATTAAACACCTTTCATCACATTCATTGGTAGAACTTTGGCAAACTGCTATGATTTCAGAAAACCTCCTGTGCCCCCCCTCCCCCCTCCCTATCATGGCAATTTCCTGCATTGCCCTTGGAGTTCTCAATTTCCTACTTTATCACGAGTACTCACTCTCACATTATATCTGACAATCCACTCCTCCTCTCTTCTGCAACAACCAGAAAGAGATGAGCGAGGAAAGAAACAGAGGTGTATGTGTGGGAACTGCAAAAAAAGAGGCTTTTGAAACTCCCACTCCCAGCATCCTCTTCACCTACTGTAGCCCCATCGCCTCCAACTCACCCATCACCCATCACTCGTCTCCAATCACCTCCCACAGACTGAGTCTTGCTCGCTCCTCTCCCATCTAAATGCTAATACTAGGATCAGTAAGTTCTATTTGACAGTGAATACTTACCTTAACATAATGCAGCCTACGCCATTACTGAGTGCAAACTGTCAACTGTCTGGAGGGAACCTTTGGAGAATCATCCAGTAGTGTGTGCTTAACTTAACGCTCATCCCTGGCTGGAACTTAGTATCTATCAGACCAAACTCTAGTTGATGTGATGGTCTGATATTCATTCCTGGAACTTAGGATCTATCAGACCAAACACTGGTTGATGTGATTTGTGATGGTCTGAGATTGCTGAATCATGCCACAGCAAGTACCACACTGACAGAGCTGCTTGTGCTCTTAAGGTCATACTACTGCTTGGTTCACAGTCCCAGTTCTCCTGGAGATAGACAGCAGACAAAATACACTACTGCATAGCTTCTTCAACTCTGATCTTATTACCACCTAAATCCATCTCTAGTTCCCTAATCGAGGAGGTTAGTCATTGGATATTCATGAGAATGGAACCCAAACATCATGTTTATTAGTGAACTGGTTACATGGCACCCATTCCTGTATGGGACGATCTTCACTCCTTTCCTGTTCCACTAGGAAGTCTTCCCAGGTTTCAATTTCTTCAGGCCGTCTAAGCCTGTATGTGTTCGTAGTTCCAACAACCCTGCCTGTCTCAAGTGTACAGACAGTTTCTATCTGTGAAGAAAACCATTTTTAAAAACAGGGAATGTTCCACACCCATAACTGTGGCGTGACGCTGGCACTGGGGACAATGTGAAACCAGCCAGGCAGGCAGCAGAGGGGAGGGTGGAAACTTGTGTAAATATACTGCATTGATGTTTTTTAGCTCTCCTCAAAAAGGCACTGTAGTAGAGTGTCCATTTCCATTCCTTTCAGATCGCTAGTTCCCATGGAAACAACTTGAACCGACACTAATCCAAAATACAGGAGAGAAAAGACTCTTGACACAAACAAAATGTTTTTGGAGAAGAAATGTAAGTAAGAAAATAAATAATAATAATTAAAAAGGAGTGTTTGCCTTGTCACCCATTCTGAACATGCTCTTAGACACTTTCTGAGAGAGAGAAAAAAATAACTGCGGTTTTACCTACTGAGTGTTTACTAGTGTTAAATAGCACTAAGCAACCAGATTAAGTCACAGAGAGATATTCCTCTGCTCAGGCAATACTGTACATACAGAACACTATGCCAAGCTGGAAGTCTCTCTACCCAGTATCTGCGATGATAGGAAATGACATCCTTCCTCTGTGGGCCACTCACATCCTGAGACTTGCATCTTTCCTCTGTGGGCCACTCACATCCTGAGACTTGCATCCTTCCTCTGTGGGCCACTCACATCCTGACAGACTTGCATCCTTCCTCTGTGGGCCACTCACATCCTGACAGACTTGCATCCTTCCTCTTTGGGCCACTCACATCCTGACAGACTTGCAGCTTTCCTCTGTGGGCCACTCACATCCTGAGACTTGCAGCTTTCCTCTGTGGGCCACTCACATCCTGACAGACTTGCAGCTTTCGTCTGTCTGTGTGTCCTCTGTCTGTGTGTCCTCTGTCTGTGTGCTCTGCCCTCCACTCAGCAGATACTAGGTGGGCTAGACTAACAAAACCCCATTCATTTATATAGAGCTGCTGACAAAGAGGAGTGATACTCGGACTCACCGTCCACAGAGGAGACCCTGACTACAGATGGGGGGGGGGTCACGTCCCATTTCATTTAAAAAGAAAACACTTCCTTCTCCACCTCAGCTCAAAGATGCCAGATCGCCATAGAGACAATAAAGAGGATTGGAGTGGCTAGATCTCATTGGTTCCTCATATAGAGTAGTGTCAGGCTGGGGTTGTATTATATGTCCCAGATGAGTTCTTACTCTGATAATTAGAACCTAACGGACACTATGAAATCTTTAAGTTTATTCTTCCCTAAAGGATCGAATAGCTGAACAGACTGGAAGACGTGGTTACCATAGTGGTGGTATATGTACCCCACTTTGGGTGGAGTCTCCTACTTCTCGCTAAATATTGTATCTTTAGTGCAAAATAAAACGGTACATTTTCCCTTAACGTGACCTGACCTCCACCCACTTCATCACTAATCCATGACTCTCTCCCCCCTTATCAATGCCTGCCACATATGATAATTTTCCCTACACTCAGTACATTCCAAGCTTAATTGACCCCCACCATATACCTTCCTCCTACAGATACCCATTAACTTCTGGTGTAAACCCTCAACCTTAACACTCAACAGGATACCTGATAGTGCTGCTTCTTCTCAGTGTTCTAAGAGGTGCTGTTGAACCTCAAACATTTCTGTGCTTCAGTAGAGGTGGAGCTAGTCTGAGGATGGTTGCCATAGAGACAGGCTGTTTGTCCCCCCCTCCCTGACTGGCAGTGTTGTTGTTGTTCAATCTTCCAAACAACTGAAACGGCTGCAACACTTAACAAAGAGCTGCAGTTAGTTTCAGAATGGGTGGCAAGGAATAAAAACTTCAAAAACTAAAAGCATTGTATTTGGGACAAATCATTCACTTTATATCGTAATAAAATAAGGTTGCAATTGAGCAAGTTGAAGTGACTAAATTGCCTGGAGTAACCCTGGATTGTAAACTGTCGTCATGGTCAAAACATATTGATGCAGTAGTAGCTAAGATGTGGAGAAGTCTGTCCATAATAAAGCTCTGCCTTCTCAACAACACTATCAACAAGGCAGGTCCTACAGGCCCTAGTTTCTACCTTCTTAACAACACTATCAACAAGACAGGTCCTACAGGCCCTAGTTTTGTCACACCTGGACTACTGTTCAGTCATGTGGTCAGGTGCCACAAAGAGGGACCTTGGAAAATTTCAATTGGCTCAGAACAGGGCAGCACGGCTGGCTCAGAACAGGGCAGCACGGCTGGCTCAGAACAGGGCAGCACGCCTGGCTCAGACCAGGGCAGCACGCCTGGCTCAGACCAGGGCAGCACGCCTGGCTCAGAACAGGGCAGCACGCCTGGCTCAGAACAGGGCAGCACGGCTGGCTCAGACCAGGGCAGCACGCCTGGCTCAGAACAGGGCAGCACGCCTGGCTCAGAACAGGGCAGAACGGCTGGCTCAGAACAGGGCAGAACGGCTGGCTCAGAATACCCAGCAGCAGTAACCAGGTGGTGAGACAGAGCAAGGGAAACGCTTTGGAAATTTAAAGTCCCCTAAATACAGGGACGACCGCAGCCACTTCTCTCACACACACACGTGGTCCTGGCTGGCACCTGTGGGCCCAGTGGAAAGGCTTTTACAGTTACACTTATACTTTTACAGTGCCTTCACAAGGTATTCATACCCCTCAACTTACGCCTTATTCCACGTTTTGTTGTGTTACAGCCCAAATTCAAAATGTGTTACATTTCTCACCCATCTACACACTATACCCCATAATGACAAAGTGAAAACATGTTTTGATAATTTGTTTTCACATTTATTGAAAATTAAATACAACAATATATAATTTACATAATTATTCTCACTCGTGAGTCAATACTTTGTAGAAGCAATCTTTGGCAGTCTTTCCACAGCTGGATTGTGCAACATCTGCCCATGATTCTTTTCAAAATGATGTTAAATTGGTTGTTGATCATTGCTAGACAACCATTTTCAGGTCTTGCCATAGATTTAAGTAGATTTAATTAAAAACTGTACCTCGGCGACTCAGGAACATTCCAAGTCTTCTTGGTAAGCAACTCCAGTGTAGATGTTGCCAAACGTTTTTAGTTATTGCCCTGTTGAAAGGTGAATTGGTCTCCCAGAGTCTGGTGGAAAGCAGACTGAACCAGGTTTTCCTCTATGAGTTTGCCTGTGCTTAGCTCCATTCCATTTTTTTTTGTCCTGAAAAACTCCCCTAGTCCTTAATGATTACAAGCATACCCATAACATGCAGCCTCCACTGCCTGAAAATATGAAGAGTGGTACTCAGTCATGTATTGGATTTGCCCCAAACATAACACTTTCGATTCAGGACAAAAAGTAAATTGCTTTGCCAATTTTTTTGCAGTATTACTTGAGAGCCTTGTTGCCAACAGGATGCATGTTTTGGAATATTTTTTCTCTGTACTTCCTTCTTTTCACTCTGTCATTTAGGTTACTATTGTGGAGTAACTGCAGTGTTGTACATCCATCCTCAGTTTTCTCCCATCACAGCCATTAAACTCTGTTTTTTTTTAAAGTTACCATTGGCCTTGAAAGCGGTTTCCTTCCTTACCGGCAACTGAGTTAGGAAAGGTCTTTGTAGTTACTGGGTGTATTGATACACCATCCAAAGCATAATTGATAACTTCACAATGCTCAAAGGGATGAGTTCAGGTGGGCCTACATTCTACAGCATACAAAGAAAAAAAAGAGGTGCTCAAAAACAACTCACATGAATGACTTACCGAGGAAAAACTTCCAAAAGGACTAATACAAGGTACAATGGAGTTGGGGCACCCAAAACAAGTCAGAGATTGATTTCTTATTGCTCTCTTTGATTCCCTGACCAGGATGCGAACAGGTGACTGACGATTCTACGTCGAACTAACGTCAGTGTCCTGACCATTGCACTTAGCTCTTATTAATAGCCTTCATTGAGACAATAATATCAACAAATTATAATATGTTTCAAGGTAAATGGCAAATTACAGCACAAAAATAAATATCACATTTGCATCTCATTAATCAATAGAGACCCCCCCCAAAAAAAAATGAAGGTAACAACATTATAGAAACAAGGGGGAAAAAAATCATCATATAGCCCATTAGTGCCTACGAGTGATACCAGAATGCCTGTTTAAGTTTATGTACGATATCATAAACGCAACAAATTAAAAGATTTTGCTGAGTTACAGTTCATATAAAGAAAATCAGTAAATTGAAATAAATAAATTAGGCCCTAATCTATGAGTTTCACATGACTGTGCAGGGGCACAGCCATAGGTGGGCCTGGGAGACAATAGGCCCACCCACTTGGGAGCCAGGCCCAGCCAATCAAAAAGAGTCCCCACAAAAGGGCTTTATTACAGACAGAAATATTCCTCAGCCGCCAGAACGAGGCTCTCCACTACCTGTAGTTCTTGCAGTAATGATTCTTCAGAATGTATCTATAGATAGGAGCCAAATAGCCTCGGTCTAGAAATGAACATTCAATTATCTGGCAACAGCTCTGGTGGACATTTCTGCAGTCTGCATTCTAATAGTGTGCAAAGCTGTCTTCAAGGCAAAGGACGGCTACTTTGAAGAATCTAAAATATATTTTCTACATGATTCCATGTGTTATTTTGATGTCTTCATTATTATTCTACAATGTAGAAATTAATACAAATAAAGAAAAACCCTTGAATGAGTCGGTGTGTCCATGCTTTTGACTGGTACTGTATATATGTGTGGGGTACAGAGATGAGGTAGTTGTTCAAAAATCATGTTAAACACTATTATTGTACACAGAGTGAGTCCATGCAACGTTATTATGGGACTTGTTCAGCAGTTTTACTCCTGAACTTATTTAAGTTTGTCATAACAAAAGGGGTTGATCAGTTACGTATTGACTCAAGATATTACTGAGTATTGTGTGTAGGTCACTGACATAAACAACAACTTTTAATCCATTTCAAATTCAGGCTGTAATACAACAAAATGTGGGGAAAAGGGGGTGTGAACACTTTCTGAATGCACTGTGTGTGTGTGTGTGTGTGTGTGTGTGTGTGTGTGTGTGTGTGTGTGTGTGTGTGTGTGTGTGTGTGTGTGTGTGTGTGTGTGTGTGTGTGTGTGTGTGTGTGTGTGTGTGTGTGTGTGTGTGTGTATGTTGGTGTGTGTGTGTGTGTGTGTATGTTGGTGTGTGTGTTGGTGTGTGTGTGTGTGTGTTGGTGTGTGTGTGTGTGTTGGTGTGTGTGTGTGTGTTGGTGTGTGTGTGTGTGTTGGTGTGTGTGTTGGTGTGTTGGTATATGTGTGTGTGTTGGTGTGTTGGTATATGTGTGTGTGTTGGTGTGTTGGTATATGTGTGTGTGTTGGTGTGTTGGTATATGTGTGTGTGTTGGTGTGTGTGTGTGTGTGTGTTGGTGTGTGTGTGTGTGTGTGTGTGTGTGTGTGTGTGTGTGTGTGTGTGTGTGTGTGTGTGTGTGTGTGTGTGTGTGTGTGTGTGTGTGTGTGTGTGTGTGTGTGTGTGTGTGTGTGTGTGTGTGTGTGTGTGTGTGTGTGGTATGGGCCAGAATGCAGGATGAACAAAGAAAAATACTTTCACACTGACAAAAAACCTGTCTGTCCCTCACCCTGTACTCACCGGCAATCTCTACAACATCCCCAGGCACAATTTCCCGGGCTTTGACCCTCTGGACAGCCTTGCGGTTCATGCGGTACACCTTGGCTATCTCTGGCTCGTACTCCTTCAGCGCCTCGATGGCGTTCTCCGCATTCCTCTCCTGTACCACACGGAGAGACAGAGGCAGGTTCAGTACCAACAGCCCCATTTCGTACCACGCTAAAGTGTTTGTGCTTTTGTCACTTTGGAATGAACACCTACTAGAAAGGCAATGGCGATAAACTGAACATTCAACCCATAGACTGACCCTACCCAGTGCTCGCTCACTCAGCTGTCAATGTGTCCTCCAAACCCCACTTTATCACATGTGCTCCATCTATCCCTCCTCCTCATGCTACCCATCCCTCCTCCTCATGCTACCCATCCCTCCTCCTCATGCTACCCATCCCTCCTCCTCATGCTACCCATCCCTCCTCCTCATGCTACCCATCCCTCCTCCTCATGCTACCCATCCCTCCTCCTCATGCTACCCATCCCTCCTCCTCATGCTACCCATCCCTCCTCCTCATGCTACCCATCTCTCCTCCTCATGCTACCCATCTCTCCTCATTCTACCCATCTCTCCTCATTCTACCCATCTCTCCTCATTCTACCCATCTCTCCTCATTCTACCCATTTCTCCCCATTCTACCCCTCCCTCCAAGGACAAAGTGCTCTATTCAGAGACCAATTCTGATTAGGCTACAGTTCATGGTCTTCAATTAACACTGACCCGTTTCTGTCTGCAGGTCTACAGAGTGAAATGAACAAAGACAGTAAGTGATCGCTCTGAGTGAAATACCTACAGAACTAGCATTTACATCATCAATGGCTTGTTTTACTGGCGCCTCTAGAAGCACCATGTACATTGCCACGTGTATATACACCGGGCAATTTAAAAGCTTGGCCTTGGCTCCATGGTTTCCATGTTTCAATTGAATACGGCTTTACTATCCTACCCATCAATAAAAGCCCTGCTGGCACGTATGAAGGTCGAAAGCAGAACACAAGTTATGGTTCTGTATAGATGATTCGTTAAGGTGACACACCATATAATATCCTGCATGTCAGCACCATCTCCTGACACATGATCAGGTGAACACACACGAGATAGAGACACTCACCTGCCAGACTCCGATCACAGCGTTAGCGATGAGGATAAGCAGGATGACGATAGGTTCCACGAAGGCTGTGATGGTCTCCTCCCCCTCCTCAAACAGAGCTAGCACCTGGAGGGGGGAGGGGGCACATAATACAGAGTTATTGTAACAGATTCTAGTAAAAGTGTTTTCTTCTCCGCAGTGAGTATTGAGCAGTGAAGAGGATCGGAGCAGATCAGCGGCTCAAGCCCCGGTTGATAGCTCATCATTCACGACCGTTTGGGTCCCGCAAATCTACCCTTCACTCCACTCCGCTCTGTGTAGAGAATATTGAAGGAGAGCAACTTGTTCTGATCTGTCCTTTCCTTTCATTCAGCCTAGCTAGCTAGCCAGTTGACACTGTTTTCCATTAGCGCCGTCTGTCGGCTAATCGGCCGGTTACAGACTCATTTTCAGCCGGCTACTTCTTCCGCTTCATCTAAAAGAAATACAGTGGGGCAAAAAAGTATTTGGTCAGCCACCAATTGTGCAAGTTCTCCCACTTAAAAAGATGAGAGGCCTGTAATTTCCATCATAGGTACACTTCAAGTATGACAGACAAAATCAGAAAAAAAAATCCAGAAAATCACATTGTAGGATTTATAATGAATTTATTTGCAAATTATGGTGGAAAATAAGTATTTGGTCAATAACAAAAATGTATCTCAATACTTTGTTATATACCCTTTGTTGGCAATGACAGGTCAAATTTTTTCTGTAAGTCTTCACAAGATTCACACACACTGTTGCTGGTATTTTGGCAATTGGTGACTGACTAAATATTTTCTTGCCCCACTGTATATATATATATTTTAATTTATTTATTTAAAAACACAACTACTTTTCATGTAAAAGTATCAATTCGCTAGTCCATCGAGCTCTCTCCCACTAGAATGAATGATATGCATCTTCTAGCGATCTATTGATAGGATAGGCGCCCGTCAGTCACAAAGCCAGCGATAACAGGGAACCTCTTTGTTATGGCCATCTGTCGGCACTATCTGGTCGATACAACATGTGTGCGCTGCGGTTGCAGTCAAATTGTTGGTTGCAGTCAAATTTCACAGTAGGCTATTTACTGTGCTTTAATTGACAACTGAACAGCAAGTTTATAAAATGTGTTTGAAGTGACTGAATAAAGTCAAATCAATCATAAGTCATGCAACATTGTTATATGACCATGGAATCGCATCGGGACAAATAAACCAAAGGATTTTCTAGGTATTCCTTCCCTAGGATGTCGGGGCTTGCCAGACGGTGAGTAACTCACCTCGTCAGTCAGTGTAACCGAATCGCATCAGTGAGAGCCCTTCATTTGGCTCCCTAATTTGCATAGACTACTGGTAGACCTTTGGCTTTTTTTGCCAATTATCTACCAATAAATTATGAAAGTATTTGATAAGAATCATTACTGCAGGAACAGGTAGTGGAGAGCCTCATTCTGGTCAAAGTTTGATCATTTGGGCCCTCACCAAATCCAGACACTAAAATGGATGTCACGTCTGGCCATAGAGAGGTTTTTATTCTCTATTTTGGTTAAGCCAGGGTGTGACAAGGGTGGGCATTCTATGTTCATTTTCTAAGTTTTATATTTCTTTGTTGTTTGGCCGGGTGTGGTTCTCAGAGGCAGCTGGCGATCGTTGTCTCTGATTGAGAACCATACTTAGGTAGCCTGGTTGTCTCTGATTGAGAACCATACTTAGGTAGCCTGGTTGTATCTGATTGAGAACCATACTTAGGTAGCCTGGTTGTCTCTGATTGAGAACCATACTTAGGTAGCCTGGTTGTCTCTGATTGAGAACCATACTTAGGTAGCCTGGTTGTCTCTGATTGAGAACCATACTTAGGTAGCCTGGTTGTCTCTGATTGAGAACCATACTTAGGCAGCCTTTTCCCACTGGGTTTTTGTGGGTAGTTGCTTACTGTTTTTGTGTCTGCACCAGACAGAACTGTTTCGGTTGTTCTCTTTGTCATTCAGTGTTCTATTCCATTAATTAATGAGGAACACGTACCACGCTGCACCTTGGTCCTCACCTTCTCCCAACAGCCGTTACAATGGAATTCAACAATATTAAAAACATTTATTGAATCACCTAAATGTATTGAACATTTATTAATTTACTCAAGTATATCATAAGAAATGAACAGAACGCATCAGTAGGTAGATTTCCATCCAATTGGAATTCAACAATATTAAAAACATTTATTGAATCACCTAAATGTATTGAAGCGACAGTAGGTAGATTTCCATCCAATTGGCGACAGATTTTAATGCACATTTTTCCACCAAAATGACTTGTTACGGCTAGAAATCAGTGTGATGACGTAGTGCACACAAAATCAGTGTGATGACGTAGTGCACACAAAATCAGTGTGATGACGTAGTGCACACAAAATCAGTGTGATGACGTAGTGCACACAAAATCAGTGTGATGACGTAGTGCACACAAAATCAGTGTGATGACGTAGTGCACACAAAATCAGTGTGATGACGTAGTGCACACAAAATCAGTGTGATGACGTAGTGCACACAAAATCAGTGTGATGACGTAGTGCACACAAAATCAGTGTGATGACGTAGTGCACACAAAATGTACCTTTCCATTTAAGTTTTCAAGACCTGAATACAAATCTAAAAGGTCAATGCGTTTCCATCACATTATCAACTCTACTAATAGTTTTGTCACAAAAAACGTTAAATATCAATGTGCCTCCTCTGGTCTTGATACCTGAGCTCTAGCCAACTGCTCACAGATTCAATGCAGGTAGGCTGTGAGGGTAGGCTAGTCTACATGAGATTATTCATGAATAAGAGTGAGAATACTTTTATTTCTCAAAACGGCAGTCAAGCATCGATCATCATGTCACCAGAACATGACCCTGGATATTTATTGGAAAGGGGTGTTAAGTCCATCACCGTGCACATTCACCACCCTGTGAAGTTCATAACTTATTTCATCTGTAGCCTAATAAACTGCATGCTTTCCCAAGTCGTAGTGGGAGGACCACACCACATATTATCGTGTGACTCCAAGTTTACTTAGATACAATGTTTATTATAAATCTATATTTGCATAACGGCGTTTTCACCACCATTTTTACATAATTAATTTTGCCGACCAAAAATAATAATAAATAAAAAAATATATATAAAGAGAACTCCCTATGCCGAATTTAATTCTGTCAACATTTATAAAATTCTACCGAAACGTCCTGTTTCCATCACAGCTGTGGTGAATGTTTTTTTTTTATACCAGTATGACTTTTTAACGTAGTTAGTTATTTCGTATTTCCTGCAACGTTCTGAAGAAGCAATGAGAATGCCCGTCTGTGTGTGTGTGCAGTGTGTCTACAACTTTCAGTAGAAATCCATCTAGCATGTTGGAGGTGATGAAACGAGGTCTGATTCATTTTGACGGAGGAAAGCGAAACCGGAGGGAAGAGTAAACCAGGGCGGGACCAAAGTTGGGAAAGCTGAACCTGTGTACTCTGCAACGTTGCGTTGCTATTGAATATAGTCCTGATCACATAGGGGTGGGCAACTCCAGCCCTCGAGGGCCTGATTGTTGTCACAATTTCTCCATCCCTAAAAAAAAACACAGCTGATTAATCAAATTGCATTCTAAACCAAAGATGTGTTAGCTGGGGCAAAACTGTGACACCAATCAGGCCCTCGAGGACTGGAATTGCCCACCCTTAGGCCCTTACCATATCCAAAACAATACACTCAATCCATACATGCTCAGTAATTGTAGTTGCAAAGTAATATCTTTCTGCACAATACCACAAAAACAAACATTTCAGAGGTAAACTTGATAAAATATGCCATAATTTTGCTGTATATTTCAGATGAAGTGAAGGCGTTACAATGTACCGGGGGCCACCAAAATCGAGCTCCTTCGGCAAGACATTCTAACCCATGGGTGCTTTCGGCACCTGGCTAGCTACTCTGTACTTGTGACTGACACACACTTCCGTGGTATTTCTGACAATTAGCGAGTGTTCTTAGTTTTAGCAGACGGGAATTAGAGCAGGGATTTCCAACAGGTCGATCGCGAGCTACCAGTAGCTCGCAGACCACCTATGAGTGGCTACCAGACCACCTATGAGTAGCGAACAGACCACCTATGAGTAGCTACCAGATCACCTATGAGTAGCTACCAGACCACCTATGAGTAGCGAACAGACCACCTATGAGTAGCTATCAGATCACCTATGAGTAGCTACCAGATCACCTATGAGTAGCTACCAGATCACCTATGAGTAGCTACCAGACCACCTATGAGTAGCTACCAGACCACCTATGAGTAGCTACCAGACCACCTATGAGTAGCTACCAGACCACCTATGAGTAGCTACCAGACCACCTATGAGTAGCTACCAGACCACCTATGAGTAGCTCCCCAAACAATTCTGAAAGTACATGGAATTTTCACATGTTCCACTGCAAACCGTCATAAAATAAATCTCACAGGTATCAGACGCCACAAGTTCCCAGCTATTATCTAGTCAACCTGATTTGCATACTTTTACTATAGCTTGTTGAGACACATTTTTTTTTACCTATGAAGATGGCAATACCACAGCGCAGGAACGATGTATAGTGAGGAGGGGGGCCTCATTCTGGTCCACGCTCATTTCTTTTCCAGTGTATTACATTTGATCTTCATTAAAAAAGGCAGGTCATGTAATCATTTGATCAGGTAAAAATGTATACATTTCATGATCTGACAATGGTTTGCAATGTTTTAGGATTTAAAATGAGACGTATAATATCGTCATGGTTTTAAGTAAATTTCTAAGGCATTACTGAACGAAGAGCAATTTGGGAGCCAAATGAATGTCTCTTTTAGGTGAACGTCGTCAAATGGTCCGGCTCACAGAAAATAATGCACATCACTAGAAGCCAGTCGATGTTGACAGAGGCCAGTCGATGTTGACAGAGGCCAGTCGATGTTGACAGTGGCCAGTCGATGTTGACAGTGGCCAGTCGATGTTGACAGTGGCCAGTCGATGTTGACAGAGGCCAGTCGATGTTGACAGAGGCCAGTCGATGTTGACAGAGGCCAGTCGATGTTGACAGAGGCCAGTCGATGTTGACAGAGGCCAGTCGATGTTGACAGAGGCCAGTCGATGTTGACAGAGGCCAGTCGATGTTGACAGAGGCCAGTCGATGTTGACAGAGGCCAGTCGATGTTGACAGAGGCCAGTCGATGTTGACAGTAGCTAGTTGATGTTGGGTTGATAGAAATACTTTCTTCAAAAGCGTCTCATTTAAATGTTTACTGCAAAGTAGGCTTACCTGGCAGAAGTATATCATGAGTAAGTGTATCTATTATTTGCTGACTTTGCCATGAAGTTAGCAGTAGAAGTACAGCACAATCGCTAGACTGACACATTAGCTGCGCAATTAAAGGGGAATTACACAAAAATATATATTTTTAAACGCTTTCTTCCAGACCCCCCCCCCCTTAAAAATATATGTTTTTCTGATACGATTTAAACATTGACATCGACTGTAATTGTAATTTTTGTAATTTACAATTTTCACAATTGTAATTGTAATATGTGAAACCCAGGAATATCTCAAACAGAATTTGGGAAACAAAATGTATTTTGCAGGGTCCCTTCCCCCCCCATAGAGTTTTTATGAAACATTATTTTACCAGGCATATTGACAGAATACAAAGTGTACAAGAGAAAGTAGTGCACAAAGGACCTGGGGAAGAATTGCAGAGAAGAGAATGTGCCTTTTTGAAAGCTATAAAAAGAGAGTAGCTCACGACATTTCTTTTAAAAAGTTGTTCTCATGCTAGAAAAGGTTGGAGACCCTTGAGAGGAGACAGGAGTTACGCTTCACTTCCAGACAGATGGCTTATTGGGACTGAATGGCCACAGTTCCAACGTCACGTTAAAACCAAAACACAGCTTGAACAAATGGAAGGAAAAACTAAATTTTGTTTAAATAAAAAACGTATTAAAATTATGTTTACGAAGACATGCACGACAACAAGCAAAGCATCAGGGCCCAATTCAATGGCCACTTGACTTTTTCACTCCCTTCCTGCACAAACCAAAACCTTGACCTATACTCCCTCTCTCACATAATGCTGTGGAGAATTAAATAACGGAAGACAACCTTTCCTCCTTCCTCAGAATAAAATGGAGGAAGTGTTTATTTCATAATTACGAAGTGTATTCATTGTTTCAGGTGATCGATGTTGCCAGTTGTCATCGGTTGGGGTCATGGGTCAGCCTGACTTGGTATGGCCCGGTCTATAACCCCTATTCTCATAGAAGGATGGGAGTGATCAAGTTGTCTCAACTACACAACAAATCTTAGTAAAAAGATGATCGAATTAAAATAGTTTTAAAAAAAGTTGCCTACAATATGATAAATTACAGTAAGCATTGTGTCCAGTAACAGTTAACATTTACATTTACATTTAAGTCATTTAGCAGACACTCTTATCCAGAGCGATTTACAAATTGGTGCATTCACCTTATGACATCCAGTGGAACAGTCACTTTACAATAGTGCATCTAAATCTTAAAGGGTGGGGGGGTGAGAAGGATTACTGGCCTCTGTAGCTCAGTCTGGCCAGTTAAGGTAGCCTAGGTAGCTCAGTCTAAGAGGCTTCATGGCAGTTAAGAGGCTGTAGTGGTAGACCTGAGCATTCCTTCTCCTCTACGACTTCCATCCATAAATAGTCATGTGTAATGATTATATCGGAGACCGCTTTAAAAACAACAGCTTTGTCCTGTGTTCCTCTCTTGTTGCCTGGTTACAAGGCTCTATTCTCATGTCATGCAGAGTCAGAGCAGCTCAATGTCTTCATTTACATATTATTCAAATAGGCACACAAATTAGTAATTTCCCCATTGAGGTTTGGCCCTTATAGGTTAGGATTGCCTTTCTTTCGGATACTTCTGAAAGGTCACTTTCGCCAACTCTTCCAGCATCAGTAGGCTGTTGCTGTAATTCATGCTGTAATTCATTAAAGCAGCAACGTTGGTCACTAAAACTGAATTGTTTTAATAAAAATAATAAAAAGTGTTTATTTAACTAACTAAATCCATTTGATGTTACTTTTTTTTTATTTTACTTTTATTTAACACGGCAAGTCAAGTCAAGAACAAATTATTATTTACAATGACTTCCTACACAGGCCAAACCCGGACAACGCTGGGCCAATTGTGCACCAACCTATGGGACTCAATCATGTCTGTAGTGACACCTCAAGCACCGAGATGCAGTGTCTTAGACCACTGCGCCACTCGGGAGCACCAATGCACAGTAGCACCGACTGACCCATAAGGAAGACATCAGCATCAAGTCTCAATGGATGTGCAGTAGGTTAAACCAGCCTAGGTAGCTCAGTCTGCTTGGTGTATAGTAAAGGATGTGCAGGAGGTTAAACCAGCCTAGGTAGCTCAGTCTGCTTGGTGTATAGTAAAGGATGTGCAGGAGGTTAAACCAGCCTAGGTAGCTCAGTCTGCTTGGTGTATAGTAAAGGATGTGCAGTAGGTTAAACCAGCCTAGGTAGCTCAGTCTGCTGGGTGTATAGTAAAGGATGTGCGCGAGGTTAAACCAGCCTTGGTAGCTCAGTCTGCTTGGTGTATAGTAAAGGATGTACAGGAGGTTAAACCAGCCTCAGTCTGCTTGGTGTATAGTAAAGGATGTGGGGGAGGTTAAACCAGCCTAGGTAGCTCAGTCTGCTTGGTGTATAGTAAAGGATGTGGGAGCTGTAAATCAGTGGAACAAAACAGGGTCTTGTTACAGTGCTAACACATTTAAATTACAAGTACGGGCAGCCTAATTTACATTAGGAAAAACAAACAGCCTCCCACTTAGAAACACCAGGATAGGCCTCCCGGGTGGCGCAGTGGTTAAGGTCGCTGTACTGCAGCGCCAGCTGTGCCATCAGAGTCCCTGGGTTCGCGCCCAGGCTCTGTCGTAGGCGATGCATAATTGGCCTAGCGTCGCCCGGGTTAGGGAGGGCTTGGCCGGTAGGGGTGTCCTTGTCTCATCGCGTACCAGCGACTCCTGTGGCGGGCTGGGCACAGTGTGCGCTAGCCAAGGTGGCCAGGTGCACGGTGTTTCCTCCGGCACATTGGTGCGGCTGGCTTCCGGGTTGGATGCGCACTGTGTTAAGAAGCAGTGCGGCTTGGTTGGGTATCGGAGGACGCATGACTTTCAACCTTTGTCTCTCCCGAGCCCGTACGGGAGTTGTAGCGAGACAAGATAGTAGCTACTGGATACCACAAAATTGGGAAGGAAAAGGGGTAAAATTACAAATAAATAAAAAACACCAGGATCAACACAAAGGCAATTAGTGTAGATATATTTGTATCGTATACATTTTAATACTTATTTTCCACTGCCCAGAATAGCCCTGTAATAGATGGAAATATAATCATTATCCAGACAGGGTTCCCCTGGCCGTGCCACATACTCCACCCTCCACCCTACCACCTGGCCCAAAAACAGGGTCACTATTTAAGGAATTGTATGCGTCAGAGTATTGGAAATACTGAAGAGAAATGCTTTGAGTGGAAAATCTAGGGAGGCCAGTATTATTGGAAATACGGAGGTGGTATGCAACGCAATGCCTGCAGACAGAGTATTACAGACACATTCTGTCCCCTGTCAGGGCAGAGTATTAGACACATTCTGTCCCCTGTCAGGGCAGAGTATTACAGACACATTCTGTCCCCTGTCAGGGCAGAGTATTACAGACACATTCTGTCCCCTGTCAGGGCAGAGTATTACAGACACAGGGCAGAGTATTACAGACACATTCTGTCCCCTGTCAGGGCAGAGTATTACAGACACATTCTGTCCCCTGTCAGGGCAGAGTATTACAGACACATTCTGTCCCCTGTCAGGGCAGAGTATTACAGACACATTCTGTCCCCTGTCAGGGCAGAGTATTACAGACACAGGGCAGAGTATTACAGACACATTCTGTCCCCTGTCAGGGCAGAGTATTACAGACACATTCTGTCCCCTGTCAGGGCAGAGTATTACAGACACATTCTGTCCCCTGTCAGGGCAGAGAAGCCTGGTTGTCACTAGTGAGCTAAGCTGCAAAGATAGACGTAAAACTTTCAAGCCACTGTAGAAAAAGGCCAAAACATAGGACTGAGTGGAGAGAAGTGAACAAAGGAGAATGTGATGAGCAGCAGGGTATTGGGTTTAATAGTTACTTACTAAGGAGAATGTGATGAGCAGCAGGGTATTGGGTTCAATAGTTACGAAGGAGAATGTGATGAGCAGCAGGGTATTGGGTTTAATAGTTACTTACTAAGGAGAATGTGATGAGCAGCAGGGTATTGGTTTCAATCATTACTAAGGAGAATGTGATGAGCAGCAGGGTATTGGGTTTAATAGTTACTTACTAAGGAGAATATGATGAGCAGCAGGGTATTGGGTTCAATAGTTACTTACAAAGGAGAATGTGATGAGCAGCAGGGTATTGGGTTCAATAGTTACGAAGGAGAATGCGATGAGCAGCAGGGTATTGGGTTCAATAGTTACGAAGGAGAATGCGATGAGCAGCAGGGTATTGGGTTCAATATTTACTTACTAAGGAGAATGTGATGAGCAGCAGGGTATTGGTTTCAATCATTACTAAGGAGAATGTGATGAGCAGCAGGGTATTGGGTTTAATAGTTACTTACTAAGGAGAATGTGATGAGCAGCAGGGTATTGGGTTCAATAGTTACTTACAAAGGAGAATGTGATGAGCAGCAGGGTATTGGGTTCAATAGTTACTTACAAAGGAGAATGTGATGAGCAGCAGGGTATTGGGTTCAATAGTTACGAAGGAGAATGTGATGAGCAGCAGGGTATTGGTTTCAATAGTTACTTACAAAGGAGACGCAGGCAGCTAACAACAGGATTCTGACCAGGAGATCTTCAAACTGCTCCACCACCAGCTCCCATAGGGACTTGCCTACACACACACACACACACACATACACAGTCTTCAGGATGTATTCACACCCCTTGACTTATTCCACATGTGGTGTTACAGCCTGAATTTACAAATGGATTACATGTAGGTGGGTGAGAACCTACACACACATGTAGGTGGGTGAGAACCTACACACACACATGTAGGTGGGTGAGAACCTACACACAATACACCCCATAATAACAAAAGTGAAAACATGTTTAGAACTTTTGCCAAATTTATTGAAAAATAAATACATAAATATCTAACTTGCATAAGTATTTACACCCTTGAGTGAATACATGTTAGAATCACTGTTGGTAGTGATTACAGCTGTTAGTCTTTCTGTGTAAGCCACTAAGAGCTTTCCACACCTGAATTCTTCAAGCTCTGTCAACTTGATGACAGTAGTTGATCATTGCTAGACAGCCATTAGAGGCTTGCCATAGATTTAAGTCAAAACTGTAACTAGGCCACTCGGGAACATACAATGTTGTCTTGTTAATCAACTCCAGTGTAAATTTGGCCTTGCGTTTTAGCTTATTGTCCAACTGAAAGGTGAATGTCAGGTCTTCCTCTTGGATTTTTCCTGTGCGTGGCTCTATTCAGTTTCTTTTTATGCTAAAAACTCCCCAGTCCTTAGCGATGACAAGCATCCCCATAACATGATGCAGCCACCACCATGCTTGAAAATATGAAAAGTGGTACTCAGTGATGTGTCGTGTTTGCCCCAAATATAACCCTTTATAATCAGACATGTTAATTTCAGTTTTACTTTAGTGCCTTAGTGCAAACAGGATGCATGTTTTTAATCTGTACAGGCTTTCTTCTTTTCACTCTGTCATTTAGGTTAGTATTGTGGAGTAACTACAATGTTGTTGATCCATCCTCAGTTTTCTCCTATCACAGCCATTAAACTCTGTAACTGTTTTAAAGTTACCATTGGCCTCATGGTGAAATCCCTGAGCGATTTCCTTTCTCTCCGGCAACTGAGTCAGGAAGGACGCCTGTATCTTTGTAGTGACTGGGTAAGTATAACTATAAAGTATAACTAATAACTTCACCGCGCTCAAAGGGATTTTCAATGTCTGCTTTTTAATATTTTTTACCCATCTACCAATGGGTGTCCTTCTTTGAGGCTTTGGAAAACCTCCCTGATCTTTGTGGTTGAAATTCACTGCTCGACTGGGTGACCTTGCGGATAATTGTATGCGTGGGGTACAGAGATGAGGTAGTCATTCAAAAATCATGTTAAACACTATTATTGTAACTTACGTGACTTAAGCACTTATTTAGGCTTTCCATTAACAAAGGGGTTGCATACTTAATGACTCAAGACATTTTAGCTTTTCATTTTGTATTAATTTGTGCAATTTTTGTTTTTACAAAATTATAATAAAAAGTCTAAACATAATTCCACTTTGACATTATGGGGTATTGTGTGTAGGGCAGTGACACAAAATCTAAATGTAATACATTTAAAAATCTGGCTGTAATAACATATGTGGAGAAAGTCAGGATGTGTGACTACTTTCTGAAGGCCCTGTACATATAGTCAAGTCATAAGGCTGTCCGGCTATACATCATCTTGTCACAGATACTGTACCTATAAAAACTCTTAGTCCAGGCCTGAAAGTACATCATGAGAATTGGAACCACAGTAAAACAGCACTACCCAGCCGTTGATAATATAGGACTTCTATAGGTCTATACTTCTGTTCAGCCAGTCATTAATCCCTCTTCTACTGACAGTGTATCTATATGGGTGGTGCTTCAAGTCAGTGTGTACTCTGAGGACACACACACACGATCCTAGGCTAAAGGGCTAATCATCAGCTTATAAAGGAGGGGGCACTAGAATCTCACTGGAAATATCAATATTTACCTTCTTCAGCCGGAAGCTCTGTCAGTGTCACACCACGATCACGCCATCCGTGGAGGAATGGAAGGGGGAGATGGATGAAGAACAGCGAGAGAGGGAGGGGGGACAGCGAGAGAGGGAGGAGGGACAGCGAGAGAGGGAGGGGGAACAGCGAGAGAGGGAGGGGGAACAGAGAGAGGGAGGGGGAGGGAGGGGGGGAACAGCGAGAGAGGGAGGGGGAACAGCGAGAGAGGGAGGGGGAACAGCGAGAGAGGGAGGGGGAACAGCGAGAGAGGGAGGGGGAACAGCGAGAGAGGGAGGGGGAACAGCGAGAGAGGGAGGGGGAACAGCGAGAGAGGGAGGGGGAACAGCGAGAGAGGGAGGAGGAACAGCGAGAGAGGGAGGGGGACAGCGAGAGAGGGAGGGGGACAGCGAGAGAGGGAGGGGGACAGCGAGAGAGGGAGGGGGACAGCGAGAGAGGAGGGGGGTACAACGAGAGAGAGGAGGAACACCACAAAGACAATGTTAATGATTAACAGATTCATTTAGAACAGGCTTTGAGATGCTTTTGACAGGTGTAAACATTTCCACTTCATCCTGGAGCAGTTGAGTTTAAATGTATGATTACATATGAAATAAAGGAAGGCTTCTCATGACAGTGTTTCTGAACTAAAGGATTAGTGTGTTGTAACAACTCTGACGATTTAAAACAAATGTTATCCTTCAGCTCTCACCATTATCAGATCTGTGTGGGAGGGAGGGGGAGGTGTGGAGGTGTGGAGGGAGGGGGAGGCGTGGAGGGAGGGGGAGGCGTGGAGGGAGGGGGAGGCGTTGGGTCGTGGAGGGAGGGGAAGGCGTGGAAGGAGGGGGAGGCGTGGAAGGAGGGGGAGGCATGGAAGGAGGGGGAGGCGTGGAGGGAGGGGAGTCGGGGTGACTCGGAGTGAGGGACAGGCAGCACAACACCCACCACAGTGATGAGAACCTCTTTACAGCACCACATGTCCATCTATACTGGTCAGCACAACACTAAGTCACAGCTCAGGTAATGTGATGTTCTGTGTAGCTTGGTTGGTAAAGCATGGGCCTTATACAGGACAGTGTGTTCAATTCCCGGGACCACCCGTACGTAAAATGTATGAACGCATGACTAAGTCACATTGGATAAAAGCACCTACTAAATTGTGTATATATATATATATATATATATCATTATATAATGAAGTGCTGAACATGCTGTAGCAATACACTCCCCTGTCAAGCTAAGACATCCTGTAAGACTGGTCTATATAACCCTACTGAGATCAGGGCAAAACATTCATATTTGCAAACACAGAAAGTTCTCAATAGCTGTAATTTCCAGTCTTACTCCAAAGTCATAATTTAAATCCTGAAATATAAAAGCAGGATGGACATGTTTGGAAACAAACTACAGTATGACTAAGGCATTGGAGGTTTTACATGGTCATCAAACGTGATCCCACTCAGAGGGCCGAAAAGTAGAGGAACCATGACGTGCCTCGCCCGGAGGAGAGCCCTTCCAAAAACATACCCGCAAGACACACGCCCGCACGCCAGGAAATGAAATGGTTTTTATTTCAGGACCACTAGAATTACACAGAGTTAATCAGGAGATTTTGAATTCTTCCTACCATCTTTGATTAACCGAAAGAAAAAGAGTGATGATTTCAGGTTAAAATATAATTGAATGAAACCGCTTTTTATTGACACGGTAGAGTACATGAATAATGTTGCAGTACAAAGCGGGGTTATTGTGCTTTGAAGAACACCGTTTCCACTGATCATGTTATCCAAGCAAGAAGTGGGAGAGTAAGGTCAAGATGAAGCAGGAGAGTAAGGGCAAGAAGAAGCAGGAGAGTAAGGGCAAGAAGAAGCAGGAGAGTAAGGGCAAGAAGAAGCAGGAGAGTAAGGGCAAGAAGAAGCAGGAGAGTAAGGGCAAGAAGAAGCAGGAGAGTAAGGGCAAGAAGAAGCAGGAGAGTAAGGGCAAGAAGAAGCAGGAGAGTAAGGGCAAGAAGAAGCAGGAAGTGGGAGAGTAAGGGCGAGTTGAAGAAGGAGAGTAAGGGCAAGAAGAAGCAGGAAGTGGGAGAGTAAGGGCGAGATGAAGCAGGAGAGTAAGGGCAAGAAGAAGCAGGAAGTGGGAGAGTAAGGGCGAGATGAAGCAGGAGAGTAAGGGCAGAAGAAGCAGGAGAGTAAGGGCAAGAAGAAGCAGGAGAGTAAGGGCAAGAAGAAGCAGGAAGTGGGTGAGTAAGGGCAGGATGAAGCAGGAGAGTAAGGGCAAGAAGAAGCAGGAAGCGGGAGAGTAAGGGCAAGATGAAGCAGGAAGTGGGAGAGTAAGGGTGAGATGAAGCAGGAGAGTAAGGGCAAGAAGAAGCAGGAAGTGGGTCAGTAAGGGCAGGATGAAGCAGGAGAGTAAGGGCAAGAAGAAGCAGGAAGCAGGAGAGTAAGGGCAAGAAGAAGCAGGAAGTGGGTGAGTAAGGGCAAGAAGAAGCAGGAAGTGGGAGAGTAAGGGCAAGATGAAGCAGGAAGTGGGAGAGTAAGGGTGAGATGAAGCAGGAGAGTAAGGGCAAGAAGAAGCAGGAAGTGGGTGAGTAAGGGCAGGATGAAGCAGGAGAGTAAGGGCAAGAAGAAGCAGGAAGTGGGTGAGTAAGGGCAGGATGAAGCAGGAGAGTAAGGGCAAGAAGAAGCAGGAAGTGGGTGAGTAAGGGCAGGATGAAGCAGGAGAGTAAGGGCAAGAAGAAGCAGGAAGCAGGAGAGTAAGGGCAAGAAGAAGCAGGAAGCAGGAGAGTAAGGGCAAGAAGAAGCAGGAAGTGGGTGAGTAAGGGCAGGATGAAGCAGGAGAGTAAGGGCAAGAAGAAGCAGGAAGTGGGAGAGTAAGGGCGAGATGAAGCAGGAGAGTAAGGGCAAGAAGAAGCAGGAAGTGGGTGAGTAAGGGCAGGATGAAGCAGAAGAGTAAGGGCAAGAAGAAGCAGGAAGTGGGAGAGTAAGGGCAAGAAGAAGCAGGAAGTGGGTGAGTAAGGGCAAGAAGAAGCAGGAAGTGGGAGAGTAAGGGCGAGATGAAGCAGGAGATTAAGGGCAATAAGAAGCAGGAAGTGGGTGAGTAAGGGCAGGATGAAGCAGGAGAGTAAGGGCAAGAAGAAGCAGGAAGTGGGAGAGTAAGGGCGAGATGAAGAAGGAGAGTAAGGGCAAGAAGAAGCAGGAAGTGGGAGAGTAAGGGCGAGATGAAGCAGGAGAGTAAGGGCAAGAAGAAGCAGGAAGTGGGAGAGTAAGGGCGAGATGAAGCAGGAGAGTAAGGGCAAGAAGAAGCAGGAGAGTAAGGGCAAGAAGAAGCAGGAAGTGGGAGAGTAAGGGCAAGATGAAGCAGGAAGTGGGAGAGTAAGGGTGAGATGAAGCAGGAGAGTAAGGGCAAGAAGAAGCAGGAAGTGGGTGAGTAAGGGCAGGATGAAGCAGGAGAGTAAGGGCAAGACGAAGCAGGAAGCAGGAGAGTAAGGGCAAGAAGAAGCAGGAAGTGGGTGAGTAAGGGCAGGATGAAGCAGGAGAGTAAGGGCAAGAAGAAGCAGGAAGCAGGAGAGTAAGGGCAAGAAGAAGCAGGAAGTGGGTGAGTAAGGGCAGGATGAAGCAGGAGAGTAAGGGCAAGAAGAAGCAGGAAGTGGGAGAGTAAGGGCGAGATGAAGCAGGAGATTAAGGGCAAGATGAAGCAGGAAGTGGGTGAGTAAGGGCAGGATGAAGCAGGAGAGTAAGGGCAAGAAGAAGCAGGAAGCAGGAGAGTAAGGGCAAGAAGAAGCAGGAAGTGGGTGAGTAAGGGCAAGAAGAAGCAGGAAGTGGGAGAGTAAGGGCAAGATGAAGCAGGAAGTGGGAGAGTAAGGGTGAGATGAAGCAGGAGAGTAAGGGCAAGAAGAAGCAGGAAGTGGGTGAGTAAGGGCAGGATGAAGCAGGAGAGTAAGGGCAAGAAGAAGCAGGAAGTGGGTGAGTAAGGGCAGGATGAAGCAGGAGAGTAAGGGCAAGAAGAAGCAGGAAGTGGGTGAGTAAGGGCAGGATGAAGCAGGAGAGTAAGGGCAAGAAGAAGCAGGAAGCAGGAGAGTAAGGGCAAGAAGAAGCAGGAAGTGGGTGAGTAAGGGCAGGATGAAGCAGGAGAGTAAGGGCAAGAAGAAGCAGGAAGTGGGAGAGTAAGGGCGAGATGAAGCAGGAGAGTAAGGGCAAGAAGAAGCAGGAAGTGGGTGAGTAAGGGCAGGATGAAGCAGAAGAGTAAGGGCAAGAAGAAGCAGGAAGTGGGAGAGTAAGGGCAAGAAGAAGCAGGAAGTGGGTGAGTAAGGGCAAGAAGAAGCAGGAAGTGGGAGAGTAAGGGCGAGATGAAGCAGGAGATTAAGGGCAATAAGAAGCAGGAAGTGGGTGAGTAAGGGCAGGATGAAGCAGGAGAGTAAGGGCAAGAAGAAGCAGGAAGTGGGAGAGTAAGGGCGAGATGAAGAAGGAGAGTAAGGGCAAGAAGAAGCAGGAAGTGGGAGAGTAAGGGCGAGATGAAGCAGGAGAGTAAGGGCAAGAAGAAGCAGGAAGTGGGAGAGTAAGGGCGAGATGAAGCAGGAGAGTAAGGGCAAGAAGAAGCAGGAGAGTAAGGGCAAGAAGAAGCAGGAAGTGGGAGAGTAAGGGCAAGATGAAGCAGGAAGTGGGAGAGTAAGGGTGAGATGAAGCAGGAGAGTAAGGGCAAGAAGAAGCAGGAAGTGGGTGAGTAAGGGCAGGATGAAGCAGGAGAGTAAGGGCAAGACGAAGCAGGAAGCAGGAGAGTAAGGGCAAGAAGAAGCAGGAAGTGGGTGAGTAAGGGCAGGATGAAGCAGGAGAGTAAGGGCAAGAAGAAGCAGGAAGCAGGAGAGTAAGGGCAAGAAGAAGCAGGAAGTGGGTGAGTAAGGGCAGGATGAAGCAGGAGAGTAAGGGCAAGAAGAAGCAGGAAGTGGGAGAGTAAGGGCGAGATGAAGCAGGAGATTAAGGGCAAGATGAAGCAGGAAGTGGGAGAGTAAGGGCAAGGTGAAGCAGGAGAGTAAGGGCAAGAAGAAGCAGGAAGTGGGAGAGTAGTTGAACAGGCAGTTAACCCACTGTTCCTAGGCCGTCATTGAAAATAAGAATTTGTTCTTAACTGACTTGCCTAGTTAAATAAAGGTAAAATAAAAAATCTAAAAAGGGCAAGATGAAGCAGGGATATAAGTCTCTGTAAAACTGGCCTATAAATATCAACTAGTGAATGCATTTCAGTCATAGCCCTACAGCTTTCTATTCCTTCTTAGTTCCAATTATCTCATCATCATTCTTGCCTCATCCTCACACACAGTAATCTGTATTGCAACGATGATTCATTGTTTAATGAGAATAAAGTATTTCAGCAACATGCACATGGAGGCGCTGGTTCCTGTAGGAGCTCTGAGCTGAACATGGCAAAACCCTTTGAGGACTGTGTACTGTGTCCGAAGATCCAGAAAACTTTTCCCTGCTGTGCCAGTCTGACATAAGCCCTTTTCCCGGTTAGACAAGTGAGGAGGCAGACTACTGCTTTTTATGGCAGACAGGCTGGCTGCAGTTCCTAGTTCTGCTGGTCTGAGCTGGGAAGAAGATGTCATGTTTGTCATTTATTATCTTGTCTTGTCCCTGTGCTTCCCATTCTATTCGTTTCCCTCTGCTGGTCTTATTTGGTTCTTTCCTCCTTCTAGTCTCACTCTCTCGCTCTCTCTTCTCTCTATCGTTCCGTTCCTGCTCCCAGCTGTTCCTATTCCCCTAATCATCATTTAGTCTTCCCACACCTGTTCCCGATCCTTTCCCCTGATTTGAGTCCCTATTTATTCCTTTGTGTTCCGTTCCTGTGCCGTCGGTTCCTTGTTTTGTATTCCATGCTGTAATTGCGTTTCGCCCTGTCCTGTCGTGTTTTTTGCCGTGATTGTGTATCACCCTGTCCTGTCGTGTTTTGTGCCTTCTTCAGACGCTGCGTGTGAGCAGGTGTCTCAGTTGACTACGGCCTGCGCCTACCCGAAGCGACCTGCAGTCTGTGGCCGCTTCTCCAGTTGTTTTCCCCTCTACTATCTAGAGGATTTCAGTTATTCGGTTTTGAGCATTAATAAACTCTGTTTCTGTTAAGTCGCGTTTGGGTCCTCTTTCACCCGCATGACAGAAGGAACCGACCAAGGAATGGACCCAGCGACTTCAGACGCTGTTTACACTGCCGTCAAGATCCAAGGAGCCTCCAGAACCTAGGGTTAATAACCCACCTTGCTACTCCGGGCAGCCCACTGAGTGCCGCTCCTTTCTCACGCAGTGTGAGATTGTGTTCTCTCTCCAACCCAACACATACTCTAGAGAGAGAGCTCGGGTTGCTTACGTCATTTCACTCCTTACTGGCCGGGCTCGAGAATGGGGCACAGCTATCTGGGAGGCAAGGGCTGATTGCTCTAACAAATTCCAGAACTTTAAAGAGGAGATGATTCGGGTTTTTGACCGTTCAGTTTTTGGTGGGGAGGCTTCTAGGGCCCTGGCTTCCTTATGCCAAGGTGAACGGTCCATAACGGATTATTCCATTGAACTCTTGCTGCCTCTAGTGAGTGGAACGAGCGGCGCTGCTCGCTCGTTTTCTGGAGGGACTCCACGCAGTGGTTAAGGATGAGATTCTCTCCCGGGAGGTTCCTTCAGATGTGGACTCTTTGATTGCTCTCGCCATCCGCATAGAACGACGGGTAGATCTTCGTCACCGGGCTCGTGGAAGAGAGCTCGCATCAACGGTGTTTCCCTGCTCCGCATCGCAACCATCTCCCTCCTCTGGCTTTGAGACTGAGCCCATGCAGCTGGGAGGGATTCGCATCTCGACTAAGGAGAGGGAACGGAGGATCACCAACCGCCTGTGCCTCTATTGCGGAGTTGCTGGACATTTTGTTAATTCATGTCCAGTAAGAGGCCAGAGCCCATCAGTAAGCGGAGGGCTACTGGTGAGCGCTACTACTCAGGTCCCTTCATCTAGATCTTGTACTACTATGTCGGTCCATCTACGCTGGAGGTGCACATGCAGTGCCTTGATTGACTCTGGGGCTGAGGGTTGTTTCATGGACGAAGCATGGGTTCGGAAACATAACATTCCTTTCAGACCGTTAGACAAGCCTACGCCCATGTTTGCCTTAGATGGTAGTCATCTTCCCAGTATCAAATTTGAGACACTACCTTTAACTCTCACAGTATCTGGTAACCACAGTGAGACTATTTCTTTTTTGATTTTCCGTTCACCGTTTACACCTGTTGTTTTGGGTCATCCCTGGCTAGTATGTCATAATCCTTCTATTAATTGGTCTAGTAATTCTATCCTATCCTGGAACGTTTCTTGTCATGTGAAGTGTTTAATGTCTGCCATCCCTCCCGTTTCTTCTCTCCCTACTTCTCAGGAGGAACCTGGCGATTTGACAGGAGTGCCGGAGGAATATCATGATCTGCGCACGGTCTTCAGTCGGAGCCAACTCCCTTCCTCCTCACCGGTCGTATGATTGTAATTGATCTCCTTCCAGGGACCACGCCTCCTCGAGGTAGACTATACTCTCTGTCGGCTCCCGAACGTAAGGCTCTCGAGGATTATTTGTCTGTGTCTCTTGACGCCGGTACCATAGTGCCTTCTTCTTCTCCGGCCGGGGCGGGGTTCTTTTTGTTAAGAAGAAGGACGGTACTCTGCGCCCCTGCGTGGATTATCGAGGGCTGAATGACATAACGGTTAAGAATCGTTATCCGCTTCCCCTTATGTCATCAGCCTTCGAGATTCTGCAGGGAGCCAGGTGCTTTACTAAGTTGGACCTTCGTAACGCTTACCATCTCGTGCGCATCAGAGAGGGGGACGAGTGGAAAACGGCGTTTAACACTCCGTTAGGGCATTTTGAGTACCGGGTTCTGCCGTTCGGTCTCGCCAATGCGCCAGCTGTTTTTCAGGCATTAGTTAATGATGTTCTGAGAGACATGCTGAACATTTTTGTTTTTGTCTATCTTGACGATATCCTGATTTTTTCTCCGTCACTCGAGATTCATGTTCAGCACGTTCGACGTGTTCTACAGCGCCTTTTAGAGAATTGTCTCTACGTAAAGGCTGAGAAGTGCTCTTTTCATGTCTCCTCCGTTACTTTTCTCGGTTCCGTTATTTCCGCTGAAGGCATTCAGATGGATTCCGCTAAGGTCCAAGCTGTCAGTGATTGGCCCTCCAAGGTCACGTGTCGAGTTGCAGCGCTTTTTAGGTTTCGCTAATTTCTATCGGCGTTTCATTCGTAATTTCGGTCAAGTTGCTGCCCCTCTCACAGCTCTTACTTCTGTCAAGAAGTGGTCCGGTTCCGCCCAGGAGCTTTTGATCTTCTAAAAGAACGTTTTACGTCCGCTCCTATCCTCGTTACTCCTGACGTCACTAGACAATTCATTGTCGAGGTTGACGCTTCAGAGGTAGGCGTGGGAGCCATTCTATCCCAGCGCTTCCAGTCTGACGATAAGGTTCATCCGTGCGCTTATTTTTCTCATCGCCTGTCGCCATCTGAGCGCAACTATGATGTGGGTAACCGTGAACTGCTCGCCATCCGCTTAGCCCTAGGCGAATGGCGACAGTGGTTGGAGGGGGCGACCGTTCCTTTGTCGTTTGGACAGACCATAAGAACCTTGAGTACATCCGTTCTGCCAAACGACTTAATGCCCGTCAAGCTCGTTGGGCGTTGTTTTTCGCTCGTTTCGAGTTTGTGATTTCTTACCGTCCGGGTAGCAAGAACACCAAGCCTGATGCCTTATCCCGTCTGTTTAGTTCTTCTGTGGCTTCTACTGATCCCGAGGGGATTCTTCCTTATGGGCGTGTTGTCGGGTTGACAGTCTGGGGAATTGAAAGACAGGTTAAGCAAGCACTCACGCACACTGCGTCGCCGCCGCTTGTCCTAGTAACCTCCTTTTCGTTCCTGTTTCCACTCGTCTGGCTGTTCTTCAGTGGGCTCACTCTGCCAAGTTAGCTGGTCATCCCGGTGTTCGAGGCACTCTTGCGTCTATTCGCCAGCGCTTTTGGTGGCCGACTCAGGAGCGTGACACGCGCCGTTTCGTGGCTGCGTGTTCAGACTGCGCGCAGAAGAAGTCTGGTAATTTTTTTTCTGCTTCTGCTCCTGGTCTTGCTGGGTCTCAGTCTGTTCCCTGCCATCGCATCTCTCCTGTTCTTGTCCCTGCCCTTGCTGTGTCTCAGTCTGTCCCTAGTTCTCATTTTTTTTTTAGAGTAGTACCCTAGTTTCCCTTTTTATCGTTTTTCGTTACGGTCCTGAGGAGAGGAGTTGGGTTCTTTCTCGGGACGTGCTGGACCGTTTGATCTATGATTTCCTCCGTTGCCGCCAGTGTTCCTCCTCGAGAGCGCCAGGAGGCGCTCGGTGAGTGGGGGGGTACTGTCATGTTTGTCATTTATTATCTTGTCTTGTCCCTGTGCTTCCCATTCTATTCGTTTCCCTCTGCTGGTCTTATTTGGTTCTTTCCCTCCTTCTAGCCCCTCTCTCTCCCCCTCCCTCTCTCACTCTCTCGCTCTCTCTTCTCTCTATCGTTCCGTTCCTGCTCCCAGCTGTTCCTATTCCCCTAATCATCATTTAGTCTTCCCACACCTGTTCCCGATCCTTTCCCCTGATTTGAGTCCCTATTTATTCCTTTGTGTTCCGTTCCTGTGCCGTCGGTTCCTTGTTTTGTATTCCATGCTGTAATTGCGTTTCGCCCTGTCCTGTCGTGTTTTTTGCCGTGATTGTGTATCACCCTGTCCTGTCGTGTTTTGTGCCTTCTTCAGACGCTGCGTGTGAGCAGGTGTCTCAGTTGACTACGGCCTGCGCCTACCCGAAGCGACCTGCAGTCTGTGGCCGCTTCTCCAGTTGTTTTCCCCTCTACTATCTAGAGGATTTCAGTTATTCGGTTTTGAGCATTAATAAACTCTGTTTCTGTTAAGTCGCGTTTGGGTCCTCTTTCACCCGCATGACAGAAGAGGCTTGCTAGCTGGAAGGAAAAGAGGGAGGGAGGACTGGAGGGGTTGAACGGGGTTCCCCCGCTCTCTCTGTGCCAAGGATTTCCTCCTTATTGTAGTCATCTGGGTTACGTCAGCCTCAGCCTGTTCTGAAATATCCCAACTGACTTCACTGGCTCTCTGGCTCTCAGCTTCTCATTTTCTGCCCCCCCCCCCTTTACCAATCATGTGCTCTCCCCCTGGCTATGAGACAATGAAAACAAAAGCCAGCCTGTTTATACACTACCAGTCCAACCAGAGAGGAACCACTTCCTGGTTACAGTAGCCAACAGAACAAAGAGGTTCCATGTCCAAGTACATGGCCAGCAAACCTGAGCTTAGGTAGTATTTAAAATCATTTGAAATACATTAGCTGGGCTTAATCAAGCCTGGCACAATGGAATAGTTGCAAAAGTGGAAACCCTGAAAATGCTTAAAGTATTTGAAAGACTTATAGTATTTGAACCCAAGTCTGATGGCCAATAACAGACAGCCAGGAGAAGCACCAGGAAACGTAACATCCGTCACCACTAGGACATGAGATGTGCTTTGTCAGTAGCTTTCACTACAACTTCCTACCACACACACACACACACACACCTTTAAATTTCTCCTCTGCCTAATGATTAGAGCTGTAACGGTTTCAGACTAAAACTACAGGTCATCATATGGAAAGCACAGCAATAGGGCTAGATTATTGAGGTCCTCTTAGTCCCAACTGCAAATAGGTGGACGTTTTCAAAACAGTTGCCATGACTACTTGGCTTGTGGAAACTACTGGAAAACAGTGTTTCATTGGGTAACGTCGCCAACGCCTGCCGAAAATAACACAAAATAACTGTTAAGCAACGCATTTTAGGACCTTGATACATTCCGACACTACACACTAGGTCTGCATCAAAATTGCACCCTATTCTCAATATAGCCAATTGTGCGCCGCCCTATGGGACTCCCAATCACTGCCGGTTGTGATACAGCCTGGACTCGAACCATGGTCTGTAGCGACACCTCTAGCACTGAGATGCAGTGCCTTAGACCGCTCCCCCACTCGGAAGCCCTACTAGGGGGTCAGTTGGGATGCGCACTGACTCTCTAGGCATCTAACAGCAAGTGCAGCATAGTAACCCCATAGATTAAATAGTTAAAAAGCTAATCTCTGAAACTGAGGGAACTGGCACTGGCTTTTATAGTGGGGTAATAAGCAGGTGGTCAGGAGATGCCCTCCGTTGGCCTACTGATGCATTCAAGAAAACAGCCAGAGTTAGTCAAAGAAATAGCAGCCAGTCAGCGGTTGTGGCAAAAGGCCATAGAGAGCAGAGCAGTCAGCAAGCACTCCAACTCTCTCTCTCTCTCTCAGTCGGTCTCATAGATAAAGACCTTGCAGCAGGACTGACTGTGGCTAAGGTCTGTGAAAACAGGTCAGGTCTAGAAATTACACAAAGGTGAACTCTGGTGACCTTCCTCTACCCCCACTGTAAATCTACATACATTAACCAGATGACGTATTAGATGTGAATGGTAAGTGTCAGACGTATCGTTGACTGGCAGTCTATGATCGTATCTACTCAGTGGATGTCACTCATTTAATATAAATGGAGAGTGCACCTTCCTTCCCAGGAGAGGCTGGAGGCTGACTTAGTGTTTATTAAGGGTATTTGGGTCTGTCTCCCTCCCCGTCTGTGTGTGTGTGTGTGTGTGTGTGTGTGTGTGTGTGTGTGTGTGTGTGTGTGTGTGTGTGTGTGTGTGTGTGTGTGTGTGTGTGTGTGTGTGTGTGTGTGTGTGTGTGTGTGTGTGTGTGTGTGTGTGTGTGTGTGTGTGTGTGTGTGTGTGTGTGTGTGCCTGTCTCTCCGGTTTTGTGGGTGAGAGACAGAGACATGGCAGAGGATTTGGCAGAGAGCTCACCCATGCATGGCCTGGAGCGATGTAACGTTACTAGAGTTGTGGTGAGTGGACTGGGAGAGCCTACCTGGTCCAACTGTGGCTCGCACTACTCACTACTACTCTTGGCATGAGAAGCGGCCATTTTGGGTTGTTAAAACTCAAGATGTAGATGTATTTCTCTATTACTAGTATCTAAAGTAACAACTACACAAATGTGCCGAACAAATTAACCAAATAAAGGATCAGTACCTCAGGCATGGGGGGGTGTCTCTAGGGCTGGGCGGTGTGTGTAGTAAAATACGGTACACACACACACACGAGCTGCTTCACCAGAGCCAACGTTCTCATGTACAACCGCGACCTGGCTAAGATGAAGCAAAGCGACAAAAACAGAGTTACACGTGGAATAAACAAGCATATAGTCAAGAACAGAATAGGAAGAAAAAAGGCAATATACAGTGTGTGCAAATGAGGTGAAATAAGGGAGGTAAGGCAATAAATAGGCCACAGTGGCTAAGTAATTACAATTTAGTAATTAAATACTGGAGTGATAGATGTGCAGAAGATGAATGTGCAAGTAGAGATACTGAGGTGCAAAGAAGCAACAACAACTAAAAACAACAATATGGGGATGAGGTAGTTGGATGGGCTATTTAAAGATGGGCTATGTACAGGTGCAGTGAACTGTGAGCTGCTCTGACAGCTGGAGCTTAAAGTTAGTGAAGGGAGATACGAGTCTCCAGCTTCAGTGATTTTTGCAGTTCGTTCCAGTCATTGGCAGCAGGGAACTGGAAGGAGAGGCGGCCAAAGGAGGAATTGGCTTTGAGGGTGACCAGTAAAATATACCTGTTGGAGCGCCTGCTACGGGTGGGTGCTGCTATGGTGACCAGTGAGCTGCGATAAGGTGGGGTTTTACCTAGCAAAGACTTATAGATGACCTGGAGCCAGTGGGTTTGGCGAAGAATATGAAGAGGGCCAGCCAACGAGAGCATACAGGTCGCAGTGGTGGGAAGTATATGGGGCTTTGGTGACAAAACAGATGGCACTGTGATAGACTGCATCCAATTTGCTGAGTGTTGAGGCTATTTTGTAAATGACGTCGCCGAAGTCAAGGATCAGTAGGATAGTTTTGCGAGGGTGTTTGGTGACTGAAGGAGGCTTTGTTGCAAAATAGGAATATGATTTTGGATTGGAGATGCTTAATGTGAGTCTGGAAGGAGAGACACCTAGGTATTTGTAGATGTCCATAAATTCTAAGTCAGAACCGTCCAGAGTAGTGATGCTGGACCGGCAGGCAGGTGCTGGTATTGATCGGTTGAAGAGCATGCATATAGCTTTACTTGCATTTAAGAGCAGTTGGAGGCCACAGAAGGAGAGTTGTATGGCATTGAAGCTCATCTGGGGGTTAGTTAACACAGTGTCCAAAGAAGGGCCAGAAGTACACAGAATGGTGTCGTCTGCGTAGAGGTGGATCAGAGAAAAACAAAATGCTCCCCCCCCCCTCTATCAGTTTCAGAATAAAAGGAGACATGGCTTCCATAATGACACCACAGGTTTTGACTAGGGGTATGACAGGCCTTACTGAATATGTGTGCTATGCTAGGATAACAGTAACACCAAGGCACAACGCACCTCTGACACTACCAACGGTGACAATGTATCATCCAAAACGGAGGAGTCTCCCTTACATTGCCTATGGTCGTGATCTGAGAATACTGTAAGAAAAAAAAAATCCAATAGAAAACAACTATAAATCCAGATAGTCCACTTTAGTTTCCATTCAGTGCCTAACGATCCCTCCATCCAGGAGTTCCAGAGCCAGACAAAGTTTGAAACAGGCCTCGCGTCCTGGCGTAGGAATGTTATGTCTGTGTGTCTAAGAAACTGGCCGATATATCTTCCCCTGGAATGTTGCCAGTACCTGCTTCAGCCGAGCAGATCGCTTGAAGGAACAAGGGGCTTCCCTAGTTCATAACCTTTTTTTTTTTTGAGTTACTCCTAAATACATTATAAATATTCAGAAATATTGCCCTCATGCACAGCGGATTATTTATTTACACCTTTTTTTACCAGGTAAACTGACTGAGAACATATTCTCTTTGATAATTAGGCTTATGGCCTTACGAGTTCCCCAAGCCCAAAAGCACTGCCATACAGCAATAGCCTACCTAATCCTGTTTGTGTTCACCAACACCAATAAGAGATTAGTTTGCAGGACTTGTTTGTTTGTGGTCATGTTGTCTACAGGTTTAATAATAAATGAACTACAGAACAGCTCCTGTATTCTCCCTATGAAAACTATCCATCTCTGTGTCAGAGAGCGAGAAGTAATCACGGAGGGTTTGTAGAGGTCGACCGATTATGACTTTTCAACGCCGATACCAATACCGATTATTGGAGGACCAAAAGGGCAGATGCCGATTAATCGGACGTTTTTTTTATTTTTATTTTTTGTAATAATGACAAATACAACAATACTGAATGAACACTTATTTTAACTTAATATAATACATCAATAAAATCAATTTAGCCAAAAGTAAATAATGAAACATGTTACATTTGGTTTAAATAATGCAAAAGAAAGTGTTGGAGAAGAAAGTAAAAGTGCAATATGTGCTATGTAAGAAAGCTAACGTTTCAGATCCTTGCTCAGAACATGAGAACATATGAAAGCTGGTGGTTCCTTTTAACATGAGTCTTCAATATTCCCAGGTAAGAAGTTTTAGGTTGAGGTTATAATAGGAATATTTCCATCTATACCATTTGTATTTCATTAACCTTTTGACTATTGGATGTTCTTATAGGCACTTTAGTATTGCCAGTGTAACAGTATAGCTTCCGTCCCTTTCCTTGCTCCACCCTGGGCTTGAACCAGCAACACAATTCCAACAGCCACCATCGAAGCAGCGTTACCCATGCAGAGCAAGGGGAACAACTACTAGAAGGCTCATAGCGAGTGACGTTTGAAATGCTATTAGCGCACGCTAACTAGCCAGCCATTTCAATTCGGTTGCACCAGCCTCATCTCGGGAGTTGACAGGCTTGAAGTCATAAACAGCGCAATGCTTGACGCACAAGGAAGAGCTGCTGGCAAAATGCCGAAAGTGCTGTTTGAATGAATGTTTACGCATCTGCTTCTGCCTACCAGTCAGATACTTAGATACTTGTATGCTCAGTCAGATTATAGGACAAGCTAGATAATATCTAGTAATATCATCAACCATGTGTAGTTAACTAGTGATTATGATTGATTGTTTTTTATAAGATAAGTTTCATGCTAGGTAGCAACTTACCTTGGCTTACTGCATTCGCGTAACAGACAGTGTCCTTGTGGAGTGCAACGAGAGAGAGGCAGGTCATTATTGCTTTGGACTAGTTAACTGTAAGGTTGCAAGATTGGTTCCCCTGAGCTGACAAGGTGAAAATCTGTCGTTCTGCCCCTGAACGAGGCAGTTAACCCACCGTTCCTCGGCAGTCATTGAAAATAAGAATGTGTTCTTAACCGACTTGCCTGGTTAAATAAAAGGTATAAAACATTTTTTAAAGAATAAAATACAACAAACAAAAAAAAGTTGGCGCCCAAAAATACCGATTTCCGATTGTTATGAAAACTTGAAATCGGCCCTAATTAAATCGGCCATTCCGATTAATCGGTCGACCTCTAGTCTGTAACAGAAAAGCATGCCACCCACACACTTTGAACAACTCCCTGCAACCATCACCAAACTCATTGGCGTGAGTCGTTGTAACCAACTTGGTAATCCAAGTACCGTGAGTCATTGTAACCAACTTGGTAATCCAAGTACCGTGAGTCGTTGTAACCAACTTGGTAATCCCAAGTAACAACTTGGTAATCCAAGTCGAGTTGTAACCAACTTGGTAATCCAAGTACCGTGAGTCGTAGTAACCAACTTGGTAATCCAAGTACCTTGAGTCGTTTTAACCAACTTGGTAATCCAAGTACCGTGAGTCGTTGTAACCAACTTGGTAATCCAAGTACCGTGAGTCGTAGTAACCAATTTGGTAATCCAAGTACCGTGAGTCGTTGTAACCAATTTGGTAATCCGAGTACCGTGAGTCGTTGTAACCAATTTGGTAATCCGAGTACCGTGAGTCGTTGTAACCAACTTGGTAATCCAAGTACCGTGAGTCGTTGTAACCAATTTGGTAATCCAAGTACCGTGAGTCGTTGTAACCAACTTGGTAATCCAAGTACCGTGAGTCGTAGCTGTCAACTACAAAAGGTAGGCTGTGGTGGGTTTGTCGGCAGAGGGGAACGAACCGTTCAATGTGCCACATACACCACTCAGCTGAGACATGTAGCTATTAAAACTTAAAATAACACTTCCTTTTCCTTGTGTTGTTGGCTGTGAGGGATTACAGAGCGGGACATAGGTCACGTTCAGCAGGAAATACACAGTTGAACTTTGCAGATAGACATTTCATGAACAGAACTGACACGATTGCTTCTTCTACATGTCTGAGAGGCATGTTTTTTCCACAGAATATATTTATATCTGAACGTTCCACAACGTTGTGCCCTACTAAACGCAACACTGTTTTACAGCCAAGAGAGGAAAGGGTATTCCCTTAAGCAAACATATCGCCGAACACACACAGGAAGTCAGTTCACAACTAGCAACGAAAGATGTGTAACCAGATGTTTCTTTTTCCATGAAGTCGTCACAGCAACACACAGATCTCTGGGTAGGTTTCGCTCCGTGCAACAAAGGACTGCTGGTTCTCTCTAATGATACAGCACAGCAGTCCTCCTCTATAGCAAAAAGGCACCAGCCACCATGCCAAAAATAATCAGGCCAAAGACTCAGGACCATTGTAAAGGTGCCAAGTTCAGTAAAAGATCCATTAAGCAGCACCACATCTACATCTGATTAAGGATTTAGCGGAAGGCTTTGATCCAATAAATCCACAGAGGAAAAGATGTGAACCATTATACTGCATCATCAACAGGTTGTAGCCTATAGAAACACCCCTTTGAGCACATTGAGGGATGGTCCTGGATATTTGTTCTCAGTGCAGATTTCACACAGCGCTGTTGTTCCGCGCTGTTGTTCCCCTTCCTCCCAGAAGTAGATGAAAAGAGTTTCCTCAACTTATGAATGTTATCATTCCACTAAGGCACCACTCTGGTGGTGCCATAGTGGAATCCAGAATTAATGGGGGTGCCATAGTGGAATTAATGGTGGTGCCATAATGGAATCCAGAATTAATGGGGGTGCCATAGTGGAATTAATGGTGGTGCCATAATGGAATCCAGAATTAATGGTGGTGCCATCGTGGAATTAATGGTGGTGCCATAGTGGAATTAATGGTGGTGCCATAATGGAATCCAGAATTAATGGGGGTACCATAGTGGAATTAATGGTGGTGCCATAACGGAATCCAGAATTAATGGGGGTACCATAGTGGAATTAATGGTGGTGCCATAATGGAATCCAGAATTAATGGGGGTGCCATAGTGGAATTAATGGTGGTGCCATAATGGAATCCAGAATTAATGGGGGTGCCATAGTGGAATTAATGGTGGTGTCATAATGGAATCCAGAATTAATGGGGGTGCCATAGCGGAATTAATGGTGGTGTCATAATGGAATCCAGAATTAATGGTGGTGCCATAGTGGAATTAATTGTGGTGCCATAGTGGAATTAATGGGGGTGCCATAGTGGAATTAATGGGGGTGCCATAGTGGAATTAATGGTGGTGCCATAGTGGAATTAATGGTGGTGCCATAATGGAATTAATGGGGGTGCCATAGTGGAATTAATGGTGGTGCCATAGTGGAATTAATGGTGGTGCCATAGTGGAATTAATGGGGGTGCCATAGTGGAATTAATGGGGGTGCCATAGTGGAATTAATGGTGGTTCCATAGTGGAATTAATGGTGGTTCCATAGTGGAATTAATGGGGTGCCATAGTGGAATTAATGGGGGTGCCATAGTGGAATTAATGGGGGTGCCATAGTGGAATCCAGAATTAATGGTGGGGCCATAGTGGAATTAATGATGGTGCCACAGTGAAATCCAGAATTAATGGTGGTGCCATAGTGGAATTAATGGTGGTGCCATAGTGGAATCCAGAATTAATGGTGGTGCCATAGTGGCATCCAGAATTAATGGTGGTGCCATAGTGGCATCCAGAATTAATGGTGGTGCCATAGTGGCATCCAGAATTAATGGTGGTGCCATAGTGGCATCCAGAATTAATGGTGGTGCCATAGTGGAATTAATGGTGGTGCCATAGTGGAATTAATGGTGGTGCCATAGTGGCATCCAGAATTAATGGTGGTGCCATAGTGGCATCCAGAATTAATGGGGGTGCCATAGTGGCATCCGGAATTAATGGTGGTGCCATAGTGGAATTAATGGTGGTGCCATAGTGGAATTAATGGGGGTGCCATAATGGAATTAATGGGGGTGCCATAGTGGAATCCAGAATTAATGGTGGCGCCATAGTGGAATTAATGGTGGTGCCACAGTGAAATCCAGAATTAATGGTGGTGCCATAGTGGCATCCAGAATTAATGGTGGTGCCATAGTGGAATTAATGGTGGTGCCATAGTGGAATTAATGGTGGTGCCATAGTGGAATTAATGGTGGTGCCATAGTGGAATTAATGGTGGTGCCATAGTGGAATCCAGAATTAATGGTGGTGCCATAGTGGCATCCATAATTAATGGTGGTGCCATAGTGGAATTAATGGTGGTGCCATAGTGGCATCCAGAATTAATGGTGGTGCCATAGTGGAATTAATGGTGGTGCCATAGTGGAATTAATGGTGGTGCCATAGTGGAATTAATGGTGGTGCCATAGTGGCATCCAGAATTAATGGTGGTGCCATAGTGGAATCCAGAATTAATGGTGGTGCCATAGTGGAATCCAGAATTAATGGTGGTGCCATAGTGGAATCCAGAATTAATGGTGGTGCCATAGTGGAATCCAGAATTAATGGTGGTGCCATAGTGGAATTAATGGTGGTGCCATAGTGGAATCCAGAATTAATGGTGGTGCCATAGTGGAATTAATGGTGGTGCCATAGTGGCATCCAGAATTAATGGTGGTGCCATAGTGGAATCCAGAATTAATGGTGGTGCCATAGTGGAATCCAGAATTAATGGTGGTGCCATAGTGGAATTAATGGGGGTGCCATAGTGGAATTAATGGTGGTGCCATAGTGGAATTAATGGTGGTGCCATAGTGGAATTAATGGGGGTGCCATAGTGGAATTAATGGTGGTGCCATAGTGGAATCCAGAATTAATGGTGGTGCCATAGTGGAATCCAGAATTAATGGTGTTGCCATAGTGGCATCCAGAATTATCACTAAATGCCAGTATCTTCCCCTTGATACAGTAGCCTCCCATGGCATGAGTGTGTAACTTCAAACCTAGAGTATTAACCATGCGTATTACAACTAATGGGGTTGAAATGGAAACAGGTAAATCAAGTTCTCTCTATCAGTTGTGTATTTTACAGAATTATCCCACAGAAACACTTCCTCCTTATCAACTTGATTGACTGCCTCTCATGTGAAATATCCATTCACATGAAATGTTACTTACCCTACATTATTCATCTCATATGCATACGTATATACTGTACTCTACATCATCGACTGCATCCTTATGTAATACATGTATCACTAGCCACTTTAACTATGCCACTTTGTTTACTTTGTCTACATACTCATCTCATATGTATATACTGTACTCGATACCATCTACTGTACGCTGCTCTGTACCATCACTCATTCATATATCCTTATGTACATATTATTTATCCCCTTACACTGTGTATAAGACAGTAGTTTTGGAATTGTTAGTTAGATTACTTGTTGGTTATCACTGCATTGTCGGAACTAGAAGCACAAGCATTTCGCTACACTCGCATTAACATCTGCTAACCATGTGTATGTGACAAATAAAATTAGATTTGATTAGACTGTCTATAGCAGGAATGACATGTAATAATATGTTACCTATTTATCTTTAAATGAAAGGGTGAATAGTTGTTCTCCAATTAGCTCAAGACTAACGTTACTCCTTAGTCCAAGGACCTTACATGTTCTTTTTAAAGGGCGAATTGGCTCTGGAAGTGAAAACATCCAAATACTCTCTCCTCTATAAACGGGAATCGATTATTCTAGACACATAAATCCCTGTACTTTTAATATCACATTAAAATGATTTTTTTAATGCAAAAACGCACACTTACTGTTTATACACTGTTTTTAACGTAGTTGCAGCCGACAGTATTTTTCAGTGACAACATGTTTGTGTCGTCCATCTTTCGTTTAAACACAGGTGTTCCGAAGAGCCAGAAAGCTCATTTGCACAGGTAGTCCACGGTCTTCTGTCTGTTTTCCGTAGAAAAGCGCTGTAACATGGAAATATGGCTACGTGGGACCCTAACCCTATAGAAAAGGTATGGATCACTTTTACCTTTTAAAAATATATATAATTGTGTATCGCTGATATGAAAATAAGGTCATTTTGCTTCTATTGCAAGCGATGCATGTTAATGTCCAGACCCAAACCCCCCGTATAGAATGCCTTAGTCCAATGACTATGTGTAATGTAATGGAACACAGTCATGATCAAAAAGCTAGATGGTACCATAATGTGTAAAGGCTATTCCTATTGTTGACTATAGCCCCAAATGAAAAGTGTTACAGTATTGCACTTATTCTTAATTAATAATTGTCGTTGATGAACGTGCCATAATACTAGTCTACCCCCCCCCCCTCCCAACACAAAAAAATACATGCATGAATGCATTACAAAACCGATGCGATAGACGTCCAGCCTAAATACAGGTGTTACAATAATAGCATATTCTATTAATCTGGTTGAAGGTTGTACTAGTTATCCGTGATAAGGAGCGTTCGGGTTCAGTGCGTTGTATCCCCACTTACACACAACTTTGTTTAAAGCGAGAAACTCAATGTAGCTCAGTGAAGTGTGATAAAAAATGAAAACAACGGACAGTAGCGTCAAGCATAAGATCAGTCAAAAGATGTCGGGTGGAAGGAACATTGGCAGGATGTATGCGACAGATATTCGTGTTTTTCAATAAGGCGCGGGGAAATAATTTAACCAATTTCCCTAAAAACTACTCAATGAAATCCGTGACCGTGGTAAAATTACAAGTTCCCTAAACTGTTCAGTGATATTCGTGACTGTGGAAAAATTGCATTTAACATTCAACCAGGTAAACTGAATAACAGTAAACAGCAACAATGTTACTCACCGTTCGGTCCATATTTTTCAAAATTAGATTTCACTTGTTCAAGTGTGAGTCCAGTGTTTTCGTTCACACTGAAGTTCTCTAAAACTTCAGATGCGGATTTCGTGTGCGCGCTATCCATCTCGGAGGGAGAACTGACTAACTAAACAATTAAATTATAAGGCATGTAGTTTAAATATGGAACATCTATTACGACAATAAAGGTCTAATATACAGTCGTTTTCCACCGATGTGCCTTGCGTTCAGACTGCCAAGCGGAGGTGGCTCTGCCTGCTAGACGGTCACCTGCCTCCTCTTCTGCGAGCCGACAATTGGAGCTGTACCGCCGGATTCCTTTTCAAGACAACTCTATTGCCCAATAGATCCTACTGCAGTCAGCACTTCATCAAACCACAAGGTGTGATGTGTTGGGACGGCGTAGCGACCGCCTCTCTCGTGAGTGAGCGTGTTCGAACACTCGCTTGCCTTCCTATTGGTTGTCATTACCTGAGTGTAAAGCTCTGCTAAAGCCCGTGTCATCTCGGTTTAGGCCTATAGTTCTTATGCACCGCATATGAAAAGTCACAGGAGTTAATACTATGTCATTCTCAAGATACAAATGTTTCATATGTCATCAGTTCATGCTTGGGGTTATGGATCTCTTCCCTTTTGGCACATCATCTTGTGCAAAGAAAATCTCACTTTTAAAAGCTCATAATATGTTACTCATACCCCCCAAAATGTGGTTGACTCGTCCTATACTTGTATTTATGACAAAAGCATAAATGAGAGGAGGAAAAAAAAACACTTCAAAAATCCCACCTCAAACTTGCTTTCTATTTCCTCATAGCGGATGACGTCATGTTTTTGTGTGAGACGTCTCATTGGCTGAGCTGCCCAATCAGCTGTTTACTTGTCAGTAATACTTTTATTGACCAGTATATGCCCAGACCATTCTGTTGTTGTGATATGGCCATACCATTCCAACACAGAAAAGCTGTTTTAAAACATATTGAATTACATTTTTTTTTAAGGAGTACTATTTCACTCATATTGTAATTTATTATATATAATATTTCTGGAAACATTATTTATTTAAAAGTCTCCTAAACACAATTGCATCAAATTTGACTTTCCTGATTTTGTACTTCTTGGAATAGCTGTAGTCTACATCTCTGGAAATAGTTTGCCAATTGAGTGTAATCAAATGTTGACTAATCTAATGCCCACACGTAACTCCTACATAGCACTTCACTTCACACTATGGGCTAGTTAGATAAGTGAGTTACTGTCCTTGAACAGTGTGCACCTGGGTCATCCTTGACCCAGGGTAGTGGGTTCAATCCCCGGGACCACCCATACATAGAATGTATGCACACATGACTGTAAGTCGCTTTGGATAAAAGCGTCTGCTAAATGGCATATATTATTATTATTATATTATTATATTATTATTATTATATTATATATATCCTTGAATCCAGGGCCGGCTCTAGCGTTTTGGGGTCCCTAAGCAATATTTGGATCCCCCCCCCTTAACAGGAGGGAGAAAAAACAACATTTTAAAGTTCATTTCCACCAATTCTACACATTTTAACATGGGGTGCAGAGAAAATGTTGCCATTTTAAAGCAAGTTTTATGCAATTCTACACATTTTGCCATTGGGCAGAGAGAAAATGTAGCAATTTTATAACAAATTTCATGAAATTCTATAAATTCTGCCTTGGGTCAGAGAAAAGAAATGTGCAGTTTTACAAGTATTTTCCTGTAATTCAATCCATTTTGCCATGACTTATGCCATGTTAATATGATATCTAAGTAAGAAAGACTAACAAAATCAATAGCGTCCCCCTTGAGGTCAGGGCCCTGGGCATGTGCCCAGCGTGCCCCGATCATTATGCAGCCATGGTCATTGTTTGATGGCATGGCGAAGTGGGCGACTTTTCAGTGACTGAATGATGCACAACCACATTTCTAAATTGTACCTGGTGTAATTCTACTATTCTTACTCTCAATAGTAAGTTGAGTTTTAAGAATGAAAAAGGATATATATTGCGTGGCCCAAAGCAGATGTTATGTTGCTTTGGCCTGGAAGCTGCTTGATTTATTCTGTTTGTTTCTCAGTTCTGCACAACTCACAACTGTGGTGAAACTGCAGTAGGAGTAGCCCACAAAAAGGAAGGTGTACAAGTTGAATCTTATCTGAGACTGAGACTCAACCATGTGACGTTGGTTGATGCAGTAAGATCTTCTTTGTGGCTATGCAGAAGATAATAAGGCCCAGTACTGTACTGCAGATAGTAGGCAGTGCACTGGAAGGAGAAAGGGAACATGGTGTTCTGGTTCTGTCCTATTTCTCACAGCTCAACTTATTTATAACTTACATAACTTTCAGAACTATACTATACAATGCCTTCGGACAGTATTCAGACCCCTTGACATTTTGCACATTTTGTTACTTTTACAGCCTTACTATAAAATGGATTAAATAGTTGTTTTCCTCATCAATCTACACACAATACCCCATAATGACAAAGCAAAAAACGGGTTTTTAAAAACTGAAATATCACATTTACATAAGTATTCAGACCCTTCACTTGTTGAAGCACCTTTCGTAGCGATTACAGCCTTGAGTCTTCTTGGGTATGAGGCTACAAGCTTGGCACACCTGTATTTGGTAAGTTTCTCCCATTCTTGTCTCTACCGATTTTCTCAAGCTCTGTCAGGTCTGATGGGGAGTGTCGCTGCATAGGTCTCTCCAGAGATGTTAGATCGTTTTCAAGTCCAGGCTCTAGCTGGGCCACTCAAGGACATTCAGAGACTTGTCCCGAAGTCACCCCTGCGTTGTCTTGGCTGTGTGTTTAGGGTCGTTGTCCTGTTGGAAGGTGAACCTTTGCCTCCATTCTGAGGTCCAAAGTGTTCTGGAGCAGGTTTTCATCAAGGATCACTCTGTACTTTGCTCCGTTCATCTTTCCATTAATCCTGACTAGTCTCCCAATCCCTGCCTGCTGAAAAACATCCCCACAGCATGATGGTGCCACCACCATGCTTCACCGTAGGGATGGTGCCAGGTTTCCTCCAGATGTGACGCTTGGCATTCAGGCCAAAGAGTTCAATCTTGGTTTCATCAGACCAGAGAATCTTGTTTGTCATGGTCTGAGAGTCCTTTAAGTGCCTTTTGGCTAACTCAAAGCGGGCTGTCATGTGTCTTTTACTGAGGAGTGGCTTCCGTCTGGCCACTCTACCATAAAGGCCTGATTGGTGGAGTGCTGCAGAGTGCTTCATTCTGGAAGGATGAGGAACTCTGGATCTCGGTCAGAGTGCCCATCAGGTTCTTGGTCATCTCCCTGACCAAGGCTCTTCCCCCCCGATTGCTCAGTTTGGCAGGGCAGCCAGCTCTAGGAAGAGTCTTGGTGGTCCTAAACTTCTTCCATTTAAGAATGATGGAGGTAATTATGTTCTTGGGGTCCTTCAGTGCTGCAGACATTTTTTGGTACCCTTCCCCAGACCTGTGCCTCCACACAATCCTGTCTCAGGGCTCTACATACAATTCCTTCAACCTCATGGCTTGGTTTTTGCTTTGCTATACACTGTCAACTGTGGGACCTTACATAGACAGGTATGTGCCTTTCCAAATCATAACCAATCCATTTAATATAGCCCAGGTGGACTCCAATCAACTTGTAGAAACATCTCACGGATGATCAATGAAAACAGGATGAACCTGAGCTCAATTTCGAGTTTCATGGCAAAGGGTCTGAATAATTATGCAAATACGTTATTTCAGTTTTTTTCTAGAAACCTGTTTTAGTTTTGTCATTATAGGGTATAGATTGATGAGGATATTTTTATGTATTTAATCCATGTCAAAATAACGCTGTAACGAAACAAATTGTGGAAAAGGGGAAGGGGTCTGAATGCTTTCTGAATACACTGTACTTCTTCTCATGCAGCCGTGCCATGTCTCACCCACAGTCACACCCATGCTGCGGATAAAACGTATAGATACAGTGACCACAGCTCAATGCTTAAAGGTCCAATGCAGTTTTTTTTAAAATCTCGATATCAAATTATTTCTGGGTAACACTTAAGTACCTTCTTGTGATTGGTTTAAATTAAAATGATAAAAAGGTAAACAAAAATAACTTATTCGGAAAGTGGAATTTCTCAAGCAAGAATTTTGGTGGGAGTGGTCTCAGTGGGGAGGGGAAAACTGAAAACTAGCTGTTATTGGCAGAGAGGTTTGGAACGGTCTGTTAACCAATTTACCACCTGGTGGCCTCACCAGGCCAGACAAAACTCCATCCCACCAAAACAAGCTGAAATGTCAGGCAGCCTTTTCAGACTGCTCTTACACACTAAAAGGGCATTATCATAATTTTCCAAATTTAACAGTACTTTTACAACCTCATTGTGTATAAATGTAAATAAATCACAGGCAAATCACGTTTTTTTGACTGCACTGGGCCTTTGAACTAGACTATGCTGTACTATACAATTCTATACTATAACATTGTAGCCTGTTTGTTCAGTACTCCTGTCTGTCTGTCTGTCTGTCTGTCTGTCTGTCTGTCTGTCTGTCTGTCTGTCTGTCTGTCTGTCTGTCTGTCTGTCTGTCTGTCTGTCTGTCTGTCTGTCTGTCTGTCTGTCTGTCTGTCTGTCTGCCTGCCTGTCTGTCTGTCTGCCTGCCTGCCTGTCTGTCTGCCTGCCTGCCTGTCTGTCTGTCTGCCTGTCTGCCGGTCTGTCTGTCTGCCGGTCTGTCTGTCTGCCTGTCTGTCTGCCCTCCAGCAGTATTTTTCTTCTTCTCTTTTGGTCATTTGCATCATGTAAATAATCAGTGGCATAAGAGATATTTACCTCCCTCTCACATGCCTGAGTGATATGCCACACGATTACCATGTTCAGAGAGAGTCTCCTGCACTGTCTGGATGTCTGTAAAGGTCAGGTTGTCTTTGTACTTTTATGGGAATCCTTTCTGATTTATTTAGATGCCTTACATCTCCACAGTTCATTTTGGGAAATACACCGTTCATACAAAAGTATATGGACACCCCTTCAAGTTAGTGGATTCTGCTATTTCAGCCATACCCTTTGCTGACAGGTGTATAAAATCGAGCACACAGCCATGCAATCTCCATAGACAAACAGTGGCTGTAGAATGACCTTAATGAAGAGCTCAGTGACTTTCAACGTGGCACCTTTCCAACAAGTCGGTTCGTCAAATCTCTACCCTGCTTGAGCTGCCCCGGTCAACTGTAAGTGCTATTATTGTGAAGTGGAAACATCTAGAAGCAACAACGGCTCAGCCACGAAGTGGTAGGCCACACAAGCTCACAGAACAGGACCGTGTGGCCGTGTGTAGGCCGTGTGCTGAAGCGCGTAGTGCGTGAAAATCGTCTGTCCTCGGTTGCAACATTCACATTCATTCCAAACTGCCTCTGGATAAGAGCGTCTGCTAAATGACTTAAATGTAAATGTAAATGCCTCTGGAAGCAACTTCATCACAATAACTGTTACTTGGGAGCTTCATGAAATGGGTTTCCATGGCTGAGCAACCGCACACGAGCCTAAGATCCCCATGCGCAATGCTAAGCATCGGCTGGAGTGACGTAAAGCTTGCCGACATTGGACAATGGCCTGGGGATGTTTTTCATTGTTCAGGCTCCTTAGTTCCAGTGAAGGGTAATCTTAACACTACAGCATACACTAGACGATTCTGTGTTTCCAACTTCGAGCCAACAGTTTGGGGAAGGCCCTTTCCTGTTTCAGCTTGATTGGTGTGGAAGAACTTGACTGGCCTGCACAGAGCCCTGACCTAAACCCCATATAACACCTTTGGGATGATTTGGAACGCTGACTGCGAGCCAGGCCTAATCGCCCAACATCAGTACCCTACTTCACTAATATTCTTGTGGCTGAATGGAAGCAAATCCCCTGGAGAAATGTTCCAACATCTAGTGGAAAGCCTTCCCAGAAGAGTGGAGGCTGTTATAGCAGCAAAGGGGGGACCAACTCCATATTAATGCCCATGATTTTGTAATGAGATGTTCAACGAGCCGGTGTCCACATACTTTTGGTCAGGTAGTGTATGTTTCTGTGCTTATAATTGTTGTATTTGTATTTATTATTATAAATCCCCATTAGCTGCTGCCAAGGAGGCTACTCTTCCTGGGGTCCAGCTAAATTGAAGGCAGTAATATATATTGTAATACTATTTTTAAACATTAAAATACATTTTACAACAGATTTCACAATACATTGTGTTTCCTCTATCCACTACTCTACTACAACACTATCCAGGTGCACGTATGTGTATAGTGTGTATGTTATGTGTGTTTGTACCTGTGTGTGTCTCTTCACAGTCCCCACTGTTACATAAGGTGTGTTTTTATCTGTTTTTTAAAATCTGATTCTACTGCTGCATCAGTTACCTGATGTGGAATAGAGTTCCATGTAGTCATGGCTCTATGTAGTACTGTGGAATAGAGTTCCATGTAGTCATGGCTCTATGTAGTACTGTGGAATAGAGTTCCATGTAGTCATGGCTCTATGTAGTACTGTGGAATAGAGTTCCATGTAGTCATGGCTCTATGTAGTACTGTAGAATAGAGTTCCATGTAGTCATGGCTCTATGTAGTACTGTGGAATAGAGTTCCATGTAGTCATGGCTCTATGTAGTACTGTGGAATAGAGTTCCATGTAGTCATGGCTCTATGTAGTACTGTGGAATAGAGTTCCATGTAGTCATGGCTCTATGTAGTACTGTGGAATAGAGTTCCATGTAGTCATGGCTCTATGTAGTACTGTGGAATAGAGTTCCATGTAGTCATGGCTCTATGTAGTACTGTGGAATAGAGTTCCATGTAGTCATGGCTCTATGTTGTACTGTGTGCCTCCCATAGTCTGTTCTGGACTTGGGGACTGTGAACAGACCTTTGGTGGCATGTCTTGTGGGGTATGTATGGGTGTCTGAGCTGTGTGTTAGTAGTTTAAACAGACCTCTGGTGGCATGTCTTGTGGGGTATGTATGGGTGTCTGAGCTGTGTGTTAGTAGTTTAAACAGACCTCTGGTAGCATGTCTTTGTGGGGTATGTATGGATGTCCGAGCTGTGTGTTAGTAGTTTAAACAGACCTCTGGTGGCATGTCTTTGTGGGGTATGTATGGGTGTCTGAGCTGTGTGTTAGTAGTTTAAATAGACCTCTGGTAGCATGTCTTTGTGGGGTATGTATGGATGTCCGAGCTGTGTGTTAGTAGTTTAAACAGACCTCTGGTGGCATGTCTTCTGGGGTATGTATGGATGTCCGAGCTGTGTGTTAGTAGTTTAAACAGACCTCTGGTGGCATGTCTTCTGGGGTATGTATGGATGTCCGAGCTGTGTGTTAGTAGTTTAAACATACAGCTCGGTTCATTCAGCCTGTTCAATACTTCTTACAAAAACAAGTAGTGATGAAGTCAATCTCTACTTTACTTTGAGCCATGAGAGATTGACATGCATATTATTAATGTTAGCACTCTGTGTACATTTAAGGGCCAGCCGTGCTGCCCTGTTCTGAGCCAACTGTAATTTTCCTAAGTCCCTCTTTGTGGCACCTGACCACATGACTGAACAGTAGTCCAGGTGTGACAAAACTAGAGCCTGTAGAACCTGCCTTGTTGATAGTGTTGTTAAAAAGCAGAGTAATACTTTATTATGGACAGACTTCTCCCCATCTTAGCTACTGTTGCATCAATATGTTTTGACCATAACAGTTTACGATCCAGGTTTACTCCAAGCAGTTTAGTCTCCTCAACTTGCTCAATTTCCACATTATTCATTACAAGATTTAGCTGAGGTCAAGGGTTTAGTGAATGATTTGTCCCAAATACAATGCTTTTAGTTTTTGAAATATTTAGGACTTATTTATTTATTGCCACCCATTCTGAAACTGACTACAGACCTTTTTTAAGTGTTGCAGAGATTTTACTTGCTGTGGTAGTTGACGTGTATAGTATTGAGTCATCCACATACATAGATACACTGGATTTACCCAGAGCCAGGTCATTAGTAAAGATTGAAGAAAGTAAGGGGCCTAGACGGCTGCCCTGGGTAATGCCTGATTCTACCTGGATTATGTTGTACTTGGTGTTCAATGATGGAGTTGCTTTTTTGCCCAAAATGTTATTTAAGGTGCTCCCAAAATTTTACTGTCATTCTTTTGTCATTTATCTTTGTTTCATAATGTAATTTCTTCTTCTTTTTGTTCTGTTTAGTCACATGATTTCTCAATTTGCAGTAGGTTTGCCAATTGGTTATGCAGCCAGACTTACAGTTGAAGTCAGAAGTTTACATACACCTTATCCAAATACATTTAAACTCAGTCTTTTACAATTACTGACATTAAATTATAGTAAAAATTCTTAGGTCAGTTAGTCTTAGGTCAGTTAGGATCACCACTTTATTTTAAGAATGTGAAATGTCAGAATAATAGCCGAGATAAATAATTATTTCAGCTTTTATTTCTTTCATCACATTCCCAGTGGGTCAGAAGATTGCATACACTCAGTTAGTATTCGGTCGCATTGCCTTTAAATTGTTTAACTTGGGTCAAACGTTTCGGGTAGCCTTCCACAAGCTTCCCACAATAAGTTGGGTGAATTTTAGCCCATTCCTCCTGACAGAGTTGCTTCACGGTTGGGATGGTGTTCCTTGGCTTGCAAGCGTCCCCCGTTTTCCTCCAAACATAACAATGGTCATTATGGCCAAACAGTTCTATTTTTGTTTCATCAGACCAGAGGACATTTCTCCAAAAAGTATGATCTTTGTCCCCTTGTGCAGTTGCAAATCGTAGTCTGGCTTTTTTATGGCGGTTTTGGAGCAGTGGCTTCTTCCTTGCTGAGCGGCCTTTCAGGTTATGTCGATATAGGGCTCGTTATACTGTGGATTTAGTTACTTTTGTACCTGTTTCCTCCAGCATCTTCACAAGGTCCTTTGCTGTTGTTCTGGGATTGATTTGCACTTTTCACACCAAAGTATGTTCATCTCTAGGAGACAGAACACGTCTCCTTCCTGAGCGGTATGATGGCTTGCGTGGTCCCATTGTGTTTATACTTGCGTACTTGCGTGCTATTGTTTGTACAGATGAACGTGGTACATTCAGGTGTTTGGAAATTGCTCCTAAAGATGAACCAGTCTTGTGGAGGTCTACAATTTGTTTTCTGAGGTGGCTGATTGGTTGATTTCCTTTGATTTTCCCATGATGTCAAACAAAGAGGCTACTGAATTTGAAGGTAGGTCTTGAAATACATCCACAGGTACACCATGACATCCTTTTCTGGAAATTTCCAAGCTGTTTAAAGGCACAGTCAACTTAGTGTATGTAACCTTCTGACCCACTGGAATTGTGATACAGTGAATTATAAGTGAAATAATCTGTCTGTAAACATTTGTTGGAACAATTACTTGTGTCACACACAAAGTAGATGTCCTAACCGACTTGCCAAAACTATAGTTTGTTAACAAGTATTGTGTGGAGTGGTTGAAAAACGAGTTTTAATGACTTCAACCTAAGTGTATGTAAACCTCTGACTTCAACCTAAGTGTATGTAAACCTCTGACTTCAACCTAAGTGTATGTAAACCTCTGACTTCCACTGTATAAGCCATTCCTTTTTCCCTCTCAATCATAAATCCTTTAAATTCCTAATAAATCCACTGGGATTTAATAGTTTTTACAGTCATTTTCTTAATGCTTATTAGTAACTGGGGTAAACAATTTCATAAATTTTGTCAAGTGCAGCGCCTGGTTAGTCCTCATTACACAGCACAGACCAGCAAATATGATTCAGATCATCGACATATGAATCACTACAAAACCTCTTATTTGACCTGTTATACACCATGTAAGATCCATTCTTTGAAAAGTTGGTTTTCCTAGATACAATATAGCTGCCATATATAATTAGGAACTATAAAAATAATTGACTGTAATTTAATAGGATCTTGATGGCCTGAATAGTCACTTCATGGTAACATCAAATATAGTAGATATCCCTTACAGTTTCTTAAAACCTTTAGTCCCTCGGTAATGTTTTCATCGTGAGTGTTTGTCCCTGACAGATCCACAGTGCTTCCTGTGAGGACAAACTGCTGTTTCTGCCATTGACTTTGAATTCAAGGAGGCTTGAAGTGAGACTCAATCACAGTCTTCACTCTGCAGCAGCTGTACCTGACAAGCACGCTGAGCAGTCAACACCCACCTCTTTCCTCGTAATAGACCCCCCACCCACCCATAACTCTCCCACTTCCCTGCACGAAGCTCTGGGAACTGTCTGTGACGCAGTTGTCAATTCACAGAGGAATGTCAGCCTCACAGACCTATGAAGATAAATGTTTCATCTAGAAGCAGGGGGGCTAATTTATACAACATCTTAATACCAGCTTATCTATCATTACCAACTGACCCTATATCCCCCCCTTCACCCTGCCAATAATGGTATGGTCCAATAGCATCTCATTGATAGCAGCTCCGATTGAACAAAGATTATTCACAAACAAAGATAAGAAAACTGATTGGAAACACAGAGATTAAAAGATGGAGAGAAAGAGAAAGACAGAGAGAGACAGAGAGAGAGACCGAGATATCAATCTAGCTGGGTACAAAACAGCTGACACAACATTAACACCACCCAGATGATGATGTCTGTTAAATGACACTTGGTGTGTGTGTGTGTGTGTGTGTGTGAGGTGATGTCCTAGACAAATTGACAACAGGTGAGCTAGGGGGACGGAGATCATCTCTGTATGGATGAACCATAGCGATGGACAGACAGTTGTATCTCTTCAGATGAACAGCCATTCACATAGGCTAATGGTTTATAAATATCCCCACATTTCCCAATTTTACCTTTATTTAACCAGACAAGTCAGTTAAGAACAAATTCTTATTTTCAATGACGGCCTAGGAACAGTGGGTTAACTGCCTTGTTCAGGGGCAGAACGACAGATTTGTACCTTGTCAGCTCGGGGATTTAAACTTGCAAGCTTCCGGTTACTAGTCCAACGCTCTAACCACTAGTATGGAATGTTACTCTGCCCAGACAAAGCCAATTTTATTTTTCACATTTGCCAAACACAACAGGTGTAGACTTTATCGTGTAATGATTGCTTACGAGCACTTCCCAACGATGCTGAGGTAAAAAATATATATATATAAAAATACAAAGCATAAATAAAATACACAAGAATACAGCTATATACAGGAAGTACCAGTACCAGATCAATGTGGAGCTATATACAGGGAGTACCAGTACCAGATCAATATGGAGCTATATACAGGGAGTACCAGTACCACATCAATGTGGAGCTATATACAGGGAGTACCAGATCAATGTGGAGCTATATACAGGAAGTACCAGTACCAGATCAATGTGGAGCTATATACAGAGAGTACCAGATCAATGTGGAGCTATATACAGGGAGTACCAGTACCAGATCAATGTGGAGCTATATACAGGGAGTACCAGTACCAGATCAATGTGGAGCTATATACAGAGAGTACCAGATCAATGTGGAGCTATATACAGAGAGTACCAGATCAATGTGGAGCTATATACAGGGAGTAGCAGTACCAGATCAATGTGGAGCTATATACAGGGAGTACCAGTACCAGATCAATGTGGAGCTATATACAGAGAGTACCAGATCAATGTGGAGCTATATACAGAGAGTACCAGATCAATGTGGAGCTACATACAGGGAGTACCAGATCAATGTGGAGCTATATACAGGGAGTACCAGATCAATGTGGAGCTATATACAGAGAGTACCAGATCAATGTGGAGCTATATACAGAGAGTACCAGATCAATGTGGAGCTATATACAGGGAGTAGCAGTACCAGATCAATGTGGAGCTATATACAGGGAGTAGCAGTACCAGATCAATGTGGAGCTATATACAGAGAGTACCAGATCAATGTGGAGCTATATACAGAGAGTACCAGATCAATGTGGAGCTACATACAGGGAGTACCAGATCAATGTGGAGCTATATACAGGGAGTACCAGATCAATGTGGAGCTATATACAGGAAGTACCAGTACCAGATCAATGTGGAGCTATATACAGGGAGTACCAGTACCAGATCAATGTGGAGCTATATACAGGGAGTACCAGTACCACATCAATGTGGAGCTATATACAGGGAGTACCAGATCAATGTGGAGCTATATACAGGAAGTACCAGTACCAGATCAATGTGGAGCTATATACAGAGAGTACCAGATCAATGTGGAGCTATATACAGGGAGTACCAGTACCAGATCAATGTGGAGCTATATACAGGGAGTACCAGTACCAGATCAATGTGGAGCTATATACAGAGAGTACCAGATCAATGTGGAGCTATATACAGAGAGTACCAGATCAATGTGGAGCTATATACAGGGAGTAGCAGTACCAGATCAATGTGGAGCTATATACAGGGAGTACCAGTACCAGATCAATGTGGAGCTATATACAGAGAGTACCAGATCAATGTGGAGCTATATACAGAGAGTACCAGATCAATGTGGAGCTACATACAGGGAGTACCAGATCAATGTGGAGCTATATACAGGGAGTACCAGATCAATGTGGAGCTATATACAGGGAGTAGCAGTACCAGATCAATGTGGAGCTATATACAGGGAGTACCAGATCAATGTGGAGCTATATACAGGGAGTAGCAGTACCAGATCAATGTGGAGCTATATACAGGGAGTACCAGATCAATGTGGAGCTATATACAGGGAATACCAGATCAATGTGGAGCTATATACAGGGAGTATCAGTACCAGATCAATGTGGAGCTATATACAGAGAGTACCAGTACCAGATCAATGTGGAGCTATATACAGGGAGTACCAGTACCACATCAATGTGGAGCTATATACAGGGAGTACCAGATCAATGTGGAGCTATATACAGGAAGTACCAGTACCAGATCAATGTGGAGCTATATACAGAGAGTACCAGATCAATGTGGAGCTATATACAGGGAGTACCAGTACCAGATCAATGTGGAGCTATATACAGGGAGTACCAGTACCAGATCAATGTGGAGCTATATACAGAGAGTACCAGATCAATGTGGAGCTATATACAGAGAGTACCAGATCAATGTGGAGCTATATACAGGGAGTAGCAGTACCAGATCAATGTGGAGCTATATACAGGGAGTACCAGTACCAGATCAATGTGGAGCTATATACAGAGAGTACCAGATCAATGTGGAGCTATATACAGAGAGTACCAGATCAATGTGGAGCTACATACAGGGAGTACCAGATCAATGTGGAGCTATATACAGGGAGTACCAGATCAATGTGGAGCTATATACAGGGAGTAGCAGTACCAGATCAATGTGGAGCTATATACAGGGAGTACCAGATCAATGTGGAGCTATATACAGGGAGTAGCAGTACCAGATCAATGTGGAGCTATATACAGGGAGTACCAGATCAATGTGGAGCTATATACAGGGAATACCAGATCAATGTGGAGCTATATACAGGGAGTATCAGTACCAGATCAATGTGGAGCTATATACAGAGAGTACCAGTACCAGATCAATGTGGAGCTATATACAGGGAGTACCAGATCAATGTGGAGCTATATACAGGGAGTAGCAGTACCAGATCAATGTGGAGCTATATACAGGGAGTAGCAGTACCAGATCAATGTGGAGCTATATACAGGGAGTAGCAGTACCAGATCAATGTGGAGCTATATACAGGGAGTAGCAGTACCAGATCAATGTGGAGCTATATACAGGGAGTACCAGTACCACATCAATGTGGAGCTATATACAGGGAGTACCAGATCAATGTGGAGCTATATACAGGGAATACCAGATCAATGTGGAGCTATATACAGGGAGTATCAGTACCAGATCAATGTGGAGCTATATACAGAGAGTACCAGTACCAGATCAATGTGGAGCTATATACAGGGAGTACCAGTACCAGATCAATGAGGAGCTATATACAGGGTGTCACGTTCTGTCTGTCGTTCGTATGTGTTTTCCTTGTTTTAGTGTTGGTCAGGACGTGAGCTGGGTGGGCATTCTATGTTGTATGTCTGGTTTGTCTATTTCTATGTTTGGCCTGATATGGTTCTCAATCAGAGGCAGGTGTTAGTCATTGTCTCTGATTGGGAACCATATTTAGGTAGCCTGTTTTGTGTTGGGTTTTGTGGGTGATTGTTCCTGTCTCTGTGTTTTGCACCAGATAGGGCTGTTTTTGGTTTTCCACGTTTATTGTTTTGTAGTGTTCATGTTTATCTGTTTTTATTAAACATGAGTCAATATAACCACGCTGCATTTTGGTCCTCTACTTCACCACAGGAAAACCCTGACAGAATCACCCACCAACCAAGGACCAAGCAGCGTGGTAACGGGCAACGGCAAAAGCAGCAGCAGGAGAAGGAACAGAGGCAGCAGCAACAGGAGCAGCAGCAGCAGCAGTGGGAGATGCTGCACTATTTGGATAAATGGACTTGGGAGGAGATCCTTGACGGAAAAGGACCCTGGGCAGAGCCATGGATGGAATTGGAGCTGTCGGCGAAGCAGAGTGCTGAGTCTGAGACTGTGGAGGATGTATTGGACAGAGTAGAAAGAAAGCTGTTGGTTTGGCATAGTATGCACGGCATACCAGTGCCAGCACCACGCATCAGGCCTACAGTGCGTCCCGCCTGTCCAGCGCTGCCGGAGCCTTCCTCCTCTCCAGCGCAGCCAGAGTCTCCCGCCTGTCCGGCGCTGTCAGAGCTACCGCCCCTCATGCCAGAGGCGCCAGAGCCCCTCATTCCAGAGGCACCAGTGCTCCTCAGTCCAGTGCTACCAGAGCCTTTTTCTCCAGTCTGAGCTACCAGTCTGTCCAGCTCCGCCAGTGCCGCCAGTCTGTCCAGCGTCGCCAGTGCCGCCAGTCTGCCCAGCACCGTCTGAGCTAAACGTCTGCCCAGCGCCGTCTGAGCTACCAGTCTGCCCAGCGCCGCCAGTCTGCCCAGCGCCGCCAGTGCCGCCAGTCTGCCCAGCGCCGCCAGTGCCGCCAGGATCCGCCAGTCTGCCAGGATCCGCCAGTCTGCCAGGATCCACCAGTCAACCAAGATCCGCCAGAACTGCCAGTCAACCAAGATCCGCCAGAACTGCCAGTCTGCCAGGATCCGCCAGTCGGCCAGGATCCGCCAGTCGGCCAGGATCCGCCAGTCGGCCAGGATCCGCCAGTCGGCCAGGATCCGCCAGTCGGCCAGGATCCGCCAGTCGGCCAGGATATGCCAGTCAGCCAGGATCAGTTAGATCCGCCAGTCTGCCAGGATCCGCCAGTCTGCCAGGATCCGCCAGTCTGCCAGGATCCGCCAGTCTGCCAGGATCCGCCAGTCTGCCAGGATCCGCCAGTCTGCCAGGATCCGCCAGTCTGCCAGGATCCGCCAGTCTGGCAGGATCTGCCAGGATCTGCCAGTCAGCCAGGATCTGCCAGTCAGCCAGGATCTGCCAGTCAGCCAGGATCCGCCAGTCGGCCATGATCTGCCAGTCAGCCAGGATCAGTTAGATTCCGCCAGTCTGCCAGGATCCGCCAGTCTGCCAGGATCCGCCAGTCTGCCAGGATCCGCCAGTCTGCCAGGATCCGCCAGGATCTGCCAGTCAGCCAGGATCTGCCAGTCAGCCAGGATCTGCCAGTCAGCCAGGATCCGCCAGTCTGCCAGGATCAGTTAGATCCGCCATTCAGCCAGGATCTGCCAGTCGGCCAGGATCTGCCAGTCAGCCAGGATCGGCCAGGATCAGTTAGATCCGCCAGTCTGCCAGGATCCGCCAGTCTGCCAGGATCCGCCAGTCAGCCAGGATCGGCCAGGATCCGCCAGGATCGGCCAGGATCGGCCAGGATCGGCCAGGATCGGCCAGGATCGGCCAGGATCGGCCAGGATCCGCCAGTCTGCCAGGATCCGCCAGTCTGCCAGGATCCGCCAGTCTGCCAGGATCCGCCAGAACTGCCAGTCGGCCAGGATCTGCCAGTCAGCCAGGATCTGCCAGTCAGCCAGGATCCGCCAGTCTGCCAGGATCAGTTAGATCCGCCATTCAGCCAGGATCCGCCAGTCAGCCAGGATCCGCCAGTCAGCCAGGATCCGCCAGTCAGCCAGGATCCGCCAGTCAGCCAGGATCCGCCAGTCAGCCAGGATCCGCCAGTCAGCTAGGATCCGCCAGAACTGCCAGTCGGCCAGGATCTGCCAGTCAGCCAGGATCTGCCAGTCAGCCAGGATCAGTTAGATCCACCATTCAGCCAGGATCCGCCAGTGTGCCAGGATCCGCCAGTGTGCCAGGATCCGCCAGTGTGCCAGGATCCGCCAGTGTGCCAGGATCCGCCAGTGTGCCAGGACCCGCCAGTGTGCCAGGACCCGCCAGTCAGCCAGGACCCGCCAGTCAGCCAGGACCCGCCAGTCAGCCAGGACCCGCCAGTCAGCCAGGATCCGCCAGTCAGCCAGGATCTGCCAGTCTGCCATTCAGCCAGGATCCGCCAGAACTGCCAGTCAGCCAGGATCTGCCAGTCGGCCATGATCTGCCAGGATCCGCCAGTCTGCCAGGATCCGCCAGGATCTGCCAGTCAGCCAGTCAGCCAGGATCTGCCAGTCAGCCAGGATCCGCCAGTCTGCCAGGATCAGTTAGATCCGCCATTCAGCCAGGATCTGCCAGTCGGCCAGGATCTGCCAGTCAGCCAGGATCGGCCAGTCGGCCAGGATCTGCCAGGATCAGTTAGATCCGCCAGTCTGCCAGGATCCGCCAGTCTGCCAGGATCCGCCAGTCTGCCAGGATCCGCCAGAACTGCCAGTCTGCCAGGATCCGCCAGTCTGCCAGGATCCGCCAGTCTGCCAGGATCCGCCAGGATCAGCCAGGATCTGCCATTCAGCCAGGATCCGCCAGTGTGCCAGGATCCGCCAGTGTGCCAGGATCCGCCAGGATCTGCCAGTCAGCCAGTCAGCCAGGATCTGCCAGTCAGCCAGGATCCGCCAGTCTGCCAGGATCAGTTAGATCCGCCATTCAGCCAGGATCTGCCAGTCGGCCAGGATCTGCCAGTCGGCCAGGATCTGCCAGTCAGCCAGGATCCGCCAGATCCTCCAGTCAGCCAGGATCCGCCAGATCCTCCAGTCAGCCAGGATCCGCCAGATCCTCCAGTCAGCCAGGATCCGCCAGTCTGCCAGGATCCGCCAGAACTGCCAGCCGGCCAGGATCTGTCAGTCAGCCAGGATATGCCAGTCAGCCAGGATCAGTTAGATCCGCCATTCAGCCAGGATCCGCCAGTCTACCAGGATCAGTTAGATCCGCCATTCAGCCAGGATCCACCAGTGAGCCAGGATCCGCCAGTCTGCCAGGATCCTCCAGTTAGCCAGGATCGGCAAGTCGGCCAGGATCGGCCAGTCGTCCAGGATCAGTTAGATCCGCCGTTTAGCCAGGATCCGCCAGTCTGCCAGGATCCACCAGTCAGCCAGGATACGCCAGGATCTGCCAGATCCACTAGTCAGCCAGGATCCGCCAGTCAGCCAGGATCCGCCAGTCAGCCAGGATCTGCCAGTCAGCCAGGATCTGCCGGAACCACCAGCCAGCCAGGATCTGCCGGAACCACCAGCCAGCCAGGATCTGGTAGATCCATCAACCTGCCTGAGCTTCCTCTCACTCCCGAGCTTCCTCTCACTCCCGAGCTTCCTCTCACTCCCGAGCTTCCCCTCGGTCCCGAGCTTCCCCTCGGTCCCGAGCTTCCCCTCGGTCCCGAGCTACCTCAGTCCAGTGGGGCCCATTGTTAGGTTTCCTAGGCCAAGGTTAGCGGCGAGGGTCGCCACTCAAGGGACACTAAGGAGGTGGACTAAGACAATTATGGAGTGGGGTCCACGTCCAGCGCCAGAGCCGCCACCGCGGAGAGATGCCCACCCAGACCCTCCCCTATAGGTTTAAGTTGTGCGTTCGGAGTCCGCACCTTGGGGGGGGGGGGGGGGTTCTGTCACGTTCTGTCCATCGTTCGTATGTGTTTTCCTTGTTTTAGTGTTGGTCAGGACGTGAGCTGGGCGGGCATTCTATGTTGTATGTCTGGTTTGTCTATTTCTATCCTGATATGGTTCTCAATCAGAGGCAGGTGTTAGTCATTGTCTCTGATTGGGAACCATATTTAGGTAGCCTGTTTTGTGTTGGGTTTTGTGGGTGATTGTTCCTGTCTCTGTGTTTTGCACCAGATAGGGCTGTTTTTGGTTTTCCACGTTTATTGTTTTGTAGTGTTCATGTTTATCCGTTTTTATTAAACATGAGTCAATATAACCACGCTGCGTATTGGTCCTCTACTTCACCACAGGAAAACCCTGACACAGGGAGTACCAGTACCAGATCAATGTGGAGCTATATACAGGGAGTACCAGATCAATGTGGAGCTATATACAGGGAGTACCAGATCAATGTGGAGCTATATACAGGGAGTACCAGATCAATGTGGAGCTATATACAGGAAGTACCAGATCAATGTGGAGCTATATACAGGGAGTACCAGTACCAGATCAATGTGGAGCTATATACAGGGAGTACCAGATCAATGTGGAGCTATATACAGGGAGTAGCAGTACCAGATCAATGTGGAGCTATATACAGGGAGTACCAGATCAATGTGGAGCTATATACAGGGAATACCAGATCAATGTGGAGCTATATACAGGGAGTATCAGTACCAGATCAATGTGGAGCTATATACAGAGAGTACCAGTACCAGATCAATGTGGAGCTATATACAGGGAGTACCAGTACCAGATCAATGAGGAGCTATATACAGGGTGTCACGTTCTGTCTGTCGTTCGTATGTGTTTTCCTTGTTTTAGTGTTGGTCAGGACGTGAGCTGGGTGGGCATTCTATGTTGTATGTCTGGTTTGTCTATTTCTATGTTTGGCCTGATATGGTTCTCAATCAGAGGCAGGTGTTAGTCATTGTCTCTGATTGGGAACCATATTTAGGTAGCCTGTTTTGTGTTGGGTTTTGTGGGTGATTGTTCCTGTCTCTGTGTTTTGCACCAGATAGGGCTGTTTTTGGTTTTCCACGTTTATTGTTTTGTAGTGTTCATGTTTATCTGTTTTTATTAAACATGAGTCAATATAACCACGCTGCATTTTGGTCCTCTACTTCACCACAGGAAAACCCTGACAGAATCACCCACCAACCAAGGACCAAGCAGCGTGGTAACGGGCAACGGCAAAAGCAGCAGCAGGAGAAGGAACAGAGGCAGCAGCAACAGGAGCAGCAGCAGCAGCAGTGGGAGATGCTGCACTATTTGGATAAATGGACTTGGGAGGAGATCCTTGACGGAAAAGGACCCTGGGCAGAGCCATGGATGGAATTGGAGCTGTCGGCGAAGCAGAGTGCTGAGTCTGAGACTGTGGAGGATGTATTGGACAGAGTAGAAAGAAAGCTGTTGGTTTGGCATAGTATGCACGGCATACCAGTGCCAGCACCACGCATCAGGCCTACAGTGCGTCCCGCCTGTCCAGCGCTGCCGGAGCCTTCCTCCTCTCCAGCGCAGCCAGAGTCTCCCGCCTGTCCGGCGCTGTCAGAGCTACCGCCCCTCATGCCAGAGGCGCCAGAGCCCCTCATTCCAGAGGCACCAGTGCTCCTCAGTCCAGTGCTACCAGAGCCTTTTTCTCCAGTCTGAGCTACCAGTCTGTCCAGCTCCGCCAGTGCCGCCAGTCTGTCCAGCGTCGCCAGTGCCGCCAGTCTGCCCAGCACCGTCTGAGCTAAACGTCTGCCCAGCGCCGTCTGAGCTACCAGTCTGCCCAGCGCCGCCAGTCTGCCCAGCGCCGCCAGTGCCGCCAGTCTGCCCAGCGCCGCCAGTGCCGCCAGGATCCGCCAGTCTGCCAGGATCCGCCAGTCTGCCAGGATCCACCAGTCAACCAAGATCCGCCAGAACTGCCAGTCAACCAAGATCCGCCAGAACTGCCAGTCTGCCAGGATCCGCCAGTCGGCCAGGATCCGCCAGTCGGCCAGGATCCGCCAGTCGGCCAGGATCCGCCAGTCGGCCAGGATCCGCCAGTCGGCCAGGATATGCCAGTCAGCCAGGATCAGTTAGATCCGCCAGTCTGCCAGGATCCGCCAGTCTGCCAGGATCTGCCAGTCTGCCAGGATCCGCCAGTCTGCCAGGATCCGCCAGTCTGCCAGGATCCGCCAGTCTGCCAGGATCCGCCAGTCTGCCAGGATCCGCCAGTCTGCCAGGATCCGCCAGTCTGGCAGGATCTGCCAGGATCTGCCAGTCAGCCAGGATCTGCCAGTCAGCCAGGATCTGCGCCAGTCAGCCAGGATCCGCCAGTCGGCCATGATCTGCCAGTCAGCCAGGATCAGTTAGATTCCGCCAGTCTGCCAGGATCCGCCAGTCTGCCAGGATCCGCCAGTCTGCCAGGATCCGCCAGTCTGCCAGGATCCGCCAGGATCTGCCAGTCAGCCAGGATCTGCCAGTCAGCCAGGATCTGCCAGTCAGCCAGGATCCGCCAGTCTGCCAGGATCAGTTAGATCCGCCATTCAGCCAGGATCTGCCAGTCGGCCAGGATCTGCCAGTCAGCCAGGATCGGCCAGGATCAGTTAGATCCGCCAGTCTGCCAGGATCCGCCAGTCTGCCAGGATCCGCCAGTCAGCCAGGATCGGCCAGGATCGGCCAGGATCGGCCAGGATCGGCCAGGATCGGCCAGGATCGGCCAGGATCGGCCAGGATCCGCCAGTCTGCCAGGATCCGCCAGGATCCGCCAGTCTGCCAGGATCCGCCAGTCTGCCAGGATCCGCCAGTCTGCCAGGATCCGCCAGAACTGCCAGTCGGCCAGGATCTGCCAGTCGGCCAGGATCTGCCAGTCAGCCAGGATCCGCCAGTCAGCCAGGATCCGCCAGTCAGCCAGGATCCGCCAGTCAGCCAGGATCCGCCAGTCAGCCAGGATCCGCCAGTCAGCTAGGATCCGCCAGAACTGCCAGTCGGCCAGGATCTGCCAGTCAGCCAGGATCTGCCAGTCAGCCAGGATCAGTTAGATCCACCATTCAGCCAGGATCCGCCAGTGTGCCAGGATCCGCCAGTGTGCCAGGATCCGCCAGTGTGCCAGGATCCGCCAGTGTGCCAGGATCCGCCAGTGTGCCAGGATCCGCCAGTGTGCCAGGATCCGCCAGTGTGCCAGGACCCGCCAGTGTGCCAGGACCCGCCAGTCAGCCAGGACCCGCCAGTCAGCCAGGACCCGCCAGTCAGCCAGGACCCGCCAGTCAGCCAGGACCCGCCAGTCAGCCAGGATCCGCCAGTCTGCCAGTCTGCCATTCAGCCAGGATCCGCCAGAACTGCCAGTCAGCCAGGATCTGCCAGTCGGCCATGATCTGCCAGGATCCGCCAGTCTGCCAGGATCCGCCAGGATCTGCCAGTCAGCCAGTCAGCCAGGATCTGCCAGTCAGCCAGGATCCGCCAGTCTGCCAGGATCAGTTAGATCCGCCATTCAGCCAGGATCTGCCAGTCGGCCAGGATCTGCCAGTCAGCCAGGATCGGCCAGTCGGCCAGGATCTGCCAGGATCAGTTAGATCCGCCAGTCTGCCAGGATCCGCCAGTCTGCCAGGATCCGCCAGTCTGCCAGGATCCGCCAGAACTGCCAGTCTGCCAGGATCCGCCAGTCTGCCAGGATCCGCCAGTCTGCCAGGATCCGCCAGGATCAGCCAGGATCTGCCATTCAGCCAGGATCCGCCAGTGTGCCAGGATCCGCCAGTGTGCCAGGATCCGCCAGGATCTGCCAGTCAGCCAGTCAGCCAGGATCTGCCAGTCAGCCAGGATCCGCCAGTCTGCCAGGATCAGTTAGATCCGCCATTCAGCCAGGATCTGCCAGTCGGCCAGGATCTGCCAGTCGGCCAGGATCTGCCAGTCAGCCAGGATCCGCCAGATCCTCCAGTCAGCCAGGATCCGCCAGATCCTCCAGTCAGCCAGGATCCGCCAGATCCTCCAGTCAGCCAGGATCCGCCAGTCTGCCAGGATCCGCCAGAACTGCCAGCCGGCCAGGATCTGTCAGTCAGCCAGGATATGCCAGTCAGCCAGGATCAGTTAGATCCGCCATTCAGCCAGGATCCGCCAGTCTACCAGGATCAGTTAGATCCGCCATTCAGCCAGGATCCACCAGTGAGCCAGGATCCGCCAGTCTGCCAGGATCCTCCAGTTAGCCAGGATCGGCAAGTCGGCCAGGATCGGCCAGGATCGGCCAGTCGTCCAGGATCAGTTAGATCCGCCGTTTAGCCAGGATCCGCCAGTCTGCCAGGATCCACCAGTCAGCCAGGATACGCCAGGATCTGCCAGATCCACTAGTCAGCCAGGATCCGCCAGTCAGCCAGGATCCGCCAGTCAGCCAGGATCTGCCAGTCAGCCAGGATCTGCCGGAACCACCAGCCAGCCAGGATCTGCCGGAACCACCAGCCAGCCAGGATCTGGTAGATCCATCAACCTGCCTGAGCTTCCTCTCACTCCTGAGCTTCCTCTCACTCCCGAGCTTCCTCTCACTCCCGAGCTTCCCCTCGGTCCCGAGCTTCCCCTCGGTCCCGAGCTTCCCCTCGGTCCCGAGCTTCCCCTCGGTCCCGAGCTACCTCAGTCCAGTGGGGCCCATTGTTAGGTTTCCTAGGCCAAGGTTAGCGGCGAGGGTCGCCACTCAAGGGACACTAAGGAGGTGGACTAAGACAATTATGGAGTGGGGTCCACGTCCAGCGCCAGAGCCGCCACCGCGGAGAGATGCCCACCCAGACCCTCCCCTATAGGTTTAGGTTGTGCGTTCGGAGTCCGCACCTTGGGGGGGGGGGTTCTGTCACGTTCTGTCCATCGTTCGTATGTGTTTTCCTTGTTTTAGTGTTGGTCAGGATGTGAGCTGGGCGGGCATTCTATGTTGTATGTCTGGTTTGTCTATTTCTATCCTGATATGGTTCTCAATCAGAGGCAGGTGTTAGTCATTGTCTCTGATTGGGAACCATATTTAGGTAGCCTGTTTTGTGTTGGGTTTTGTGGGTGATTGTTCCTGTCTCTGTGTTTTGCACCAGATAGGGCTGTTTTTGGTTTTCCACGTTTATTGTTTTGTAGTGTTCATGTTTATCCGTTTTTATTAAACATGAGTCAATATAACCACGCTGCGTATTGGTCCTCTACTTCACCACAGGAAAACCCTGACACAGGGAGTACCAGTACCAGATCAATGTGGAGCTATATACAGGGAGTACCAGATCAATGTGGAGCTATATACAGGGAGTACCAGATCAATGTGGAGCTATATACAGGGAGTACCAGATCAATGTGGAGCTATATACAGGAAGTACCAGATCAATGTGGAGCTATATACAGGGAGTACCAGTACCAGATCAATGTGGAGCTATATACAGGGAGTACCAGATCAATGTGCAGCTATATACAGGGATTAGCAGATCAATGTGAAGCTATATACAGGGATTAGCAGATCAATGTGCAGCTATATACAGGGCTTAGCAGATCAATGTGGAGCTATATACAGGGAGTACCAGATCAATGTGGAGCTATATACAGGGAGCACCAGATCAATGTGGAGCTATATACAGGGAGCACCAGATCAATGTGGAGCTATATACAGGAAGTACCAGATCAATGTGGAGCTATATACAGGGAGTACCAGTACCAGATCAATGTGGAGCTATATACAGGGAGTACCAGATCAATGTGCAGCTATATACAGGGATTAGCAGATCAATGTGAAGCTATATACAGGGATTAGCAGATCAATGTGCAGCTATATACAGGGCTTAGCAGATCAATGTGGAGCTATATACAGGGAGTACCAGATCAATGTGGAGCTATATACAGGGAGCACCAGTACCAGATCAATGTGGAGCTATATACAGGGAGTACCAGTACCAGATCAATGTGGAGCTATATACAGGGAGTACCAGTGCCTTGCGAAAGTATTCGGCCCCCTTGAACTTTGCGACCTTTTGCCACATTTCAGGCTTCAAACATAAAGATATAAAACTGTATTTTTTTTGTGAAGAATCAACATCAAGTGGGACACAATCATGAAGTGGAACGACATTTATTGGATATTTCAAACTTTTTTAACAAATCAAAAACTGAAAAATTGGGTGTGCAAACTTTTTCAGCCCCCTTAAGTTAATACTTTGTCGCGCCACCTTTTGCTGCGATTACAGCTGTAAGTCGCTTGGGGTATGTCTCTATCAGTTTGGCACATCGAGAGACTGAAATTTTATCCCATTCCTCCTTGCAAAACAGCTCGAGCTCAGTGAGGTTGGATGGAGAGCATTTGTGAACAGCAGTTTTCAGTTCTTTCCACAGATTCTCGATTGGATTCAGGTCTGGACTTTGACTTGGCCATTCTAACACCTGGATATGTTTATTTTTGAACCATTCCATTGTAGATTTAGCTTTATGTTTTGGATCATTGTCTTGTTGGAAGACAAATCTCCGTCCCAGTCTCAGGTCTTTTGCAGACTCCATCAGGTTTTCTTCCAGAATGGTCCTGTATTTGGCTCCATCCATCTTCCCATCAATTTTAACCATCTTCCCTGTCCCTGCTGAAGAAAAGCAGGCCCAAACCATGATGCTGCCACCACCATGTTTGACAGTGGGGATGGTGTGTTCAGGGTGATGAGCTGTTTTGCTTTTACGCCAAACATAACATTTTGCATTGTTGCCAAAAAGTTCAATTTTGGTTTCATCTGACCAGAGCACCTTCTTCCACATGTTTGGTGTGTCTCCCAGGTGGCTTGTGGCAAACTTTAAACGACACTTTTTATGGATATCTTTAAGAAATGGCTTTCTTCTTGCCACGCTTCCATAAAGGCCAGATTTGTGCAATATACGACTGATTGTTGTCCTATGGACAGAGTCTCCCACCTCAGCTGTAGATCTCTGCAGTTCATCCAGAGTGATCATGGGCCTCTTGGCTGCATCTCTGATCAGTCTTCTCCTTGTATGAGCTGAAAGTTTAGAGGGACGGCCAGGTCTTGGTAGATTTGCAGTGGTCTGATACTCCTTCCATTTCAATATTAATCGCTTGCACAGTGCTCCTTGGGATGTTTAAAGCTTGGGAAATCTTTTTGTATCCAAATCCGGCTTTAAACTTCTTCACAACAGTATCTCGGACCTCCTTGTTCTTCATGATGCTCTCTGCGCTTTTAACGGACCTCTGAGACTATCACAGTGCAGGTGCATTTATACGGAGACTTGATTACACACAGGTGGATTGTATTTATCATCATTAGTCATTTAGGTCAACATTGGATCATTCAGAGATCCTCACTGAACTTCTGGAGAGAGTTTGCTGCACTGAAAGTAAAGGAGCTGTATAATTTTGCACGCCCAATCTTTCAGTTTTTGATTTGTTAAAAAAGTTTGAAATATCCAATAAATGTCGTTCCAATTCATGATTGTGTCCCACTTGTTTTTGATTCTTCACAAGAAAATACAGTTTTATATCTTTATGTTTGAAGCCTGAAATGTGGCAAAAGTTCGCAAAGTTCAAGGGGGCTGAATACTTTCGCAAGGCACTGTATATACAGGGATTAGCAGATCAATGTGAAGCTATATACAGGAAGTACCAGATCATTGTGGAGCTATATACAGTATAGGGAATACCTGATAAATGTGCAGCTATATACAGGGAGTAGCAGTACCAGATCATTGTGGAGCTATAAACAGGGAGTACCAGTACCAGATCAGAAGGTAGAGACAACAATACATCACACAAAGCAGCCACAACTGTTAGTAAGTGTCCATGATCGAGTCTTTGAATGAAGAGATTGAGATAAAACTGTCCAGTTTGAGCGTTTTTTGCAGCTCGTTCCAGGCGCTAGCTGAACTGAAAAGAGGAGCGACCCAGGGATGTGTGTGCTTTGGGGACTTTTAACAGAATGTGACTGGCAGAACGGGTGGAGGATGAAGGCTGCAGTAGATATCTCAGATAGGGGGGAGTGAGGCCTAAGAGGGTTTTATAAATAAGCATCAACCAGTGGGTCTTGCGACAGGTATACAGAGATGACCAGTTTACAGAGGAGTATAGAGTGCAGTGATGTGTCCTATAAGGAGCATTCGTGGCAAATCTGATGGCCAAATGGTAAAGACCATCTAGCCCCGGACCACAAAATCCGGGGAGGGGCCAGCTGAGTATAAGACTGTATCATCTGCATATAAATGAATAAGAGCATCCCACTGCCTGAGCTATGTTGTTGATGTAAATTGAGAAGAGTGTGGGGCCTAGGATTGAGCCTTGGCGCACTCCCTTGGTGACAGGCAGTGGCTGAGACAGCATATTTTCTGACTATACACTGTACTCTTTGAGAGAGGTGGTTAGCAAACCAGGCCAAACACCCCTCAGAGACACCAATACTCCTTAGCCGGGCCATAATAATGGAATAGTGTACTGTATAAAAAGCTTCAGCCAAGTCAATGAAAATAGCAGCACAACATTGCTTTGAATCAAGGGCAATGGTGACATCATTGAAGACCTTTAAGGTTGCAGTGACACATCCATAACCTGAGTGGAAACCAGATTGCATACCAGAGAGAATACTATATACTATCAAGAAAGCCAGTCAGTTGATTATTGACAAGTTTTTCCAACACTTTTGATAAACAGGGCAAAATAGAAATAGGCCTATAACAGTTAGGATCAGCTTGATCTCTCCCTTTAAATAAGGATGAACCGTGGCTGCTTTCCAAGCAATGGGAACCTCCCCAGAAAGGAGAGACAGGCTTGGCGATGATAGGGGAAGCAACCTTAAAGAAGAAGGGGTCTAAACCATCTGACCCAGATGGTTCTTTGGGGTCAAGTTTCAGGAGCTCCTTTAGCATCGACTGAGGCATTTTGTAGTGGGACAGGGGGAAAAGAGGGAGAAGCATCAGGGTTGGGAGATGAAGAAATGTTGGACGGGCAATGAGGCATGACTGAGTCAAATAGGAATTCTGACTTGATTAAGTGGTGATTAAAGAGCACAGCCATGTGCTTCTTGTCAGTAACAACCACATCAGCAACTTTAAGGGACATGGTCAGATGTGAGGAGGAGTGTTTATTCTCCAGGTCTTTAACTATTTTCCAGAACTTCTTGGGGTTATAACCACAGAGAGAGAGAGAGAGAGAACTGCTCCATAATGTAACTAATTTTTGGCTTTCCGGATAGCCTGAGTGCACTTATTTCTCATTTGCCTGAACAAGAGCCAGTCAGCCTGAGTATGCGTGTGCCGAGCCTTTCGCCAAATGCAATTCTTGAGGTGGAGTAACATTGCAAGATCACGGTCAAACCAGGGGCTGAACCTGTTTTTAATTCTCATTTTCTTTATGGGTGTGTGTTTGTTATCAATACCACTGAAAATATCAAAAAATAAGGTCCAAGCGTCTTCAACAGAGGGGATCAAGCTGATTCTATACCATTTTACAGAGGCCAGTTCATGAAGGAAGGCTTGATCATGAAAGTTTTTTTAGCAAGCGTCTATGTCCTATCAGGATTATTTGTGAGGATAACATCGAGAAGAGTAGCCTTTTGTGGGTGTTTGGAGTCAACCTGTACCTTGTGGGATTGGTGATTAAAGAGTACAGCCATGTGCAATCTGAGAAAGATTTAGGGAGTCCCATGTCCCAGTTTCGGTCACCTATCAGGACACATTCAGACTTAGTGTAAGGGGCCAGGATAGAGTTTAGGGCAGGTAGGGTACAGGCCGGTGTTGGTGGAGGACGAGAGCACATAGCAACAGTCAACAAATATCTATTTGAAAGTGTAATACTTAAAACCAGCTAATCAAATGGTTTGGGGACAAACTTGGTGGAGACAACCGAACACTGAAGGGGATCCTTGGTGAAGATTGCCACTCCGCCAACTTTGAAGATCTGTCTTGCTGAAAAAGGTTATAACCAGAAAGGTTAACATCAGTATTCAAAACACTCTTCCTGAACCACGTCTCAGTAATGACCAACAGTAAACAGTAATGACCAACACTACACTCTTCTAAGTGATCAGAATAGATACTAATAAGAGTAAGATTAAAGAACAGAATAGCAGCAACATATGATGTGTGTGTGTGTGTGTGTGTGTGTGTGTGTGTGTGTGTGTGTGTGTGTGTGTGTGTGTGTGTGTGTGTGTGTGTGTGTGTGTGTGTGTGTGTGTGTGTGTGTGTGTGTGTTTTGTGTGTTTGTGTAGTGTGTGTGTGTGAGTGAGTGAGTGAGTGAGTGAGTGAGTGAGTGAGTGAGTGAGTGAGTGAGTGTGTATAGTGTGTGTATCTATAGTCTTGTAAGTGTGCATAGAGTCAGTGCTATTGTCAATGCAGATAGTCTGTGTAACAATTTAATGAACTATTTAGCAGTCTTATGGCAATTTAGCAGTCTTATGGCTACTTAGCAGTCTTATGGCTACTTAGCAGTCTAATGGCAATTTAGCAGTCTTATGGCTACTTAGCAGTCTTATAGCTATTTAGCAGTCTTGTGGCTATTTAGCAGTCTTATGGCTACTTAGCAGTCTTATGGCTACTTAGCAGTCTTATGGCTATTTAGCAGTCTTATGGCTACTTAGCAGTCTTATGGCTATTTAGCAGTCTTATGGCTACTTAGCAGTCTTATGGCTATTTAGCAGTTTTATGGCTATTTAGCAGTCTTATGGCTACTTAGCAGTCTTATGGCTATTTAGCAGTCTTATGGCTATTTAGCAGTCTTATGGCTATTTAGCAGTCTTGTGGCTATTTAGCAGTCTTGTGGCTATTTAGCAGTCTTATGGCTATTTAGCAGTCTTATGGCTACTAAGCAGTCTTATGGCTATTTAGCAGTCTTATGGCTACTAAGCAGTCTTATGGCTATTTAGCAGTCTTATGGCTATTTAGCAGTCTTATGGCTATTTAGCAGTTTTATGGCTACTTAGCAGTCTTATGGCTATTTAGCAGTCTTATGGCTACTTAGCAGTCTAATGGCTATTTAGCAGTCTTATGGCTATTTAGCAGTCTTATGGCTACTAAGCAGTCTTATGGCTATTTAGCAGTCTTATGGCTACTTAGCAGTCTTATGGCTTGGCGGTAAAAGCTGTCTCGGAGCCTGTTCATCCAAGATCCGACGCTCTGGTACCGTTTTCCGGGACGGTAGCAGAGTGAACAGTCTATGGTTTGGGTGACTGGAAATGCTTCAGGCCTTCCTCTGTCACCGCTTGGTACAGGGGTCCTAGATGGCAGGGAGCTCAGGGAGCTCAGTCACGTACTGGGCTGTCCGAGCTTTGCAGTCGAGTGCGGTGCATTTGCCATACCAAGCGGTGATGCAGCCAGTCAAGATGCTCTCGATGGTGCAGCTGTAGAACTTTTTTGAGAAACCGAGTGCCCATGCCAAATCTTTTCAACCTATTGAGGGGGAAGATGGGCTTTCATGCTCTCTTCACGACTGTGCGTGTATGTGTGGACCATGTTAGGTTCTTAGTGATGTGGACACCAAGGAACTTCAAGCTCACGATTCGCTCCACTACAGCCCCGTTCGACGTGGATGGGAGAGTGATCTCCCCTCTTTCTACTGTAGCCCACGATCAATATCCTTATGCTATCTGAAGTCGAAGGAGAGGTTGTTGACCTGGCAACGCCAAGTCTCTGACCTCCTCCCAGTAGGCTGTCTAATCGCTGTCTGTGATCAGGCCTACCATTGTCGTGTCGTCAGCAAACTTGATGATGGTGTTGAAATCATGGCCATGCAGTCATGGGTGAACAGGATTACAGGAGGGGACTAAGCACGCACCCCTGGGGAGCTCCCGTGTTGAGGCTCAGTATGGTAGAGGTGTTGTTGCCTACCCTCACCACCTGGGGCCGACCTGTCAAGAAGTCCAGGATCCAGTTGCAGAGGGAGGTGTTCAGTCCCAGGGTCCTTAGCTTGGTGATGAGCTTGGAGGGGACTATGGTGTTGAAAAGCTGAGCTATAGTCTATGAACAGTATTCTCACATAATTATTTCCCCTCTTGTCCAGGTGGGAGAGGGTAGTGTTAAGTGCAATTGAGGATCTGGGGATCTGTTGGGGCAGTATGCAAATTGAAGTGTGTGTCTTGACCAGCCTTTCAAAGCACTTCATAATTACAGATTGGAGTGCTACAGGATGATAGTCATTCAGACAGGTTACTGTTCTTGGGAACAGGGAAAATGGTGGTCAGCTTCAAACATGTTGGGATTACCGACTGGGACAATTAAAGATTGAAAATGTCCGTGAAGACACTTGCCAGCTGGTCTGTATTCTGTCTGGCCTGGCAGCCTTGGGAGTGTTAACATGTTTTAAACATTTTACTCACATTGGTCTTTGAGAGCGAGATCACAGAGTCATACAGAACAACAGGCGCTTTCATGCAGGATTTGGTGTTGTTTTCGTCGAAGCGAGCATAATAGGCATTTAGCTCTTTTGGAGTTCTGCGTCGCTGGGCATCTCATGGCTCGGTTTCCCTTTGTAATCCGTTATTGTCTGCAAGCCCTGCCACATCCGACGAGCGTCGGAGGCGGTGTAATAGGATTCCACTCTCTGTCAATATTGTCCTTTAGCATGGTTCATGTCTTGTCGGAGGTCGTAGCAGACTTTTCTTGTATGCGTCCATTTCCGTGACCCGTTTTTTTTGTAAGCGGTTGCTCTAGACTTTAGCCCAGCACAGATATTGCCTGTAATTTTGGTTTGGATATGTTTGTATAGTCACTATGGGGACGACATTGTCTGTTCACTTCTTGATTAACCAGTTATTGATGAATGCAATCGGATGAATCCTGAAACATATGTTTCAGGATAGCCTTGTGTCTAATTCATTGGACCACTTCCTGTTTGAGCTTTTGTTTGTAAACAGGAAGCAAGAAGATAGAGTCACGGTATGATTTGCTGAAGAAAGTGCGAAGGCGGGCCTTGTATGTGTTTCTGTGGGTAAACTAAAAGTGGTCTCTGAATTGTAGCGCTCCTAGTGTCACAGGAGTCGTGTTGGTAAAAGTGAGGTAGAACGGTTTTAAGTCTCCCACCGTTAAAGACCCAAAAATGCTGCCTGCGGGTGTACCTTGTCATTTTTTTAATGTGTATGTAATTTTACCCCATTTTTCTTTCTCCCCAATCTCATGATATCCAATAGATATTTACGACCCTGTCTCATCTCTACAACTCCCCAACAGGCTCAGGGGAGGCGGAGGTCAAGACCCACGAAATATGTCCTGCCAAGCCGCGCTGCTTCTTAAAGATGCAGAAATCCCTCCGCCATTTCCTGCTTGCTAAAATTATAATTATGTGACAAAATCATTGTACCATCTAAAGCGCTGTGATGTATTTTCAGCTGTTTGAAACTGGTGTATAAAACCCAAAAGTAAAAGTAAAAGTGTATAAAACCCAAAATGCAAAAACTAAACTTAAAAACAAGAATCATAGAAATAGCGCACATAGAACAAGCAAAAAAAGAAACGTCCTCTTCACTGTCAACTGCGTTTATTTTCAGCGAACTTAACATGTGTAAATATTTATATAAACATAAGATTCAATAACTGAGACATAAACTGAACAAGTTCCACAGACATGTGACTAACAGAAATGGAATAATACGTCCCTGAACAAAGGGGGGGGGGGCAAATAAAAAGTAACAGTCAGTATCTGGTGTGGCCACCAGCTGCATTAATTACTGCAGTACATCTCCTCATAGACTGCACCAGATTTGGCAGTTCTTGCTGTGAGATGTTACCCCACTCTTCCACCAAGGCGGTGTCTTATTTATTTATGGCCTCATACATTTCTTTTACTGCCATGATAATTATGGATGAGAACTCTGTTGGTAGATAAAAATGTCTGGAGCCAAACATGAGGGGTTCTATATCAGGTGAGCAAAAGCTTGAGAATACCTTCACACTGGAAGCAGCATATCAGTTGTTGTTTATGAAGAG